>NC_063361.1:10597655-10605701 GCF_021869965.1 Rhincodon typus | reverse complement strand
GATATCCATTTCAAGCCCACCGACACCCACAGCTACCTAGAATACACCTGCTCCCACCCACCTTCCTGCAAAAATGCCATCCCCTATTCCCAATTCCTTCGCCTCCACCGCATCTGCTCCCAGGATGAGGCATTCCACTCCCGTACATCTCAGATGTCCTCATTTTTCAAGGACCGCAACTTCCTCAAGAAAGCCCTCGACCGTGTCTCCCGCATTTCCCGCAACTCATCCCTCACACCCCCTCCCCGCAATAACAACCAAAACAGAATCTCCCTCGTCCTCACGTACCACCCCACCAACCTCCGGATCCAACGCATCATCCTCCAACACTTCCGCCATCTGCAATCCGACCCCACCACCAAAGATATTTTTCCCTCCCCACCCTTATCTGCTTTCAGGAGGGACCACTCTCTCCGTGACGCCCTTGTCCACTCCACACTCCCCCCCAGCCCCACCACATCCGGCACTTTTCCCTGCAACAGCAGGAAGTGCTACACCTGCCCCTACACCTCCTCCCTCACCCCCATCCCAGACCCCAAGAAGACTTTCCATATCAAACAGGTGCTCACCTGCACATCTGCTAATGTGGTATACTGCATCCGCTGTTCCCGTTGTGGTCTCCTCTACATCGGGGAAACCAAGCGGAGGCTTGGGGACCGCTTTGCAGAACACCTATGCTCGGTTCGCACTAAACAACTGCACCTCCCAGTCGTGAACCACTTCAACTCCCCCTCCCATTCCTCAGATGACATGTCCATCCTGGGCCTCCTGCAGTGCCACAACGATGCTACCCGAAGGTTGCAGGAACAGCAACTCATATTCCGCTTGGTAGCCCAATGGTATCAATGTGGACTTCACAAGCTTCAAAATCTCCCCTCCCCCTACCGCATTCCAAAACCAGCACAGCTCGTTCCCCCCTCCCTAACCTGTCCTTCCTCCCACCCCAAGACGCCCCCCCCATCTCCTACCTACTAACCTCATTCCACCCCCTTGACCTGTCCGTCCTCCCTGGACTGACCAGCCCCTCCCTACCTCCCCACCTACACTCAACTTTACTGGCTCCGTCCCCGCCTCTTTGACCTGTCTGTCTCCTCTCCACCTATCTTCTCCTCTGTCCATCTTCTATCCGCCTCCCCCTCTCTTCCTATTTATTTCAGAACCCCCTTACCCTCCTCTATTTCTGAAGAAGGGTCTCGGCCCGAAACGTCAGCCTTCCTGCTCCTCTGATGCTGCTTGGTCTGCTGTGTTCCTCCAGTTCTGCACCTTGTTGTCAGTAGAGATAAAGGGGTCTTTATCAGAATGATAGCTGGTGACTAGACGAGGTCCACAGGGCCAGTGCTGGGACCACAACTATTCACGATATACATTAACGATTTGGACGAAGGAACTGAGGGCATTGATGCTAAGTTTATAGCTGACACGAAGATAGGTGGAGGGACAGGTAATGCTGAGGAAGTAGGGAGGCTGGAGGAGGATTTGGATGGGCTGGGAGAATGGACAAAGAAATGGCAGATTGAATGCAATGTGAGCAAGTGTGAGGTTATGCACTTTGGTTAGAAGAATAGAGATGTAGTCTATTTTCTAAATGGGGAAAGGCTTTGGAAATCTGAAGCACAAAAGGACTTAGCAGTCCTAGCTCAGGATTCTCTTAGGGCTAACATTTCGGTTCAGTTGGCAGTTAGGAAGGCAAATACAATGTGAGCATTCATTTTGAGAGGGCTAGAATAAGAGAGCAGGGAGGGATGTACTTCTGAGGCTGTATACGGCTCTGATCAGACTGCATTTGGAATATTGTGAGCAGTTTTGAGTCATGCATCTCAGGAATGATGAGCTGGCATTGGAGAAGATCCAGAAAATATTTTCAAGAATGATCCTGGAGATGAAGGGCTTGTCATATGAGGAGTGGTTGAAGATTCTGGGACTGTACACAATGGAGTTTAGAAGAATGAGAATGAAAACTTATTGAAACTTACAGAATACTGAGAGACCTGGATAGAAGAACATGGAGAAGATGTTTCCACTGGTAGGAGATACAAGGACCCAAGGAATAGTATCTATCAGGAAAATCCATGAAGCCAAGTTGAGCTGCATGTTGGCATTACGTGTTATTCTGCCAATTCATGGAATTAGTGATCCTTTATATACTGTGAGATAGTCTCGTATAATCTGACCATGGAGAACCACTTGCTGAGGTACATGTCCTTAGGATACATTGTGGTGGGGATATGTTGGCACTAAATCCTGTGTAAAGTTTAGCTTTTAATGTTTGTCGACCTGCCTTTTCAGGATATATGATAATAATGGTTTTAAAAGCTTGTGATTACCTTATACTATCAAAATGCTGTGTGAAGTCAACAATATGGAAAGCTTGGCCGTTTTATGAAATCTGCCTTTTGTTTGGTTGACTCTGAACCTCATCGATGTGATTGCATTTGTAAACCTTCTTAACGTTGTCCTCTCTGGCAGTACTGTGGTGTTGTACAATCTTGTTCTTTGTTCTGGGGTCTGGCTTGACCTTTAGTACCAAACATCCTGCACATGCATCGCTGTTGTCCCTTGGTCCCAGACATGATTTGCAGACATCCAGAAAAACGGGGCAGCTGTTGGGCCGATGCGACAAACTGTATCAGTTATAAGTTTCGCTAACTTGGTGCACTTTGCTGACTGCAGCAATAACGTTGAAGCATGTAACTGTTTTTGGGCTGCCAATACTTCTTCATTCTTGCATTCATCTTCATCTAATGTATTAATGGTATGGCCAATCCTCTTGACCAGGAGATTGTTTCCAAAGGCTTTAATTGGTGTAGAGGTGGTGATTAACTCAATGAGGCTCTCCGACAGTTCTGCTTCAGAAAAGTCATTCTCATGCCATTTGTTGCAGTGTCTTCCAAAAACTTGGTCAATAGTCACTTGGGTTTTCTGCATGTATGACGCGAGTTGGAGTCTATTCATTCTTGCCTTGAGCTGGTCTTTGAGAACTTTTATGAATTTTCAACAATGTCTTCAACAAAATCTCCATAGAGTTCATTTTAATGGAGTGGAGGAAATCTGGAAAGAACTGAAGACAGACATCATCTCATTGCTGTGGAGAAACCATTGGAAGACCAGCAAACATCAAGACTGATTCAATGAGAATGATTACATATCCAAGACCTCATCAACTAGAAGAGGTAAGCTCTCCATGCCTGGCAAAACAACAACACCAGCAAGGGAAAGAGAAGAACTCAATGTTGTTTGATACAGATTCTCCACATCAGTTGGGAGGATAGGCATACAAACATCAGCATCTTTCAAGTGGCCCACAGCACCATGATCATCTGAAACCAACTCTGCTAGGCCAACCACATGTTTAGGATGCCTGAGTTCTGACTGCCAAAGGAACAAAGGAAGGACAAAGGAAGCATTTCAAAGACTCCCTGAAGGCTTCCTTCAAGAAGTACAACATAGATGACAACATCTGGGAGACTCTCGTTCAGAAAAAAATTGACTTAGAGGAAACTCCTCTATAAATTCTTTGAGAACACCTGGCAGCAAGAGGAAGTACGGACAAGGAACCTGAGAAAGGAGTGCTAACAATATCAAGATATTATTAAACTTGAAAGAGTGCAGAAAAGATTTACTAGGACGCTATCTGGATTGGAAGGTTTGAGTTATAAGGAGGCTGGGACTTTTGTCCGGAGTGTCGGAGACTGAGAGCTGGCCTTATAGAGGTCTATAAAATCATGAGAGGCATAGATAAGGTAGATCGCCAACATCTTTTCTCCATGGTAGGAAAATCGAAAACTAGAAGGCATAGGTTTAAGGTGAGAAAGGAGACATACAAAAGGGTCTAGAGAGGCAACTATTCTTACAGAGGATGGTGAATGTCTGTATGGACTGCCAGAGGTAGTGGTGGAGACGGGTACAATTTTGTCACTAATAAACATTTGAACAGGTACATGGATGGGATGGGTATGAGGGGATATGCACCAAACAGAGGCAAATGAGGGTGGTTTAATTGTGAAAACTGGTTGGTATGGACAAATGGGGCTGAAAGGCCTGGTTCCATACTGTAAACGTCTAAGTATCTATGACCAAGGACCAATTCCAGCTCCCAGAAACACCTGACAAATGTGTAGTCATAGATGTGGCTCTAGGATCAGGCTCATCACTCACACAATGATCCATAGAACTCATGACCAGTGACTCAGAGTTCCCTAGGTGGAAAATCATACTCGTTAGCGAGTGATTGCTGATGACGAGAGTCTCTCTGACAGTTCCTCTTCAGAAAACTCACACTCATGCCATTTGCTGCAACGTCTTCCAAAAAATTGATCACTAGACACTCAGGTTTGCTGCATGTATGACATGAGTTGAAGTCTGTTAGTTCTTGCCTTGAGCTGGTCTTTGAGTACTTTTCTGATCTCCTTTGGTTGATTCTGATCATCCACTGAAAGATTGGATGTTTTAATTCCACAAAACCCCTCTTTGTCAAAAACAAGTAAGATTTTTAGAGTTCTTTACTTAGGAATATCTATTACTTGATCTGTAAAGCAGAGCAACATATATTGTTTAAACAGTTGTAGCTCAGCAAAAGTATCTCTTGAGGCTACTCAGTTCATTACCGTTTGCCTTAAATTTGCAGATCTTTGCCTTTTTTATTTTAGGAGTACAGTGCAGTGTTTGTTCATTTTGTATATTGATCTCGCTTTTCTCTCTATTTTTCCTATTTTTGCTTCTGGTTCACTTTTTTCCATGTTGTTGTCCCTTTCATTGGCCTGGTCTCTTTAAAATCTGCTGCTTTAGGAACTGCAGACATAGTTTAAGTGCGATAGGCTTGTAACTGCAGATTTCTGTCTGCAGGTGGTGCTTGTGTCAAATAAGAGATAGCAAGAACTGCAGATGCTGGAGCCAGAGATAACACAGTGTGGTGCTGGAGAGGCACAGCGGGCCAGGCAGCATCAGAGGAGCAGGAAAGTTGACGTTTCGGGTTCAGAGCATTTTTGAAGAAGGGTCCTGACCCAAGATGTCAACTTTCCTGCTCCTCTGATGCTACCTGGCCTGCTGTGCTTCTCCAGCTCCACACTGTGTTATCTCTTGTGTTAAATAAGGAGTGTCGATGGCACACAGGTTTCCCTTTAGTTTCTCACCAATTTGGGGCAAGAATATAATGGAACCAGTGGGCCTCTGGACACAGGTAGGGGTTTATTTTAATGTAGAAAATTTTTTTTCTAGCATTTGAAATCTGAGTTTTCTTCTAGAAGCACATTGCAGCTATGCTGTCAGGATCATTTAACTGCTGTTGTTTTAATCAGGAGGCTCTTTTCATCAGGAGGCTTAGTATTTTTTCAAAGAAAAAGAGAGAGGTAGTGAACTCACTGGCACATATCGGCAGCCATTATTTTTGCTTGTACTTTTAATGTCAGCCTTTTTATTGTTGAGTAAGATGATCATGGAATCAAAAACAGGTTTGCTCTATCTTTTTGCTGGTTAATGCTCTATTTGCTGACTGTATTCACAGAAACCGATGTTGCCAATTGACTTAATTCACTATTGTCCAAAACAGTTGCTTAATTGATCTTCAATTAGTTTTCCAAATGTCTACGTGTACTGAATATTCTATTGAGGATTGTTAAAGATCTGATTCAGATATTTTGACAGGAGAAAATGCTGAAATACTATTTCCACTGGTGAGGCATTTGTACATGAGGGGCATCATATAAAATGAAACATGACAAAAATCAGGCCCTTTCAGAGGAAAAGCTGGATTATCTTATTCATGCAAAGGGTGAGGGATATCTAGAATTTTCTCATTGCTAAAAGACTGTGGATGCCTGGCGACAATCGGAGCAAGTTGCAGATCGTTGAATTCTCTGCAAGAATGGGTGCCAAAAGAAATGAAGCAAAGGCAGGAAAATAGAACTGTAGTGCAAGCCAATCTGATCTCAGTGAATCACAGAGTAAGCTGAAGGGGCTGAATGGTCTGCTTCTGTTTCTATGAACATTATAGTTTTTGATGTAAGAGTGAAAATATGTTATTAGGAATCAATGTGAACCATTTTAGAACAATCTATGTTACTGTCATAATTTCAGATCAGAAAATTACAAGAAAAAGGACATTCAGTTCATATATGATAGTAAGAACTGCCAATGCTGGAGTCAGAGATAACACAGCGTAGAGCTGGAGGAACACAGCAGGCCAGGCAGCATCAGAGGAGCAGGAAAGCTGACGTTTCAGGTCAGGACCCTTCTTCAGAAGAATTTCTGTCTGCAGGTGGTGCTTGTGTCAAATAAGAGATAGCAAGAACTGCAGATGCTGGAGCCAGAGATAACACAGTGTGGTGCTGGAGAAGCACAGCAGGCCAGGCAGCATCAGAGGAGCAGTTAAGTTGACGTTTCAGGTTCAGAGCATTTCTGAAGAAGAGTCCTGACCCAAGATGTCAACTTTCCTGCTCCTCTGATGCTGCCTGGCCTATTCAGTTTATACATCTCACTTTTTACAGACTGCATAATTCATATTACCATGAACCCCTGAATGTACTACAGAAACACTACTTAATTTTCTAAGGTAATCAAACAAACCTGGTGAATATTTGCCCTTTTCCACTGTTCACCTTAAGCTAATTTGCTTCCCTGCTATTCCAATCTGAGTTAGCACTCCAGAATATCTGATCTTTTCAAATCAATTGTGATCCCCTTGGTCTCCAATATGGTTACAACCAGGCATGTATGTGAGTCTGAGTTGTACACAGTGAGATCCCACAAACAGTAATAAGCTACCAGATATTGGGCCAGGTCTTCCAGTTGGAGGACAGGAGTTACATATTGGGACCACGTAGGAGTCTTGAGACAGCTGACTTTGCAGGAATTTCCTCAGAAGTTGAAACTTCCAGTGGGCAATTATCTGGTGTATAGAAGCCTCCAGAAATGTCCCAAAATCTGTGTTGGATTTGGAGACTTCAGATGGTTCCAACTCATATACTGATACCCACAACAACCCTTCCCAATCCCACACAAACAGCCGACACTTCCACTCAGACCAGACAGTGTGTCCACCACATCCTTACCCTCCCCAACTAATTCACTTCCGTCCCCTCAGGGATATCTGACAACTCCCAAATCAAAAGCCAACTCCTCGTGGACCCAAAACCACCCTCTGATCTGACAGGTCCATCCCTATGACACCTGCCTCTCAACTTCCAATCTACTATCTCGGCCTCAACATCCTTCCCACAAACCCCTCCCACCCACTCACCATGGAGTGGAACCCCCACCCCAAACCAACTTCAATCATTGACTCCCACTTCCTGAATTCCCCTAACCCTAGGCCCCCATTAATCCCCAATGTGAGTCTCCCCCACATACCTCAGCTCTCATCCACATACCTGCCATCTACTCCAGCTCCAAATACCAACCTACCCCCTTTACTCAGGAGATGCACAGGAGGATGCCAAAATCACTAGAGCGATGGTATTGGCAGCAGAGTGAGCGTGGGCGGAGCTGGGAGCCAAATTGTGGCTGGAGCCCCGAGCGGGAGCAGTGACAGCGCGGGCCAGAGCCCCGAGCGGGAGCAGTGAGAGCCGGGGGATGAGTCCAGGATGGAGACCAGTGCATGCAGGCAGCGTGGCCTTGTGTTCTGAAGCCCAGCAGGCATGGACTTAGTGAAAAAAGACTATAATTTCAATTTTTAAACTCTGTATTTCCATGCTAGTCTTTTTTTTTACTATTTCAACTCTGTAACAACACTTAAAACTATCTGTACCTAGGTACCCTGTACCTAAGATGGCACATGTCAAATTTTTCACTGCATTCATTTGAGTGCATGTGACAATAAAGGCTATTTTAAATTCTAAATTCTTCACCTTTGAAGAGGTCAAAGAACTCCAAGTGCCTCATGGAAGCCCCTGGCCTGTCATTGACCAAAATGGGGAAGGATCAATTGAGAAGGGACAGGCCACATTGAGAGACTTCACTGGCGTCACGCAGGGGTGAAATCGAGAGGTAACACACAAACCACAAAACAACCCACTTCTTGGCACCTGTCAGCCATATCGGAGCCCATAGGTC
>NC_063361.1:10571963-10597555 GCF_021869965.1 Rhincodon typus | reverse complement strand
CCACTTCTTGGCACCTGTCAGCCATATCGGAGCCCATAGGTCACTTGAGGGACTGCTTAAGGCCAGGAAAACTGGGCCACCCACCTGGATTAGATTCTCTGTCGCCTAGAGTGGAACTTGAACTCATGTTCTTCAATCCAGTAAGAATGTGACCCCTTAATGATGACTGACCTTTAAATGCAAACCCTCTCCCCACTTCCCGTTCTGTGTATCTTGAACTGGGGAGTAATCTCTCTTTGTAACCACATCTCAAAGACACCAAATCAAATTGCACCAATTTAACTTGACCCTTGAATGAACAGCCTTGCCGGGCACTTGTTAGGGTCGGGTTGTAAACCTAAATAAGGCCAGGGGCAGGGTACTAATTTTTTTTTAATACATATGCAAACAGAAGGACGGACGCTGGTCGCCGCTATGCCAGAGTGGGACAGAGGATGGCGCTGGGAAATGAATGCAATTTTATTTTCCTTTCTGTTTTGCCTCCCTCCCCCTTTCTCTGAAGACACTGAAACAGACCATTACGCGATTTGCGAATTTGATGTGGCTGGAGCGCAGTGGGGGGGAGGGAGGGAGAGAGGAGGAGGAGGGTAGTGGTGTTGGGGAGGAAGGGGGATGGAAGGAGGTTTCGGAAGCATCAGCCTCAGCGTGTTGCAGGCGATGCGGAGGGATGGTTGAGATCTGAGAGGCGGACGCGCTCTCCAGTGATGTCCCTGTAAGAATGCCACCTCTTGCGGCTGTGAGGTTCAGCCTCCTGTGCTTTCTCGGTTCCAGCGTCGCCAAAGCGCTGCACGGTGCAGCTGTACACGGTGAGTGTAGCACAATGAAGGCAGCACGGTGCGGGGTCACAAATACTGGGGGCGGGTGGGGGAAGAGAGAGAAATCACTTTCCAGTCGGTTTATTTAAAAAAAAGCGAGGGTGGGGACAGAAACGATTTGAACTGCACACCACATTCATTTCCCTGTCTAATCCAGTCTTTGTAAGGGCGGCAGGGGAAAGAATGTCTGAATGGTACAAACACACACACACACACACATATATATATAACCCGCTTGGGGAATCCGTGTTGAGATGAACAATGACCGGGGGCTGAGAGACAGAGACAGGCAATGGGAATGTGTTGTCTATTCCTCTGCAATGAAAGGGAGGGCACCGCTTTGCTTATTTTATTCAAGCTCCTCTCTTTTTTTCTCTCTCTCTTTGGTCATGGGGGCGTTGGGGGAGTTTCATCTGTTGAAATAGACGAGCACGTTTGGATTGCAGCTAACGCGATCCCCTGTTGGTCTTGTCAACAGGGTGTGTGTAACAAGCGGGTCGCTCCGAGGCCGACTGGATGGAGGCTTCTGTACGTGTCTTGTGTTTACAATTCACTGCTTACTGGGTGTACAAGGCGGTTTTGCTTCATTGTTTAATTGTTTTGCCCCATGCTATCCCCCTTTAACCCTACAACGTGAAGCTAAGCGTGAAGACAATGATGCAAAGAATCCAGCTCGCATTTCCCATACTTGGGAAAGAGGATATCATTTAAAACAACCTCACTCTAACAAAAAAAACTTAGGCTTCCCTCCAGTTAATGGCAATTGACTGGACTATAATCTAAAACAAAATAGCATGGGCTACCTTTAATCGGGAGGCACAGCACAGAGAACATAATTGCTGTAAATGGGGTTAAGTTGTCTAGTAGATTTAATTTGCTTGATGACAATTAGGGCGCAAAATGAATTTTAACCCCAGACATTTTTCTTTTAATCCTTGCTCACATCTACAATTGAGGTGGTCTCATTAAGGAGGGGCAATCATGACTGCAGATTTTAAATTTAGTTTGTTGTTTTGAAACTGATCTTTTCCCCTCTCTGCCCAAGATCTGATTACCAAATTTGTCAGCTTTCTTCTTCTGCCACTTCCCCAGTTCACATCACCACCAGAGATCCCTGTCCTCACACCACCATCCCTAACCTTGATGGAAATTAACTTGGCCTCCAAGCTCAGACAAAACTTTTCTGAAATTGAACAGATGAGGGAGAGGCTCCCCTTCTGGGGAGGATAAATGACCCTAGCTCTTGTGTGATACCTCCCCTAGTACTTCACATGGGCCTGGATGCTTGCTGTTTGAGAAATGAGGACAGGAAGAGGAGCATCTGCTCCCTGTACGCAAACAAGGCAGCTTCAGATTTATTGTGGCTGCATGGTAATGTTTTCCTGAGGCAATGATGGTTCTTTCAAATGTTAATATTGTGATGGGCAAGGAAATGTAATGGGTGATTTTTGTTAATGTTTTAATTTTGAATTTTTACCCTGAAATCGGCAAGTGTTTGATTGTCTTGTTGTATGTTGGGAGCTAGAAGGGAGGGTGGCCTGCACACTTGGATGTCCTTCTCCAAGTGCTAATTGTACACATGGCAGCATGGTGGCTCAGCGGTTAGCACTGCTGCCTCACAATGCAGGGACAACAAGGTGTAGAGCTGGATGAACATAGCAGGCCAAGCAGCATCAGAGGAGCAGGAAAGCTGACGTTTCGGGTCTAGACCCTTCGGAAATGGGATTTGGGTTTGATTCCAGCCTTGGATGACTGTCTGTGTGAAGTTTGCACATTCTTCCCGTGTCTGCGTGAGTTTCCTCCGGGTGCTCCGGTTTCCTCCCACTGTCCAAAGATGAGCGGGTTAGGTGGATTGGCCATGCTGAATTGCCTGTGCAGGCTCGGAGGATTGGTATACAGGGATAGCATATGGTGGATATATGTGGGATGCTTTTTAGAGGGTCAGTGTGGACTTGATGAACTGAATGGCCTGCTTCCATACAGTAAGGATTGTATGATTCTATATTGACAGTTGGAGGAGTCATGGATCATTTTGATTCTCGGGATGCAGTCAAACTCCAATATGGAATCATTCTGATATCATCATGCATACAGTGGTGTTTGGCTATGTTGCTAGATTATAATCTTGTGACTTTGACTAATAACCCACAGGGGGTAGAATTCAAATCCTACCATGTCAGTTTCAGAATTTGTACTCAGTGTTTTATAAGAACAGAAGCTGCTATTGTGAAGTTGTTAGCTTCCTTTAAAAACTCAACCAGTTCATGCATGCCCTTTCGGCAAGGAAACTTGCTGTCATTTATTGAAGTTTTTGATTTGATTTGATTTATTATTGTCACATGTATCTAGGTACAGTGAAAACTTTTGTTTTGCATGCAGTACTGGCAGATTATACCATACAAAGTGCATAAGGGTAATAGAACAGAGCAAGAAATACAATGTTACGGCTGCAGAGAAGGTGCACAAAGAGTGAGATCAACATTTAAATTTAAAATTTTAGAGGTCCATTCAGAAGTCTAATAACAGCAGGGAAGAAGCTGTTCTTGAACCTGTTGGTGTGTGTGTTTAAGCTTTTGTATCTTCTGCCTGACGGAAAAGATTGGAAGAGATTATAACTCTGGGGTGGGAGGGGTCTTTGATGATATTGATTACCTTTCCGAGGCAGCAAGAAGTCTAGATGGAGTCAGTAGATGGACGGTTGGTTTGCATGATGGACTGGGCTCTGTTCACAACACTCTGCAGCTTTTTATAGTCCTGGGCAGAGCAGTTGCCATACCAGTTGGTATGTTGGAAGTGATTGAACAAACATCTAATTTGTAACAAATCAGGGTGATTGGGGATGGAAAAAATAAAGTACAGCTTACTATAATGCCTGTATAACAGAGAAAAAAATTAACATTTCTACGTGTGCATTTTCCAACAGAAACCAGTACAGCCACACTAGGAAGGGAATCTGATTTTCCTTTTCTGTTGAATGTCTATTGTACTGTACTGAACATCAGGTTTCACACAAGCTTTCGGAGTGCAGCCTCTTTGTCAGGTGCACCTGCGAAGGGGCTGTGCTCCAAACGCTTGTGTGATTCCAAATAAACCTGTTGGACTATAACCTGATGTTGTATGACTTCTGACCTTGTCCACCCCAGTCCAACACCGGCATCTGCAGATCATGAACAACAGGTTTGTCTGAGATCAACTAACTTTGCATTGATCAGAGATTGAAGCAGAAGCTTGTTTTGGTTTGAACTGAATGGTTCAGTTCCAAAGGGAAAGCCTTATTTTGCACAGCAGCCTGGCATCAAGTAATGGGAAATCTCATCGAAGAAACTGTAAAATAATTGTACCTGATTCCTACAATTAAAAATTAAACTGACAACTGTAGGTACTTGTTAAAGAAATTGCACAGTGGAAATCCAATAGGTGAAATTTTTTACTGTTTCCAGCCAATGTTTATTTCAAGAGGAGTCTGCCATTCAACAGCACCTCAGCAGGTTGGATCCAGTAGATTATGCAAATACTTCATTTGATATGCATGATTTACATTCAGCTGTTGATATTGTGAATGCTGGACAAAGGAGAACAAGACATTTGTGCTAATATAGTTTAGTTCACACTGACCTGATAAAACCTTGAGTCATCGGAGTAGAAGGAGGACATTCAGCCCATCAAGTTTGTTCTACCATTCAATGAGATCGTGACTGATCTGATTATCCTCAACTCCACTTTCCTGACTTTCCCTGTAACCCTTGATTTCCTTACTGATTAAAAATCTGCCTATCTCATCCTAGAGCATACTTAACTACCCAGCCTCAACAGCCCTCTGTGGGAAAGAATTCCACAGATTCATTACCCTCGGGGAGAAGAAAATCCTTCTCATCTCTGTTTTAAATGTGCAATCCCATATTTTGAGATTATGCCCTCTGATCCTAGATTCTTCCATGAGAGTAAACAGCCTTTCTGCATGTACCCTGTCAAGTCCTCTAAGAATATTGTATAATTCAATGAAGTCACCTGTAATTCTTCTAAATTCCAATGAGTACAGGCCCAACCCACTCAACCTCTCCATTAAGACAATCCCTTCATAACTGGTTACAGCCTAGTGAACCTTCTCTGGATTGCCTCCAGTGCCAACTTTTCTTCCCTTAGATAAAAGGCCCAGAACTGTTCACAGTATTCCAGCTGTGTTCGGAATAGTGCTCTTGTATATTTTTAGCATAACTTCCTTACTTTTATACTTCATTGCCTTTGAAATAAGGGCCAATATTCCATTTGCCTTCTCTACTACCTGTTGTACGTGGATTCTAGTGTTTTATGATTCATGGATGAGGACTCCCGAATCCCTCTGTTCCACAACTTTCGCAGTTTTTCTCCATTTAAGTAATATCCAGCTCCTCTGTTCTTCCTGCTAAAGTGCATTAGCTCATATTTTCCCGCATCTTGTTCCATTTGAAAGTTTTCACCCACTCACTTAACCTGCTGATACCTGTTTGCAGATTTTTTTTGTCATCCTCGTCTCTTGCCTTCGCACCTGTTTTTGTGTCATTTGCAAACTTGGCCATGGTACATTTACCTTCTTCATTCAATTCGCTATGTTGTAAATAATTGGGCTGTAGCACTGATCCCTGTGGCTCTTCACTATTTACAGGTTGCTTTCCTGAAAATACCCCTGTACCCAACTCTCTGACTTCTGTGTTAGCCAGTCCTCTAACCATGCTAACACACTACCTCCAACACCATGGGCTCTTATCTTATTATTTTACCTTATTAAGTAGCCTAATGTGTGGTACCTGATGAAGTGCTGTTTGAAAATCCAAATATATATATATCTTCTACTTTTCCTTTGCCTATACTGCATGTTACCTCCTCAAAGAATCTAGAAAATTTGCCAGGCCTGGTTTCCCTTTCATGAAGCCATGCTGACTCTGCTTGATTATATTGTGTACTACTTGTTTCTCTCAAAGTTCAAGGAGGTATATTCTTGCTCTCAAATCTGTCATTCTCTGTCTCCACTTTCCAATCTTGAACAATAGCCTTACTGAAAATTGGAAGAGTATGGCTCCAAGGATGTTGATGAACGTTGGCACAATTCAGGATAATGCAGTCTGCTTGATCTGTACCGTAGACATTCACTCCCTCCACCTCCGAAACAGTGAGTCATTAATCAACTACAAACTGCACTGCTGCAACTCTCAAAGCCTCCTGACAGCATTTCCAAACTCTTCACCTCTGCCCTCAAATAGGACGTGAGCAGCAGCAGAAGCGTGGGAACACCACTACCTACAAGTTTGTTTCTCAGTCACATACCATCCTGATTTAAAATTTTATTCTCATTCTGGGGGTCTAAGATCTGGAAATCCTTTTCTAACCGCATTGTTTTATCAACACCAGATGGACATTCCAAGAAGACAGCTGAGCACAACACTTTTGAGGGCATTTAGAGATGGGCAAGAAATTTTGGCCTAGCCAAAGGCACCCATGTCAAGTTAAAACTTTTTTTTTTAAAAGGGGAACCTGATTTGTGGAGGTTGCACAGAGTTTGACTTGTCAGACACCTATGTCATATTGAATAACATAGTAAACATGTGTTGCATCCCTAGCAGAGAGATTTACCAATTCAAAGGAAATTGGAATTATAACTTTGTAAATAGGAGCAGGAGTAGATCATAATCACATCAATTGATGTTCTACCTCAGCTCCGAGGTTTGCCTGGTGCCCATATCCTTTAATTCCCTGAAAGACCAAAAATCAATGTATCACGGTCCTCAATATACTCTGACGGAGCATCTGCAACACTCTGGGCTAGACAATTTTGAAAGCTTCACAATCCTGTGAGTGGAGAAATTTCTTTTCATTCACTCCTGGGAAAAAAAAAACAATTCCTCGCGTAGAAGTGGAGACAGTTAAGGACTGCAGATGCTGGAAGCTAGAGTCAATAAATGTGAAGCTGGAAAAGCACAGCAGGTCAGCCTTGCTGAATGGACCCAGTCGATTGCCTCTAGAATTCCTGTATAATGAAATTATCTCATTTTTCTAAACTCCAGAGATGATAGGCCCGATTTACTCAGCCATTCACGTGGGAAAATCTCATCCCAGGGACAATCTAGTGAACCTTCAATGTACCGTCTCCAAGAAGAGTATCCTTCCTTAAACATGGAACCCAGAACTGTGCACTACACTTCAGATGTTGTCTCACCAAAACCCTGTACAATTGTGGAAGAAGGCAGTGCAAAGAGTTAATTGAAAAGGAAGCAGTTCTTGTGTAATGACTGATTCTTGAGATCACTACACACCCATTCCTTACTGTATTTTAATCTAAAGTTCAGCATCAATATAGAAGTCTTTCTTGAATAAATCACATCCTCTGTGTCAATTGTGGGGCAATGCTAGCACTCATCTCTGAGTCAGCATTGTGGAAATTCAAGGCGAACTCCAGAGAATTGAACATACAATTCAGGATTACACTACTTTGCCGTCCTAAGAGAGCACTGTAGTTCCAAACGTCCTGGTATTTGGGTGAGGTGTTGTAGTCAGATCCTGTCTCCCCTCTGGAGTAAATGTAAGAGAAGCTATGGCACCATTCATGGAAGTACAGGAGAGTTCTCCTGCTTATCTCTCAATGCATAATGAATGCAGATTACCTGGTCAGATTACTTCATTGCTGTATGTACATACTTGCTGTCAAATTTTCTACATTGCAAACGTGACTATACTTCAAAAATAGTTCTTTGACTGTAAAGTGTTTGGGATATTCTGATTATGTGAATGGCTTTACATAAAGGCAAGCCTGTCTTATGCCTTTATTTTACATGTGTAAGATCATATTAGAATAAATTTAACGTTCAGGTTACCTTGCATGAGTCTCATTATAGGCTGGGACCAAATTTAGTATGACAGTTAGTATTTTGCAGCCTCCAATTATATTAAAATTGCAGACAGTCCAAGCTGTTCTAAAAGTAGCATATTCACCTCCAACCAAATAAATAATTCCATTGTTACATGGAATTTGCAGCAAGCTGTTTGGTCCAATCGATGAAGAGTCATTAGACTTGAAACCTTAACTCTCTTTTCTCCCCACAGATGCTGCCAGACCTGCTGAGTTTCTCCAGCAATTTGATTTCATTTCAGATTTTCAGCATCCGTGGGTCTTTGTTTTACTTTGGTTAATTGGTCTATTGCGACATTTTGCTCCACACAACAGTTGTTCCGTTTTTCTTTATCTAATCCTTTTAACACTTCTTCATTTCCTTTCTCCCTCATATGCTTCTTTTTAAATGTCTTGATGCTAGTCACCTCAACCAACTCTTCTTGATAGTAAGCTCCACATTCTAATCATTTTCTGCTGACTTCTCAATTGGATTTCTTGGTTATTGTCTAACTTATCCAAATTATTAATGCAAATTGTGAAAAAGCAGTAATTCCAGGATTGATTCCTAATGAACACAGCATCTAACTTCCTAGCACTCCCCATTACCTACCCTTAGCTCCTACTCAGTTTCCTGTTTTGTAATTAGCTTGCAATGCATTCTGCTACTTGGCTTTTAAATCCACATGCTGTAACCATATTCATAAGTCTATTTTATGATATCTAGTCAAAGTCCTTTTTGAAAATACAAATATATAACCTTTACTGACAACTCTTTCAGTTACTCCTTTAAAGAATTCAGTAAGTTTGGCTAAGCATGCTCTTCTGGTTTTTTCAAACATTCATTTTAGTTTCTAGATGTTTTTCTATTATATCTTTGAATAAAGATTCTGTTACTTTCCCTACCGTCAGTATTAAACCAAGAAGTCTAAAGTGCCCTGGATTACTACTGCCTCTCTTTTTGTCAGAATGGCATAGCTGTCTGCTCTTCTTTTGTGTCCGTTTCCTTTCCTGATAAACGTGTGTGTGTGCGTGTCTGTCTGTCTTAAACACCTCTGTTATTTCTTTTGTATGACAATAGTTTGACTGGGGTTGGAGTTCTATCCTGTCTAAATTTGACTAGCTGAACAATTATCTATCCCTTTTTACCCCTAGTATAATTTCGCTGTATCCCTTCTCACGTTATGTTCAGCATTTGCCTCTTTGTTTAGCAAAACCAGTCACCTGTTCAATTTTTGTGTTATTTTCTGCTTTTACCTATGAGTTGAGCTTGCCTTAGTCGGTCTTTTCCCTGTCCTGATTTTCTTTTGTTATAAATGTGTCTGTACAAACTTCTCTACTTTTGCTTTTCTCAATATTAAATGTTGCAATTCCTCTTTACTTTTCTGATTTGTTCTTTCCCTTGCCTGTGCTATGTCCTTTTTCATCCTCTTCCTTGTCTAAGTCTTTCGTGTAGTTGTTGTAATTGATTTCATTTTAGACCACATCTCAGAGTCATACAGCTGTACAGCATGGAAACAGACCCTTTGGTCCAAATAATCCATGTTGCCCAGATATCCTAAATTGATCTCCTCCCATTTCCTAGCATTTGGCCCTTATCCCTCTAAACCCTTCCTATTCATGTACCCATCTAGCTGTCTTTTTAAATGTAATTATACCAGCCTCCACCACTTCCTCTGCAGCTCATTGCATACATGCACCACCCTTTGTGTGAAAAAGTTGTGTCTTAGGTTCGTTTTAAATCTTTCCCCTCTCACCTTAAAACTATGCCCTGTATTTTTGGACTTTGCTACCCTGGGGAAAAGATCTTGGCTACTCACCCTATCCATGCCCCTCATGATTGTACAAACCTCTAAAAGGTCACCCCTCAGCCTCTGACGCTCCAGGGAAAATCGCCCCAGCTTTTTCAGCCTCTCCCTATAGCTCAAAGCCACGTCTCTTTATTCATCCATGCGGTTTCAATATTGGGCAGTTTCTTTTTGTTTCAACAGGGTATATTTCACTTGAAACCTATTAATCAGTATTTGAAGTGTTTTTCTCACTGCTATCTGTACATTATTTATCCAGTTTACTTCCTGCAGTTCCACTCTCATGCCTTCAAATACTTTTGTCCAGCTTATTGCTTTGGTCTTTGCCTTAATCATTATAGTAAACATTACTGTATTATTACAGCAAATACCCAGATATTCCTCTACACTAACCTCTCTTGCTTCTGGTACATTTCCTATTACTATTTTTTTGTGATTTTTTTTTCATGTTGGGATTTTTTAAAATACTAGATAGCAAAGCAATCCTGATTATGCTGTAAAATCTCTATTCCCTTTTCCTGTTATCTCATTTTATTTAGGAGTAATTTAAATCTTCCATTTTCATTTTATGTTTCCTGGACATTTGGTAGATTTGCTCTACTTCACTTGCATTTTAGATGACCAGGTAGAATAACCAAATTAATGTAATCTATTTTTGTTTTCCCTATCATTCATGTGAGAAATGTGATATTTGAAACTTTCAGGTTTACAAGCCACCCCATTGAGAAGGAAAGCTTTTAGCTGGTTTTACTTTAACGTTTGTCTCTTATTGACAGAAAAAGTGAGAGAGCCTGAAAGCCTTTCCAACTCTCATCCAGATCTGCTAGTATTTTACCATTTGTACAATTTATTCAGTAATTTATTCTATAATCCGGTCCGCATTTCATTGTACCAAGGTACAAGTGACAATATTAAATAAATCTAAATCTAATAGGGTCAGATCTGTATTAGTGGTTAGGTGGGTGGCTATTCTGTTTTACATAAGTGTTAGTTGATATTCATTTTTGCACAGCTACCTAATCCTTCCTCCTTTTTTCTATCTTTTTGAGCTACAATATAATTTGCACAATTCAAGTTGCTATCTTGTTCTTTGTTATGCAAAATTACAGTTATCCCAACCACATCTGACTCCTTGTTGACTCCAGTTCCCTGTTTCCTTTCAAATGCTGTGCAGATTCCTCTGCTGGCAGTTTAATTCATTTTTATCAATTGTGCCAGACAGTTTATTTTTAATGTATCTTCTATGTTTGCTGTCTGTTTTGTTACCCTTTACTCTTCAGCCTTGTCTGACCTTTATTATCATTCTACTGTTGCCTTTATCTTCAGGGTTATGTCATTTTTACTAGATCCCTTTTTTATGAGTTTAATATCCTATCCATAGCCCATTTATCTCTTCTGTGAGTCCTCTAGTCCCATTACAGTCCAGGCTGAGCTCATCTTAGCTCTTTTTACTTTCAAAGTTTATCCCTTACTGTTTCATCTTTTTTGAATAAAGGATCCTCCTTAAGTGAGCCTTGGCTCAGAGGTTCCTGTGTACAAATGCTTATCCGGTGATTTGTCTCATAATTTAGACTGACATTTAGCAAGATGTTGGAGTGAATGCTACCTGGCCAGATGTGCCTCCTTTTCCAATGAGACATGAACCTGAATAAACTGAAGCTCAGTCTAACCTTTCAGATGGATGTAGGATATCCCATACAGGAGAGCAGGGCAGTTATCCTGGTGTCCCAGTAGACCCATACAAGATGGAAACAAACCCTTCGGCCCAACTCCTCCATGCCGACCAAATTTCTCGAACCAGTCCTGTTTGCTTACATTCGGCCCACGTCCCTCTAAACCTTTTCCTGTTCATGTAACTGTCCAAATGCCTTTTAAATGTTATAACCGCACCTTCCTCCACCACTTCCTGTGGCAGCTTGTTGAATACATGCGTCACTGTCTGTGTGAAAACATTGCTCCTCAGGTCCCTTCTAAATCTTCCTCTTCTCACTTTAAACCTATGCCGTCTAGTTTTGGGCACCCCTACCGTGGAGAGAAAGACCTTGGATTTTCATCATATCCATGACCATCATGATGTCATAAGCCTCTATAAGGTCACCCCTTAGCTTCCTGTGCTCCGGTGAAAAAGAGTCCCAGCCTATCCGGCCTCTCCTTATAACTCAAACCTTCTAGCCTCAGTAACATCCTTGTAATCTTTTTCTGCACTAATTTAATAATATCCTTCCTAAAGCAGGAATATGTTATTGGCTGTACGCCTTAACCCTTCCAAGAGCAGATGGTAGCAGAGTGGGAATGTCACTGAGTTTGTGATCCCAGAGGCTAATGCTGTGGAGAACACAGGTTTGAATCCCACTATGGGCCCTGGTGGAATTTAAATTCAATAATCAAATCCAGAAACTCAGAAGCTAGTCTGGAGGATGATGACCATGACAACCATCATCAATTGTGGTAAAATCCCATCGAGGTCACCCAGTACTTTCTTCCAATCCTATATCCAAAAATAGATTTATCTTCTGGCTGTTTGCTGGGTGTAAATTGGCTGCTACATTTTACTGTGTAACTAGAGGTGCTACAGAATTACATAATTGGTTTTGAAATGTTGATATTCAGTAAGTTTGGGAAAGGTGCTATGTAAATGCAAATTCTTCATTGTGCCTAACCTTGTGTGGGGATGGTGGGGTGCAAGGTGTGAAGAATGATCATCATGATTCTCTGGGAATGTAGGAGTTTGTTTTATGAATTAAAATTCTCAGTGAGAAGTTGACACTTAAGTCTCAAAAATGGTGAATTGTGAAGTTGGCTGTCAGAATATCACAGCTTTGAGGACTGATGTCACCCTCACACAAAAAAATGAACTATATTTTGAATGATTAGGAGTAAAATAGGATGATGCTAAAACACTCAGCACATCAGGCAGCATCTTTGGAGAGAGAGAGAGAGAGAGATTGGGTTAGCACGCCTGGTTGATGACCTCTTTGTCAAAAATGGCCACCCTCTCTCCCCTCAGGATGCCTGACCTGCTAAGTGTTTCTAACATTGATGTTTCATTTCACTTCGCATTTGTAATGTTTTGCTTTTTGTTGAAATGATCTGGGTGGGATGCTGGAAGTGTTCAAGAGACAGCATGGGCAGCATCCTAGATTCCTGTATCAGGATGAGTGCATGGGATCTCCAGAGTCTGTGCTTATCAGGAATTTAAGAGTCTTTGCTTAGAATGAATCATTGCAATGGCACCTGAGGACAAATTCAGTTGTATTAGATATAAATAGAGATTAAATCACCACGTCCATCATTAGCATTAGAATGTATCACCTCATGTGGATACATGCCGCATCAATGATCACTTTTATTTCCCTGTGTTGCCAGTTTTGAGGTAGAATCGAGATCATTAGTTGAGCTTAGAGTCATAGAATTATATAGCAGGGAAACAGACCCTTCGGTCCAACTCGTCCAAGCTGACCATATATCCTTAACTGATCTAGTCCCATTTGGCCTATATCCCTCTAAACCTTTCCTATTCAAGTACCCATCCAGATGCCTTTTTAAATGTTGTAATTGTACCCACCTCCATCACTTCCTCTGGCAGCTCATTCCATACACACACCACCCTCTGTGTGGAAAAAGTTGTCCCTTAGCTCCCTTTTAAATCTTTCCCCTCTCACCTTAAACCTATGCCGTATAGTTTTGGACTCCTTTACCCTGGGCAAAATATCTTGGCTATTCACCCTATCTATGCCCCTCATGATTTTATTAACCTCTATAAGGTCACCCCTCAGCCTCCAACACTCCAGGGAAAATAGCCCCAGCCTATTCAGCCTCGCCCTATAGCTCAAACTTGTGAAAATGGGATAATACAGGAACAGTGCAGAAAAATTTCTCATGATGTCTGTTAAACATGATTGTATTGCATTTTCAGTGAAATGATTGACCTCTCGTTTTTGAATTGTGTCTGAGATAGTCAAATACCTGCGGCATTTCAGAACCAAACAGAAATTACAAGAAGGTTGTCTCTTTGTTGCAGCAACCCAATTAGTGCACAGTACTACTGCGTACAATTATGGTCTCCTTTCCTAAGTGAGAGAGTGCCTGTGAGAGAGTCCAATAGAGATTCACCAGGTTCACTCCTGAGATGGTGGAATTGTTTTATGAAGAGAGATTGAGGAAACTGGACCTGTAATCTTTAGAGTTTTGAAGAATATACAGGATGTTAGTGAGGCCTCTTCAGGAACACAGTTTTGGTTGCCCTGTTATAGGAAGGTTTATTAAGCTGGAGAGGGTTCAGAAGAGATTTACCGGGATGTTGCCGGGAATGGAGGGTTTGAGTTATAGGGAGAGGCTGGATAGCCTGGGATTTCTTTCACTGGAATGTAAGAGGTTAAGGGGTGACGTTTACAGAGGTTTATAAAATTATGAGGGGTGGATAACGTGAATGGCAGGTGTCTTTTCCCTAGTGTAGGGAATTTCAAGACTAGGGGGAATATTTTTAAGGTGAGAGGAGAAAGAATTAAAAAAGACATGAGGGGCATTTTTTTACACGGAGAGTGCGTGTGTAGAATGAACTTTCAGAGGAAGTGTTGGATGCGGGTACAGTTACCACATGTAAAAGACATTTACATAAGTACGTGAATAAGAAATGTTTGGATGGATATGGGGCAAGTGCAGGCAGGTGGAACTAGTTTAGTTTGGGATTATGGTCGGCATGGACTGATTGGACCAAAGCATCAGTTTCTATGCTGTATGACTCTATGAATGAGAGGTGATCTTATTGAAGCATGCAAAACTTTATACAGGTTGCGACAGGGTGGATGTAAACAGGATGTTTTACCCTTACCTTTGGAAACATGCTTGTTGCACTTTGCAACTTGTAAGGGTAATATTATAGGATAAGGATCTGCTTTAAAATTGTTATTTGAACACCTATTACATTCGTATGAAGGTGCTAACTGTATGGGAACTAGATCAGTTAAGGATATATATATCGGTAATATATGCCGATATATTACTGATATCGGCATGTGCAGTCATCTTTGATCCTTGGCAATAAGTGCCAATTTATTGGGGGAAAGGATCATACGACAGCTATCACTTGTTTAGCACCTCCTAATGTGTTCCTAAAAATTGGTGTGCTTGAAGAAAACTTACCGGAAGAAAATCATTTTCCTATGAGAAATAGTGGAGTAATATTGGGTTATATTTCTGACCTGTAATTTTTAAATGAAAAATATATTGGCTAATGGGCCCCAAAATCCACTTTCAACCTAACTGCACTCAATAACTGAATATTCTTTTATAACTTGCTACTTTTTCCAGTTAACTGCCGTTGGCTGTTTCCCACCTCCTGCTCAGTGCTTCTCCTACCCCCTTTCCCATGTGCCACTTACTAAGATCATCAGATATAGGAGCAGAATTAGGCCACTTGGCCCATCGAATCTGCTTTGCCATTCGGACATGGCTGATATGTTTCTCAAACGCTTTCTCCTGCCTTCTCCCCGTAAGCCTTGATCCCTTTACCAATCAAGAACCTATCTCTGCCTTAAATACATTCAATGACTTAGCTTCCACAGGCCTCTGTGGCAAAGTGTTCCACAGATTCACCATCCTCTGGCTGAAGAAATTCCTTCTCAACCTCAGTTCTGAAGGGCTATCTCTTCACTCTGAGGCTGTGCCCTCAGGTCCTAGTATCTCCTACGAGTGTAAGTATCTTCTCCACGTCCACTCTATCCAAGCCTCTCAGTATTCTGTAAGTTTCAAACAGATCCTCCCTCGTCCTTCTAAACTCCATTGAATACAGACGCAAAGTCCTTAACCGCCCTCATATGACAAGCCCTTCATCCCTAGGATCAATTCTTGTAAACCTCCTATGGATCACCTCCAATGACAGCACGTCCTTCCTTAATGCAGGGCTCAACTGCTCACAATATTCCAATAGTGGTCTGACCAAAGCCTTATAAAGCCTCAGCAGTACATCACTGCTGTTGTATTCTAGCCCTCTTGAAATGAATACTAACATTGCATTTACCTTCCTAACTGCCAACTGAACCTACATATTAACCTTGAGAATTCTGAACTAGGACTCCCAAGTATCTTTATGCTTCAGATTTTGGAAGCCTTTCCCCATTATGAAAATAGTCTACACTGATGTTCTTCCTATTAACTTCACACTTTCCCACATTGTATTCCATCTGCCACTTCTTTTGCCCACTCTCCTAGTCTTTCCAAGTCCTCCTGCAGCTTCCCTGCTTCCTCAACACTACCTGCCCCTCCAGCAATCTTTTATGTCATCTGCAAACCTAGCAACAACATCCTCAGTTCCTTTGTCCAGATCGTTAATGTATAGTGTGAATAGTTATGGTCCCTTCACACCCCCCTGCAGAACTCCACTAGTCATTGGCTGCCATCCTGAAAAAGACCCTTTTTTTCCTCACGCTGTGCCTTTTGCCAGTCCGCCAATCCTCTATCCTTCCAAGTACCTACCACCATAGCTCTAATCTTGTGTGGCATCTTGTCACAAAGACTTCCTGAAAATCCAAATTGATCACGTCCACAGGCTTACCTTTGTCTAACTTGTCTGTTATCTCCTCAAACAATTCTAACAGATTTGTCAGGCATGACCTCCCCTTGACAAAGCTGTGCTGACTCAGCACTATTTTACCATGCACTTCCAAGTACACTGCAATCTTATCCTTCATAATGGACTCTGAAAACTTACCAACAACTGAGGTCAAACTAATCAACCTATAGGTTCTGGTTTTCTGCCTCTCTCCCTCCTTAACAGCAGCCATTTTCAAGTCCTCTGTGACCCTCTCTGACTCCATTGATTCTGGAAAGATTACCACCAATTTCTTTACAGTCTCCTCAGCTATCTCGTTCAGAATGCTGAGGTGTAGTCCATCTGATCCCGGTCATTAGTCCACCTTCAGACCTTTCCCTAGTACCTCCTTAGTGATGGCCACTACACTTATCTCTGCCCTGAGACTGTCTTGAAGTTCTGGTATGCCACTGGTGTTTTATCTCATGAAAATGTCTGCAAAGTGCCTATTCAATTCCTCCACCATTTCTTTATTCTCCATTACTACTTCTTCAGCCTCCATTTTCCAGCAGTCTAATGTCCACTCTTGCCTCTCTCTTGTTCTTCATATATCTTAAAAAAAACTTAAAAAAAAAAATTTATGCTGTCACTGACTTCCTGGCAGAGGTGTTTCCACTTTTCAGAGCGACTAGGACCAAAGGGCACAGCGTCAGAATGAACAAACCTTTAGAACTGAGATGAGGAGGAATTTCTTCAGCCAGAGGATGGAGAATCTGTGGAACTCATTGCCACAGAAGGCTGTGGAGACCAAGTGATTGAGTGTATTTAAATCAGAGAAAGGTTCTTGATAAGTAAGGGGATCAAAGGTTATTGGGAGAAGGCAGGACAATGGAGTTGAAAACTGTATCAGTAATGATCGAATGGCAGAGTAGACCCTGGGCCAAATGACCTAATTCTGTTCTTATACTTTTTAGTCTCTTATGAAGAGTCATGTGTCTCCTCCTTTGGGTAAATTCTAATCTGGCATTCCGGTGGCCAGCAGTGGGTCTTCACTAGGTTGAAGGGCAATGAAATCCGACAGGCGCTCACACAGACAGACGCACACCCAAAGTTGTGGGCCTTGATGGCAGCAGCTGGCCATCCAGCCTCCAAAATCACAAGATCAAGGAGGGACCAGGCTACAGGTGAGTGAGGATACAGTGCAGTTCCCTAGTTGTGGGGATAGGGGGAGTCAGAGGGTCAGATGAAGGTGGCCAGTTTTCAGTGGGTCCCCCATTCCATCAATGCCCAGTCCCTTGATCAGGCACTGAGTACATTAATTACTGATGTGAAGGCCCCTTTTAGAAGCTTGTCTGAATTGGGGCAGAGGTGGAATGGCAGTGAGGTTCTCACTCCATACTCTGTAGCCTGGTTTAACATCATCGTTTCCCCTCCAAAACCACTTCAGGAAAGGGCATTAAATTTCACCCACTTTCTCCTTAGTTCGTGTGACTGAGGAACGTACCATATATGAACAGAACCCTGATCAACATTTTTGAAGAAACTGGCAAACCAATTTGGTGTCAGTGTTTGGAGTTTTATTTACATTCAAGTTCGGACAGGATGTAAATTTAATGAATCGAGGTTTCAAATTCATCTCAGTCTAAAGTTTTAAAAAAAATTCTGTGCAGAGTGGAGGAGTGGGGGGGGCATTCAGAACACTCCCAGAAAAATAATTCATTTGTGGTTTAATGTCAAATCTAATGCGGACATGATGAGGGATAGCAGTGAGTCTTAGGTTAATTGTGTTCTGCCTGTTGCTTTCACTCCTTGTTGCTGTAAAGTTACCCTGAGCATAAATATATGCAGAGAGAGAGAGAGAGAGAGAATTTGGAGTTGATCATGTTTGATGAAGTCCCTGTGGAGACACCATTTGGAAATGAAGATTCAGTTTCCTTATAGCTACAGAATAAATTTGTATGGATTGAGCCTAAATTTAGATACTTGGGATTCAGTGTAGACAAGTTTATTTTTCTGAGCATCCAGAAATCAGCTCTGGAGATTAATTTTTAAACAAATCTCCAATACCTTACTCAGTTTATTTATTGAGAGCTTTTCTTTTCACAAATTATTTTTCTGGAAGATTTTGCAGACACTCCCTCTTTTCACTGACTTTATTTTGTGTAGGGTCTTTTATAACTTGGATGTCTCAAAACATTTTGTAGCAAATAAATTATTTTTGAAGTGTCATCAGTAGTGTGATCTGGGAAAAATGGAAGCCATTCATGTACTGAAAGGTCCTACAATCATCATTGAGGTAACATTGTTTTACTGATGTGGATTGAGAATAATTATTGACCAGAACACATGCGACCTGGGTTCAAGTTTCTCGCTGCTCCAGAGGTGTGTAATAACATCTCTGAACAGGTTGATTGGAAAATACCTTGACCAGGACAAATGTTTCCCAGGGATACTGATCATTAATGTAAATGGTGTAGGCTCCCTTCTCAGGGTAACACAATCACCAAAGTACCTTCAGTTATAAGCAACTTGAAAATAACTTTCAAATTTGTGTATTAAAGTGCTGTACTTGCAGACAAACCAACATTGGAGATGGTCAAATCAGACCCACCTAAGAACACAAATGTCAATGCCCACATTTATTCCCATTAACCACAGGAAAAAGTTTTCATCTTCATTACTGGCACAGTGGCTCAGTGGTTGGCACTGCTGCCTCATAGTGCCAGGGACCCAGGTTCGATTCCACACAGCCTTGGGTGACTATCTGTGTGGAATTTGCACATTCTCCTCGTGCCTGTGTGGGTTTCCTCCCACAGGTGCAGGTTAGGTGAACTGGCCAGGCTAAATTGCTCACAGTGTCCAGAGATGTGCAAGCTAGGTGGATTAGCCATAGGAAATGTAGGATGGGGTGGGTGTGGGCTTGCTGGGCTGAATGGCCTGCTTTTACTCTGTTGGAATTCTATGAATATTTCTCATCATTCATCAATGTACGACTTTGAGGGCAATACAGGAGCGGAGGGATATCAAGGTTCAAGTACATGGTTCTCTGAAGGTGGCCAGATCAGTTGTTAAGGCAACTTATAGGATCCTTGTGTTTTTAAATAGAGGCAGAGAGTATAAAAGCATGAACCTACTGTTGCACCTCTGCAGACCACATTTGGAGGACTGTGTTCAGTTCTGGGCAACTTTATTTAAAGAAGGATGTTAAAGCTCTGGAGAGAGGGCAAAAGAGATTTACTATAATGATACCAGGAATGAGGGATTTTAGAAACAAAGAAAGACTGGAGAAATTAGGCTTTGGAACAGAGAAGATTAAAAGATGCCCTTACAGAGGTATTCAAAGTTATGAACAACTTTGATAGGGTAAAGAAGGACATTTTATTTCCACTAGTTGATATGTCAGTAACTAGGGGTCATAATTTGAAGATTGTCAGCAAGAGAGCTAGGATCGAGATGAGGAGAAACTTCCTCATGGAGTTGTTAGGATTTGGAATGCGCTGCCTGGGAGAGTGGTGGAGGTGGATTCCATGGGACGTTTCAAAAGAGAGCTGGATATATATTTGAAATGGATGAATTTAGAGGGCTGTGGAGATAGGGCTGGAGAATGGGACTAGCTGGGTAGCTCTTTTGGGTGGCGGTATAGACTCGATAGGCCAAATTACTTTCTTCTGTTCAGTTAAATTCTATGATTCTATGTGCATTCTTGTATCAGTGCTGTTTCTAAAATTATGTAAAACTTATCTATCTTGCAGTATTTGTTAAGCCACACTCTGGCAATTTAACGAAAGACTGAAATGTAGCCCAACTCTCACTAGAAGCATCTTTCTTATCTCAAAAAGTGGTTACAGCTGGGTTTGAAATTTTTAAAGGTAATTGCTGGACATTTCCCAGAAAGATATTTTAGAAAAATGAAAACATTGAGGGCTGATTTACTTACCTTACGTCAAAATTAAAAAAAAATCTTTGGGAACAAATGTTAAGTAAACACATTGTTACTGTATCTCTCCATGAATTAATTTTCAGTTACTTTTGGCTCTATTTCATGACTCCCTGCTTCAACCCACCTGCTGCTGAAACCCTCACCCATATCTTTGCAAATACTGGCCTCGCTGGCCTGACACGTTATACTCCCTATAATCATGAGCTCAAATCAATCGGCCACCATTGTCTAAACTGGCACTGCCTGGAGTTTACTCTTCACGCATATTTGCTGAAATGCATTTTACTCCCATGCCCAGCAATGTTTCAGTTTTAAAAATGTTCATCCTTGTTTTCCAATCCTTCCATCCCTGTACTGAAACCTTTATCTTTTTTTTATATAATCCTCTAGATATATCTATTCTGCCACACTCCTGGCTGCTTTCATATCGCCTTATGTGACTCAGTGTCAAATTTTGTTTAAAGATATTCCTGTGAAGCATGTTTTATTACATCAAGTTGCAATATAAATGCACTTTTTTTGTTAAAGGCTGTGGACATCTCTCGTCATAACCTCTTATGTGGCTTGTTGTCAAACTTTGCTTGATAGCTCTCTGGCCGAGCACCTTGGGATGTTTTACAATTTTAGAGGGCTAATATCATTTCAAATTGCTGTTGGAAGAAATGTGATTCATTAATTGATCTTGACAGACATCACCCAATCTGGTTGGTTAAGACGGAGCAGTGCCACCTTCCAATGGATCTGATTGGTGCGAATAGCCTCCAGTCACCTTTTCCAACAGGCTTGAATAGTTGATGCTGACAAACTACAAACCCTCTGGTAAAAGCTGCCCCTTTGTGAAACATAAATTACCCATGGGTTGAAGCACTGCCTGCTTTAGATGATGATGAATGCCAATAGTGTTTGATCAGTCTCCAAGCCAGAAAGATAAAAATATCTTTCAGCACTCCGATTGTTATCCATTGAGCTCTTCTGCAGAGCATGCAGTTTTCTACCTGAGGTGAACTCAGGATTAACATAATGATATCCTCATTAATGAAATAACTTGGTGACATTCTCTTACCAAGGTGAACTTAGCTCAATCTTTCAGAAAGAACCTAAAGTCCTTCTTCAATACACCTCTTTCCAGTGTCTTGTCGTCTTCATCTCAAGTGAACATTGACATGGACCTACTGATTACTCTTAACATGAGAGAAAACATTCTAACATCCACCATTAAATTTGCTTTTCACTTGTTTGAACCTGTGCCACCTTCATAACCTCTTTCATAAAATAGAGGAAGTGGTGGATGAGGGTACAGTTATAGTCATAGAGTCATACACCCTTCAGTCCAACCAGTCCACGCTGAACATAACCCCAAACTAAACTAGTCCCAACTGCCTGCTCCTGGCCCATATCCCTCCAAATCCTTCCTATTCATGTACTTATCCAAATGTCTTTTAAATGTTGTAATTGTATCTACATCCATCACTTCCTCAGGAAGTTCATTCTACATGTGAACCACTGTCTGCGTTTTAAAAAAAAATTGACCCTCATGTTTTTTTTTTAAATCTCTCTACTCTCACCTTAAAAATGTGTCCCCTAGTGTTGAAATCTTCCATCCTAGACAAAAGGGAACTACCATTAACTCTATCTATATCTTGCAATATTTTGTAAATCTCTATAAGGGCCACCTCTCAACCTCCTAGGCTCCAGTGAAAACAAGTCCCAGCCTCTCCAGCCTTTCTTTATAACTCGAGCCTTCCATACCTGGCAACATCCTGGTGAATTTCTTCTGAACCCACTCCAGCTTAATAATATCCTTTCTATAACTGGGCAACCAGAACTGGACACAGTATTCCAGAAGAGGCCTCATCAATGTCCTGTATAACCTCAACATGACTTCCCAACATTTAGAAGACATTTAGATAAGTACATGAGGAAGAAATATCTGGAAGAATATGGACCAAATGCAGGGAGGTGTGGGTACATGCTATATATAACCAATAGAGAGTCTGCATTCAACTCCACCATCTTGCAACCCATCAAACTGGAGTGGAAGCAGATCGTCCTTGGTCCTGAGATGTTGAATATTTTAAAACGTATAGAAATTTCTAACACGGAGATGGACAGTTTAGCCCAAGCTGTTCACGCTAATGCCTGTCTCATCTCCCTTCATTCCCAATTTTCAATCACTGGAAACAGCCATTTGCTATCTATACTTTCCCATTTTTTCCCATTATTTTCATGACCTCTATTAAATCATTCTATGAACTGTTCTGTTTTAACAGAATCAATTTATCTAGTCTTTCTCTGTGTCAGTATTTCCTCATACCAAGCAGAATCTTACAGATTTGGGCTGTAAGCTCTCCTCAGCATTTTGGAATTGTTCCCAATAGGATCACACACTTTTACAGATTTATCATTACATCACAACTTTTATAACATATGCCTCTTAAAACCCAGTGTTCCATTATGTTTTTGCTATTTGTCCATAATCCCACAATTCTATTTAATACCTGTGAGCATAAACCCTCGTTTGTCAGTCTTTCCTGAAAGCTAAGTATATGTAATAAATTTTTAATATAAATGTGCAATCTTACATTTTCTAACAGTGAATTCCATCTGCCATATGATTGCCTATTCCATCATCCCATCACTGTCCCCTAGATTCCTTTGCTTTTCAGAATCGTGGCCTCGGTTATTCATTGCACCTATTTTGTTAGCATCTGTAAATGTGGGCTCCACGTATCCTAGTCCTAGAGCTGAGTCTTCAGTCGACGAGGCTCTAAACTCTGAAATTTCCATGCTGAACGTCTCTTTTGTCTTTTTAAAATGTTCCTCAAATCTTACCTCTTTAACTGAGTTTGTGGACATGATGCCTATTATCCCTGTATGTGGATTGGTTGTGAGAGAGTTTGATAATGCTCTGGTGAAGCACCTAAGAATCTGGTGAAGGAACGTCACGTAGTCGATGCTTTGCACATATGCGCTGGACAAATATTTCTGTTGATTTGCACATGCAAGATTGTGATTGTTTTACACAGAGACTATTCCAGTGTACATATTGGGTAATTGCTCAGCTAGGTCATTCTTCCAGTCGCTGGATTGAAACTGTACCTGGGCACGGACTAAAACTATAGTCTGCTGTTGATGTCTATGTGCTTCACTATCGCAGACGAATATGGAGGTCGTCCCCAGAGTCTGGGGCAGCATTTATCCCTCAGCCAATGTGACTGTAACAGATTATCCGGTGAGCTTCATAAGCTGTTTGCGGGATCCTGCTGTCTACAAATGGACTGCTGCATTTCCTTTAGTATAACCATGACTGAAAAGCATTTCATTGGCCTGAAAACGCTTTAGGGCATTCTGAGGTCATGAAAGGTGTTTTATATAAAAACAGGTCCTTTGCTTTGCTCTTCTGTGTGTATATTTCTATTGGGTGTCAGCTGTTCCAAAATGTGATTACCTCTTGTTGAGAATGAGCACAGTCTGGCCAAGAACAGACCAGTTTCCTGGACTATTAGTGAACTGTTCGCAGGAATGTGTTGTTTGGATACTGTTTGTTAAGGATGATATTCAAAGATGTCCTTTGTAATCCTGGTCACGTTTGCAGCCTGTAATTTACTTCATCCTTAGGAGATGTATTGATCAGAAATTCTGTTGACTGTTGCCCTGGTAAATTGCCACCAGAGACTGTGTTACCAAGAATGTGTTGAGACGAGTTTAGAAGCTGCAGCACCTTTTAACCTGTTGTGAACTGAATCTATTTCTATTGAGCAAGTATTATTAGAAGGTAATGAAGGAAACTAGAACATGCATACATCATACACCTTTGGGCCTGCTCTACCATTCAGTCTGATCATGGCCTGGGATTCACTTTCTTGTCTTCCACAACAATTATAACATTTAAAAGGCATCTGGATGAGTGCATGAATAGGAACGGTATAGAGGGATGTGGGCCAAATGCTGGCAAATGGGACTAAATTAATTTCGGATATCCAGTCTGCATGAACGAGTTGGACCAAAAAGTCTGTTTCTGTGTTGTACATCTCTATGACTCAATGCCTCTTCATCCCTTGAGAGCCCAGCCTTGAATATACTGGAGGGTCATCTACAACTCTCTGGAGTAGTGTCTTCTAAAGATTCAGAAGGATTTGTCCTGCTCTGAATCCTAAATGATAAACTGATTATAATGAGACTGCACTCCTATATTCTAGATTAGCCATCGATTAAGGAATTGTTATGGGGCAGAAGGAGACCATTTTCTGCTCATCGTGTCTGTGCCCAGTTTCCAGTTCAACATTTTGACTTAGTGCCATTCTCCTGCCTTTTCCCCTTGACCCTGTACGTTGCTTTCATTCAAATGATCATCTAATGCCTTCTTGAAAGCCTCCACCACATTTCGAAGCAGTGCATTCCAGTTCCCAACTGCTAGCTTTGTCACAAAATAATTTCTTGTTGCATTGATTCTTTTGTAAATTACTTCAGATTATGTTCTCTCACTCTCAATCCTTTTATAAATGGGAACAGTTTCTCCCAATCTGCTTTGTCCAGAACCTCATGATTTGAAGAATTCGATCAAATCTTCTCAGCTTGGAAAACTGTCCCAGCTTCTCAAATTTATCTTCATCCCTGGTGCCATTCCCATAAACCTCCTGTGCACTTTTCCCAGTGTATTTACATCCTTCCTGAAATGTAGTACGCAAAATTGTACACCATATTCCAGCTGAGGTCCAACCAGTGTCTGTATAAGTTCAGCATAACCTCTCTGCTTTTCTACTTTGTGCTCCTGTTAATAAAGTGCAGGATGCTTTATGTTTTAATAATAACTGCCTACCTGTCATGTACACCCTGATCTTATACACCCTTTCAGAATTATATTTATTTTGAATCAACCTGCTTGGAAGTTTTCTTGCATGTCTGGGCAGATGGGACTTGAATCTGGAGTTTCAAGCCCAAAGGCAGTGATGCTACCACTATGCCACAAGAATTTAGATTTGTACCGTTTATTTTATACTATCTCTCCCATGCTCTTTGTACAAGAATGTATCTCCAACATCTTTCCCTGCCAGGAGAAACAGCTTCTCATTTATTATGGCATGAACCTCCATCTGAATCTTTAACATTTCAATGAAAGCACTGCTCATTTTTTTCTAATGAGTTGTCCTATGATAGAGGCCCAGTTTATTCTGCCTGTTATCATAGGACAACTCCCTCATCTCTAGAACCAAATTAGTCTGATGTTTAGTGTCTTAGTATGTGTGACCCATTTTTGGGAAATGCCTGTATGTTGATAAAGGGTGAGGCTGGAATAAGCAGTATTGTTGATGGCCAGGCAATCACTTAACAAATGGGACATGATGACCTCAGGAAGGTACTGTAGTATTGCAAGTGCAGCTAGGAGAATGTCCAGTTTCAGGAGAGATGGGTAGAAAATTGAGGGCGGGAGGTGCCTTAAAATTGTTAAATTGGGGGGAAGCAAACAAGATTTCTAAAATTTTAATTTAAATGCCAGTTTCTAAAAATGGCCGCATTTGCTTGAAGGGTACAGGGGAGTGCAGTGACTCTGGAAAGAGACCGATGACACTGCAATACCAACTGTTGTATTCTGGGACAACAAGGTGCAAGGCTGGATGAACACAGCAGGCCAAGCAGCATC
>NC_063361.1:10538283-10571563 GCF_021869965.1 Rhincodon typus | reverse complement strand
GATGCTGCTTGGCCTGCTGTGTTCATCCAGCCTTGCACCTTGTTGTCTCGGATTCTCCAGCATCTGCAGTTCCTACTATCTCTGTTGTATTCTGGGGCCTGATTTCCTTGGGAAGGCGCTTTGTATTTGTTCCTGCCAGTTACTAAATGAGCATTTCTGTACAACAACAGAACAAGTGCAGCTGCTTCCCAGGCTTGAACAAACCCTCTTGCCCCATGGACCCCTCAGCCTCTTTCCGGCTTACAAGTTGGAAACTTCAAAGGAGAGAGAGACACAGCAGTTGCCATGGAATGAAAGCCTCACAAAAATGCCATATAGTGCGACTAAAAACCATGAACCATGAAAATCTCCTTAGAAGCAATAGATGTTCACTCCTTGTCACGATATCCTAATGCTAACGTTAATTGATGGTCTACTGAGCTACCTGGAGGTAGAGACCCCAGAAGCTTAACTATTTCTTTTCCATTACTTTAATGTTACAATAAACACATATAAATGTACTGAGCCACAAATGCAATAAGAATTGGTCCATTAGATTTCCTTCCCTGACGAGTATGATATTATAAGCACTGCTCCACAGCTGTCACCAAGTATTCACCCAGCCTTAGTGCAACAGAAGCTCTTTATTCAGGCATGTTTGAGTGGCATCACCAAAATTGGATTAAGAACTCGGGATCCCTGTGGCTGTTCTGAACTCCTATACCACCCACTTATTCCAATGTTTTAAAACATAAAGGCCCCGCAGCAGCCCATGTATATATGTGGCCTCAAGTAGAAACCCTCTAGAACCAGTTTTTTTTAAATTACAGTTTATTCTTTCATGAGTTTCACTGGTAAGGCCAGTGTTGAATGCCCAAATCTAACTGCCCATGAGCTGAGGGCTGAGGAGGGTAATTCAGAATCTAACTACATTGCTGAGATCAGGAGTCACTTGCAGACCAGACCCCAGGTAAAGACCGCAGATTTCCTTCCATAAAGGACATTCGGAAGCAGATGGGTTTTACGACAGCCGATAATAGTTTCATGGTCACCATTACTGGGACTAGCGTTCGACTCCAGATTTATTACTCATTGAACTTAATCTGCCCGAGCAGCTTCCCTCCCGGAAAATGGGTGCACCCAGTCAAACAGGCACTTTAATTGTCTCCTGCTGAGATGGCTGACATGAAAAGGAATAAACTATTTGCATTTAAGGTCCGTGCTCCTCACCAACCTGCCACATCCACCCCCGCCCAACACACTCTCACACTCCTTTATTTTGCAGGATAAAGAATGAAGACCTTGCAGTTACGATGCAACTTTCACATTCTCAGGGCACCCCAAAGCACTTTCCAGCCAGTGCAGTACTTTTCAAACGAATTCATTCACATCGCACTAGAGCAACAACGATGTGGAAATGTGGCAGCTGTTTTGCAGCCAACAGTTGTCTCATCGTTGGTGTTGGTAGAGGACTAAATATTATTGAGTCTTAGAGTTGTATAGCACGGAAACAGACCCTTTGGTCCAACACATCCATGCCAACCAGATATCCTAAACTGATCTAGTCCCATTTCCCAGCATTTGGCCCATATCCTCCAAATCTTTCGTATTCATATACTCAGCCAGATGCGTTTTAATTGTCATAATTGTACCTGCCTCCACCACTTCCTCTGGCAGCTCATTCCATATATGCACCACCCTCTCTGCAAGAAAAAGTTTCCCCTCAGGTCCCTTTTAAATCTTTCCCCTGTCACCTTAAACCTATGCCTTCTAGTTTTGGACTCTCCTACTCTGGGGAAAAGACCTTGGCTATTCACTCTATCCATGCCCCTCATGATTTTATAAAGCTCTATAAGGTCACCCCTCAGCCTCCGACGCTCCAGGGAATATAGCCCTAGCCTATTCAGTGTCTCTCTGCAGCTCAAACTCTCTAAACCCAGCAGCATCCTTGTAATTTGTTTGAGCCCTTTCAAGTTTAGCATCTTTCCTATAGCTGGGAGACCAGAATTGAACACTATTATAAAAGTTTTTTGTTTTTAATTCATTCACAGAATGAGGGCATCGCTGGCTAGGCCAGCATTTATTGCCTGTCCCTAATTGCCCAGAGGGCAGTTAGGAGTCAACCACATTGCTGTGGGTCTGGAGTCACATGTAGGCCAGACTAGGTAAGGATGGCAGTTTCCTTCCCTAAAGGACAGCAGTGAACCAAATGGATTTTTCCTGACAACCGGCAATGGATTCATGGTCATCATTAGACTCTTAATTCCAGATATTTCTGGATTCAAATTCTACCAGCTGCCGTGGTGGGATTCGAACCCAGATCCCCTGAATATTACCTGGGTCTCTGGATTAATAATCTAGCGATGGTATCGCTAGGCCATTGCCTCCCCAACTGGCCTACATGGCCTAACCAATGTCCTGTACAGCCACAACATTACTTCCTCGACCAGGAAACTGGTAAGAATGAACCGACATTTCTTTGTAATGGTATTATGCGATCTTTTACATCCACATGTCGGGGTAAATAGATCCTTAGTATAACCTGTTAGGTGAAAGGCATCCTTTTTGGCATTACCTAGGCCCCATTTAAAACAACTGAATATGTACTAACCTCTATATTCTGTGCAGTTTAAGAATCACTGTGAATACTTCGGTGCTGTGACGATACTGCAGATGCTACATGCAGGCCAATGCTGCTTCACAGAATGGTACAGGTTCAGCTGTTCCATTTAGTGGCTATTTTGCAAATGAGAATCCCATTACCATTTGATGCATGGTGAAAACATTCTTCTTTCATGGAATATGGTGCCTCCAGTAGCACCACTACTTGATCGTAATAGAAATGTTGTGTGAATGGCTTGGAAGTCAGTGTTAATTGCTCGATATAATTAGAGCGTACTAAGGCCATGACTGGATTACACAGCATAAAACGACCTATCATCTTCCTCACCATGAACAACATCGAAGATGATCTGCTAGCATTAATTAAAAGTCATCTGCAGCCTTTGGGATTGCCTGCTGAGATATAGCAATGCAAAAGGAATTTCCTCAATTGTTCAGTGAGTGAAAGAGCCCCATGTTATGAATTTGTTTCCTTTCTTCCCTGGCCCAGGATCACTGTGCAATGTTCCCATCATCACACTGACTGAGTCCGTAAACTAAAATTTAACATAGAAGTTGCACACAAGCAAGTGTACGGTCCATGTTGGTGTCTATCCTATATGTGAGCAAGTGCTTCTAATTGCATTGACCCAGCCTGTTCATGCATCATTTCTAACCATTTTCCTCTAATTTTGCATGTTGATACTTTCTCTGCCTCAGTCACTAATCTATTCCACAGCTCCTCAAAACTTACAAAGAGATGGAGCTTTTTTGGTACTGATGCATACAGACTGACTACAGTATGATATACATTTACCCCCAGGACAGTAGACAAAGCACTGATTATGGCCTGCCACCATGTGCGTGTTCCTGACGTGTTGGAAGGTTAAGAACAGTAATAATCCTCGCCTTTCATTATTTCTTCCCTTTTCTCTAGAGTAATTTGTCTTGCACGTGAAACTTGTCCGTGTGATTTCTTGTATATGAAGGGCCTGGGTGGCTGCCTAATAATTCCGTGCACCAGAAGGGAAGAATGAGTCCGAGCAGCAAGCAGAGATTGGTTTGCTTACATACAACCCCCATACATTTAAATCATCTCACATTTTCTTCATCGAAATGGATCTTTTTAATGAGACACTGCAAATGTTTGAGATGAAAACAAAAAGTATGTAAGATGTTAATTATTACACAATAATTATTGTGCCAGCATTAATACTGCAGCTGTGTTGAGCAAGAGAAATGGGAAAGTAAAGTCAAAATGAGAAAAGGTTATTCAGTTCAACCCAACACATCCCTCTGAAATGCTAACAGACCCATTATAGGAATAAGTCCTGAATGTTTCTGTGACAGATTTTTCCAAACATTCCCCCCCTTTGCCTATATACCATTTACTTCCAAATATCATTTACTTTCCACAGATGTGAGTTTAGGTCCTTTGCTAATTTTATTTGGAGTAATGTTTTGTGTGTTACTTGACTGTATTTAGCATTTTATATATCTCAGAGTTTTCTCTTACACCGTCCCTTTTGTCTAATCGTTCATCCCTCTTAGTTGATTACTTCTTGCTCTTTATTCTTTCTCGTGCACATGTATATGTTTTGTTATGGTATTGTAATCGGAATTGATCTCATTATCCCATAAGAGGTCTGATCATTACTTTGTAAAACCCCGGCCCAATCTCTGTAGATGAAGAAATTTTATATCCTGAAGAGGGTGGGAGAGGCAGAATCTCCTTTTTGTAGTTTAATAATACTTGGATATACACCTGGAGTGCCAGAGACCAACAGCTGGACAGTAGCATTTAGCAGAATAGCTCTTCTTGTAGACACAGACCTGCTGAGCCAAAAGCCGTGTCTGTGCCATAATTTCTTTATTCTATTGTTCAGGTTCTTGGCATACTAACAACTGAAGTTTAAATACATGGATTAATATGTAATTAGCTGCCACATCCTGTAGTGAATGTGTTAAACAAAGACTCGTTTAAAGGAAGAGTTTGACCCATCTTTGGTCGAAGTTAAAGTGAAATAAAGGCAAGTAAACATAGGCCATTCAGCCCTTCGAGCCTGCTCCACCATTCAATAAAATCACGGCTGATTGGATTGTACCCTCAAATTCGCATTCCTACCTATCCCAATAAACTGCCAGTTCCTTGTTTAACTGGAATCCAGCTACCTCTGCCTTAAAAAAAATATTTGAGGACTCTGGTTCCACAGTCTCGTCAGGGAAATAGGGAAGGGTTTACCTCTACTCTGTTTAAAATGGGTGATCCCTGATTTTTGAACAATGACTCCTTGGTTCTAGATTGTCCCACAAGAGGAAACCGTACCTCACCTGTCAAGACTCTTCAGGAAGTTTATGTTTCAAACAAGTCACCTCTTACTCTTCTTGGTACTGAAGGGGAGGAGATGGCCTAGTGGCATCACTGGACTGTTAATCCAGAGACCCAGGTAATGTTCTGTGGACCTAGGTTCAAATCCTGCCACAGCAGATGGTGGAATTTGAGTTCAATAAAAATCTTGAATTAGGAATGTAACATTGACCACGAATCCATTGCCAATTGTTTGAACATCTTCCTCTTTTAGACTTACTTTTAAATTTGATCTCCATCATCTCCCTGGGGCAGTACTCCAGTTGACTTTCTAACAGAGCAGAGTTGAAACAAGAGAATCTAGCAAATTCACCCTTTGATCTCCTGCTTCCAACTGCTCCAATCAGCTTCACCCGACCCTGCAAATTCAAAGAATGTTTTAAATCTAGCGATTAATTATCAGTTCAAAGAAAATTAAATGCATAGAACATAGAACTGTATAGCACAGGAACGGGCCATTTGGCCCATGATGTTGTGCCGAACAAGATGCCAAATTAAACTAATCCGTTCTGCCTGCCCTTGGTCCGTATCCCTCCATTTCTTGCATATTCATGTGCTTATCTATAAGTCCCTTATCATATGTGCCTCCACCACAACCCCTGGCAGCACATTCCAGACGCCTACCACTCTTTAAGGAAGAAAGTTTGCCCCTCACACCTCCTTTGAACTTTCCCTCTCTCACCTTAAAATGCATGCTGCCTAGTTTTAGACATTTCAACTGTGGGGGGGAAGAAGTTTCTGACCGTAAACCCTATCTATGCATTTCATAATTTTATAGACTTCTGTCAAGTCTTCCCTCGGTCTCTGCCTCGCCAGAGAAAGCAGCCCAAGTTTATCTAGCCTCTCCTTCTAGCACATGCCCTGTACTACAGGCAGCATCCTGGTAAACCTCTTCTTCACCCTTTCCATAGCCTCAACACCCTGTAAGGTGGCGACCAGAATTGAATGCAGTTGAATGCAAATATGGCTTATTTTCAAATGGCTTTTGTCCCTGGCTCGCTTGATGTGGATCCTGTGGATTAACTTTCAATTCCAGGAAATCCTGGAAGATGAGAATTCCTACATCTGATGCAATTGTATAGGTGTTCTTCCATTACTGTGAGTTTCTTACAAAATGCATGATGAAGCTGTTGATAAGAATGAAGCATTCAAGGTCTTTGCTGACTGCAGTCGGTTTATTATTGGCAAAAAATAACTTTTTCTGGTTGACTGTGATTTGGAGATAAATAGTTGAACTTGATTATTTCTGTGAAGGACTTCTCCACTGGGACACTACGTCCTAAACAATGCTTGTTCTTAGTGGAGTTTGCCGTTGGTGGACTCGGCAGTCTGCCATATGTTTTCCTGTTTTTCAACCTGCTGTTGTGCCGGCAGGAAGAACCAGCCTGGTTGCCAGAGTTCACAGTTTGCTTTGTGACATACTTGTGAGGGAAAGGAAGACTTGGAAACAGAATGGATTTCATTGAACTGCATCCTTTTCAGTGATTGTTTATGCGCTCCCCTAACCCAAAGCAAAAGCATAATCTTGTGAGTCTGCATTTAGGTTAACTTAGGCTCAGGTTGGGTTTTTTTTTGCAGAGGCTACTAAATAAGATTGGACATTGTGTACACTGGACCTATACTGTATGTTAGGTGAATGTACTGAAGGCAGTATTCAGAGATTATCTTTTAAATAGTTACTGAATTTTGTTCAGGTTTTTTTCTGTCTCCATCCTAGTGACAAAGAAATTATCTATTTAACTGGCTCTAGGGTATTCTTCCTCAGTCCTCTGCTGTGACCCTAGCCCTGAATCCATATTCTCCAGATTCATCCCTAGGATGACAGGATTGTTTTATGAGGAAACTTGGTCTGCATTCGCTAGACTTTGCAAGATTGAGAGGTGATCTTGTTAAAACTGACAGCATTCTTAGAGGGGCATGAGCAGGCTGAAACAATGGGTCTATCTGGACAGAGATAGTAGGAACTGCAGATGCTGGAGAATGTGAGATGACAAGGTGGAGAGCTGGATGAACACAGCAGGCCAAGCAGCATCAGAGGAGCAGGAAGGCTGACGTTTCGGGTCTACCTGGACAGTCCTGTTTGTGGATTTCTGGCAGGAGGTAGAAACGAGCTGTGCAGGGTTGGGGGACTATTAGCTTGGAAGCGGATGGGGGGAGATCACCGGATGAAATGAGATCCGTAACCGTAGTGGATACAATGGCCTGATGTGTCATGGTGGGGTCATGGTCCAGGGGAAGGTAGGAGGAGGTATCTGAGAGCTGGCGCTCAGCCTCGGCAAGGTAGAGGTCAGTACGCCAGACTACAACAGAACCACCCTTATCGGCAGGCTTAATGACAAAGTTAGGGTTAGATCTGAGTGCACGGAGTGCAGTCAGTTCGGAGGGAGATAGGTTGGATTTGTTGAGAGGGGCAGTGAAATTGAGGTGACTAATGTCACGTCGACAGTTCTCTATGAAAAGATCAAGTGCAGGTAAAAGGCCGGAGGGAGGGGTCCAGGTGGAGGGAGGGTGTTGGAGTTGGGCAACAGGGTCTGTGGGATGGAGAGAGGACTCTTGTGCAAAGAAATGAGCACGGAGGCGAAGACATTTGAGTTCAATAAAAATCTTCAATAAATGTCTTCTGAGGAAGGGTCACCGGACCCAAAACGTCAACTCTGTTTTCTCCTTCACAGATGCTGCCAGACCTGCTGAGCTTTTTCAGCAACTTTGTTTTTGTTCTTGATTTACAGCATCTGCAATTCTTTTGGTTTTTATTTAGCATTCTTTGATGGCCTGATGGTGGATATAGTTAAATGTTTACCCTAGCTGACTTTAGAACCAGGGGATATAATCTCAGAATAAACGATAAACCATTTAAGACTAAGCTGAGAAGAAATTTCTTCAGAGGGTGATGAATCTTTGTAGTTCTGTACTCCAGAGGGCTGTGGAAACTCAACCATTCAGCAAGTTCAAGACAGAAATTGATGGGTTTCTGGAGATTAATGACATTAGAGAGAGTGCAGGAAAAATGGCACCGAGGGGATAATCAAGCATGATCTAGAATGCAGATTGGGCTGAATGGCATACTCCTGTCCTTACGTCCTTCTCTATTGGATCTTCTGTCTCCTTTTGTTCTTCCTCTACATTCACTGGGGGAAGACCAGAGAGATGTTAGGAAGCACACAAAGGGTGGTAGATGTTTGGAACATTTTTCCACAACAGGCTGCGGATGCTGGATCAGTTGTTAGTTTTAAATCTGAGAAAGATAAAGTTTTGTTGAGGAAAGGTTAAGGGATATGGGCCAAAGGCAGGCATATGGAGTTAGGTCACATTCAGCTATGATCCCATTTAATGGTGCAACAGCCTCAAGGGGCTGAATGGCCTACTCCTGTTCCTACCTTATCCATGAACTCCAACTCTTGTTCTCTCAACTCTTCCTCACTAACTACCTGAAATTCTCTTGCTAACCACTTGCTGGTTGATGTTGTTACTGGTTTTGTATTCTTCAGTTGTGTCCCCCTCCTTTTAAAACTGCTGGCATTATTGCTTTCCTAAAACAAAACCTACCACTTTCTTCATGCAAGCTATCACTTGCCCCCAGCTTCCTTTCGCCCTCTAATATGCATGTGTGGCATCACTAAAGTTTGTGCCTTTCTCACAATTGAACTCTTGAACTCTTCAATTCAAATTTTCACTCCTAATTCAGCACTGAAATGATCCTGATCAAAGTTATAAATGACATCTTCTGAGACAGTAGTGAATTGTCCCTCCTTATCCTTCTCTCTTCGTACCCTTTAGCATGGCCCACATAAACCTCTTTTCATTGTCCCTCTCCGTTTTCCAGTTGAATGAGACTGTCTTTGCAGGGTTCCATTCTTACCTGTCAAATTGTAGCCAAAGAATCTAGTAATGACATTTCTTCCTGCTCCTGCAGTTACCTGTGGATTCTCCCAAGGACCTATTCCTGGCTGTCTCTTGTTCCTCATCTATTCTGCCCTTTGGCAACATCACCTGAAGAAGTAACATCAGTCCCGCATCTACATTGATGATACCTGGCTCTAATTTAGCACTGTAACTCAACTCCTCCACTGTCTCTGGGTTCTCAGCTGGCTGGCCCCATTATCCAGTCTGCAATGTCCTTTGTTAAACATTGGGAAGAGTAGGCCATTGCCTTCGGACTCCATCACATAATCCCCTCATGACCAATTCCATACTCCTTCCAGTGTCTCAGGCTGAAGCAGACTTTGCAACCTTGGCATTTTGTTTGATGATATGTCACACAACTCACCATCACTGTTGTTTATTATTTCCACCTCTAAAGTACAGGCTGCCTCCACTCTGGTCTGAACCCACATGTTGCTGCAAACTTTATCCATATCTTCTTTATCCATCAGAATTACTACTCTGAAGGTTTTCCGGCTGAGTCTCATTCTCCAGGCATCATAAAATTCACATAAATAAACCTCTGCCCTTATCTGGTCCTCTTCAATGGTAGGTAACTGTATTGAAACATTCAAGATTCCTAGGGGAATTGACAGAGTAGATGCGGAAAGGTTGTTTCCCCTTGTCGAAGAGTCTAGGACCAGAGGATATAGTCTCAGAATAAAGGGTCACACGTTTAAGACAGAGTTGAGAAGGAATCTGTTCTCTCAGAGGGTGGAGAATCTGTGGAATGGTTTACTGCAGTGGGCTGTCAAGGCTGGGGCAGAAAGTATATTTGAGGCTGAGATGGACACATTGTTATCACAGATAGCGGTCAGTGGCTTGCGAGCCTGATTCGAGTCAGCCCAGCGTAGGGGAGAGCGAGACCATATATGGAAAGCCCCTAGCGTGGAGAAACTGCAGGCTACAGAAGGACTGTAGTGTCTATCTTTTATTTCTTTATTTTCCTAGTTTATACTATGAAATACTGTAATTAGAACTTTTTCTTTGTTTCTCTATTTTTGTACCTAAGATTTGTAACCAGGTACTTTGTACCTAAGATGGCACCTTGTGTGGCTACATTGTACACTTTTCGCTGTACTCCTGTACTCCTGTACTTGAGTATATGTGACAATAAACCTAATTCGAATTCTAATTAGTAAGGGTTATGGGGAAAAGGCAGGAAAATGGAGCAAAGGATTAATAGGTTAATCATATTGAATGGTGGGGCAGACTCATGGGGCTAAATGGCTTATTTCAGCTCCGACCTGTTATGGTGTCGTTACCTTTGTGCCTGTTGACCTTCGTTAGCTCCCAACTAAATACAGGAAACGCTCAGCATGTCAGGCAGCATCTGTGGGAAGAGAAAGGGCTGATGTTTCAGGTTGATGTCCTTTCATTAAAATTCTGATGATTGATAACTCTGTTTTTCTGCTGCTTGATCTGCTGAGTAGGTTTCTGTTTCAGATTTCCCGCCCGGCAACATTTTTTTTTTGTGTTGCGGCCCCCCAACTCCCAAACCCCAGTTGGTCAACAGTTCCATTTTGAAATTGTTCAAATCTTTCCACAATTCCCTGACATCACCTACAAAGCTCCAAAAACTGAGGCCTCCAACTCTAGACACCTCCCAGTGCTCGGACTATCTGAAGAAGTGTAAGTCTGTCTCTTGTTTTTGGTCCTAGTTCTGCACTGCACTCTGAAGGCTACCCTTGCTGAGAATATTCAATAAACCAGTCTCCTGCTAAAAGGAATAATTAATTACTGACTAGAAATGTATTGCTTTTCAAACTTCCTTTGATCGAAATTTTATGAATGTAGTATAGGCTCAGTGTTAAGCTAAAGATCAGAAGGAGAGATTTACATTATGGAGGAAACCAATTTTTTTTGATTGCTGTCTCATATGATCTGCTTTTTAAAGGGGCATTGACTTCATAAAATATGCCTTTTTTATTTGTTCGTGGGATGAGGGCATCACTGGCTAGGCCAGCATTAGAGGACAGTTAGGTGTCAACCGTATTGCTATGTGTCTGAAGTCACATGTAAGCCAGACTAGGGAAGGAAACTGCCATCCTTACCCGAAGGACATTAGTGAACCAGATGGGTTTTTCCAACAATTGACAGTGGTTCATGATCATCATTAGACTCTTAATTCCAGATTATTTTTTAATTGAATTCAAATTCCTACATCTGCCATGGTGGGATTACAAAATAGGTCCCCAGAATATTACCTAGGTCTCTGGATTAACAGTCCAGCAATAATTCCACTAGGCCATCGCCTCCAATATTTGGCAAAACCAAACCTAAAATGGGTGGCCAGGCCACACATGGCCTGTTTGCCCACCCCCTCATTGAGATGGTACGGGAAAGGTGCCAGGCAGCCAGCCTTTTGTTAGGCCAGTTGATGGCCACTTAAGGACTTCATTCTGCCTCTACGGAAATGATACATGTGGCAGTGGAAGGCAGGCAAAAGTGGAGTAGCCCTACAGCATGACCTAAAGGTGGGCAAGAATAGGTGATGGGAGCTACCTTTCGGGAGGGAGAGTTCCCTGATGCCCATCAGGGGAATCCCCCACCCCTCCTGAGATTGTGGACACCCTACTTTGTGCCTCCTCCCTTTGCCTCTGTAACTTAATCTGCAAATTCATCCTCCTCCTCTCTAGCTGTTGTCACAAAAATATCCCTGACCAAAGTACTGAGACTTAGCTGAAAATCTCCATTCTTCTCAGGATTCAGTGTTCTTCCAGATTCTGCTGTGCAGCTGCTCGCACCATAGAACCATCAGCCAATCAGATTGCCTGGCAGCTCTTTAGGGTGTGATGTCCTGTCCCTGTGGATAGAGGTTCAATGAGTAACCAGTAAAGGCCCCTCTCAATGTAATACAGCTGTGAGGTAGGCAGATGTAATTACAGGAGGAATACTACTCTGCAACTCTCCACCCAACCCTCTGTCCAACAATAAAATGTGTACTTGTCACCATCTGCAATGACATTCTTCACCCCACCATTGGCAGTTGTGCCTCCACGCAGCAAAGTCCTCTATTCTGAAACTCCTTCCTGTTCTAGCATCTCTCATGCAAGAAAAAACCTACTCCTTTGAGTAAACTTTTTAGCTTAATATTGCTCCTTTGATTTGTTGCCAATTTTTGCTCAATGTGTCCTTCTGTGAAATGACTTGGAGCTCATGTTTAAAGTTTGAATTGGTTTCCATGTGTGAAGAAAAAGGTGGGTTTTTAAATAGAAAATAGTTACCTTCTCTCAGTAGGGCTCTTTTGCCAGATTTGTCTGCAGCCCAAGTTTGTAATGCACAATCCATCCGTTTGGCCATTCATCCATATTTTCCTTGGCATGGCCAACATGGGACTTAGCTATTGTGCTTTTGTGAACCCAAAAGTCGATCTGTTGTAACATGGAGTGGGAGATAGGGCTGGAGGGGAGACCTAACATAATACAATAGCACAATCTGATATTACTATATGCTGCAGGGAGTCTGAGCCATTGAACAACACAATCCATTTTCTCCCGCAAAGATCCTAGGCTCTGCAGCGCATTTAAGGCAGCAGCTCAGGTATTTCAATGGGAATACTTGTTAATTTTTGAAGAGCGAATTTAATTTTTTTTTGCTGCTGTGTTTTTGATAATTGTTGAAATAACTAATAAAATCTAAGTGGAAATGTAAATTAGCGATAATATTTAGGCTTGGAAAGCCTACTTGTTCATCATTCATTCTACTTGCCATCTCCAATCCTGAAGCAGATAAAATTTTAAAATTTCTTGACCTTTAGTCCTTTATTATTTAAAGAATGCAGGCAACATTTTAATCCATCTATTCCACCCATTGTGGATGTCCACTATCTGACACCGTGCATTTGAATGAGTCTGCCAAAAAAAAAGAAGCCTCTTGTAACTAGTACATTTCTTGCTGCCTGATCAGTACCATCATCTCCTTCTGAACCTTTCATACCGTGCATGATTTTGAAATGTTTGTTATTTGTTTTAAGACAGTTCATTGCATGATGGTATTTTGAGCCATACGTGTTGACCATATTCTCTTAGACAAGGTTATGGTTCCTCAATTCTTTCTGTCTGTTTTGTTTGCAAGAGGTATCTCTATCCTCAGTCCTGTTTGTTACGGTTTGCATTTCATGTTGATGCTTTCAGCCTATATCTGGTCATCTCATATTGCCAGAGATAGAAGGAACTGCAGATGCTGGAGAATTTGAGATAACAAGGTGTAGAGCTGGATGAACACAGCAGGCCAAGCAGCATCAGAGGAGAAGGAAGGCTGACGTTTCTGGCCTAGACTCATCTTCAGAAAAAAAAAAAGGCCACTGTTGAATGCCCAAATCTAACTGCCCATGAGCTGAGGGCAGAGGAGGGTAATTAAGAATCTAACTACATTGCTGAGTGCTAAAGGTATACCCACAATATCATTTGGGAAGGAGGTCAGGATTTTGACCCCAGCAACACTGAAGGAACAGTGATCTATCAAGTCAGGATGGTGTGGTGCTTGGAGCAGGTGGTGCTCCCATGTATCTGCTGCCCTTGCCCATCTAGATGGGAGTGGATGTGGGTTTGGTGGTGGGAAATGATATTATAGTTTGTTTCAGTCAGTGTCTTTGAAAGTAACTTATTCCAACTTTCTGTCTGTAAAAGAAAGTCTCTTACTTTCTTTTCCTCACCTTCAGGCAATTGTGCTCTGTTTCCAGTGTCAATCAGATCCAATCAGTGAAGTAGAAACCAAGGCACCTTACTTGCTGGCTAGAGTTTAACAATTACTCAGTGTTCCACCTCTTTCCACACACAAATCCCAACTGTTCCCTATATATATCCAGAAGTCAACCAAATACTTTTCCACCACCAAATCACTGTGACTTCTCTACCCCATTTATATCCAACCAATCAATTCATTATTTAACTTAAAATAGCTTGTAGTTCAGCAGGTAATTAAACATGCTGTAGGCTTAGCATAACTATCTGGCTGTTATACTTCATGCATCTATTTCTACCTTTACGTTGTGATATGTGCTGCAGAAATTTGGGTCTGTTTCTTTTCTTTCCTGGCTCTTCCATGGCGTATGATTCTGAAAGTTTTTTTAACTATGTGGACCATGGTGCGATTGACCGTTCTTTACATTGAAGTCTAGCCAATGGGTTTCAGCGTGTTGTTCAGTTGTAATGGGTGAGCCATATGCTCAATCCCAGTTTATCACCACCTGATGGTCGTGACCATCTCCCCATCTCCATCAAGTGTCAACTAACCATCTACCCTTGATGTTCAATACCATTACATTCTTGAATCCTCCACTATCCACATTCTGGAAATTATCATGCATCAGAAGCTTAACTGTAGCAGCTTTATCATTTGTGTGACTACAAGAGCACTTCAGAAGCTGGGAGTTCTGCAGTGTGTAACTTGCACTCTGTCTCTTCAAAGCCTGTCCACCACCTATAAGAGAAATGTCAGGAATGTGACGGAAAAGTCTCCACTTTGCCTGGGTGCCCAGGAGCACTCTTTAAACTCAACGCTATCCAGGTCAAATCAGCCCACTCGATTGGCACCCTACCGACTATCTTAACTGTTTATTCCCTCCACAGCTAGTATCAGTGCCAGCTGTGTTTATTGCTGTAAAAGCGCTGCACATAATTGCCAAACCTCCTTCACGGCATCTTTCAAGTCCATGACCTCACCATCAGGAATGACGAGCACCAGATGCCTGGGAGCACCACCACCTTCATGTTCCTCTCCAACTGCCAGACCATCCTGACTTGGAACTATATTACTGTTCTTTCGCTGGATCAAAACCATGTCTTACCCTCTTTAATGGCATTGTTAGTGTGCACTATGTGTACTGTAATGGTTCAGGAAGGCAGCTTGCCATTACCTTCACCAGGGCTGTTAGAGAGAGGTGACAATGCTGCCTTGCCAGTGACACAACATGCAAGAATAAAAGAAAGGTGGAGTTTCCAGCAAAATCATTGTTCAGAATTACAGTATAAAATGATTATAAATGCTCTGCATAAATTAGGAGCAGATTACTGCAGATGCTTGAACCTGTACTGAAAACAAAAAATTCTGGTGATCACAGCAAGTCAGGCAGCATGTGTGGAGAGAGAGCAAGCTAACATTTCGAGTCTAGATGACTCTTCATTCGAGCTGATGCGAACTTCATATCGGCTCTGATGAAGAGTCATCTAGACTTGAAACGTTAGCTTGCTCTCTCTCCCTACATGTCGCCCGACCTGCTGTCATTTCCAGCATTTTCTTGTTTTCAGTTCTTCACTAATTAACTCATTTTCTGTTCAATTTATTGAAGATGCTGACAACGATAGCGCAGGAATATCCTGACCCAGCTGGCGTTTAGTAGGTTCTGAAACTATTTCAGATCAAGCACGCATCAGGCTAAGGCCCAGTTTTACCTGATTACCAACTGTTTCTTCCTCTGTTTTGACAATTTATTTTTGCTTCACTGGCTGACCCCTAAGATGCTGCATTTATCCGTGAAAAGCACTCTTGCACTCATGCTTCAAGCAATAACGAGCAAAGATGTGGTGTGAATAGTCGACCAAATAAATAGCAAGATTCCCTCTCGGATGAGCTACCAGCTGGCTGTTAATGTACGCATAAAATTCAATTGCTTCAACACGGATAATAAAATCCTAGGCACAGGACTCACTGGCCTAGTCCAAATAAGCACATCACCAGTGTGACTCAGTGCTCTGCCTTTGCTGAGCGACATGATTCTCATTTTAGTGACCTTCCCACAATGACACATTTTATATTACATACAGAAGAAGTTCATAACTTTGCATTACCCTGTAATTTTCAGATTTTAAACAAGGTATTCGGACTTTTTGTGTACAGACATTTCAATGCAGTAACCAGAGCTTTTCCATCCCAAAAACTGCTTGGTATTGAGTATTCTACAGGAATTTAACACATGTTACTGATCCCATACATATACATGGCCAAGAAAGTTCAACTGCTCTTTGCTAGTGTGTTAAAAAACCATTCCTTTTCTTAGAAAGCAAATGAGGGTAAAAACCATACGGGCTAGGCATTTTTGGAGTTCAGGTCTGGTTTAAGCCTAGCTACATTAAATCTATTGCTGATCCATGATGCTTTCAAACCTGATCACATAATGATGCATTATTGCTGTAAGCTATTTCAAATTAACAGTGAGATGGGCAGCATCAATGGAACCAGCTCTGCTGAACCTATTTATTTGCACAGTATTTCCTTGCACGTACGTTAAAATGTTTTAATTGTCACCTCCCTGCTTGTCACGACAAATTGATGGGGACTGCAAACAGGACAGCATAGCCTTGGGAGCTTATTCGGAGAAAGTGTAATTTCTGATTGAATGTTATGATAATGATCCATTGGACTAAAAGCAAGTTTCACTTGTCGTAGTTAGGATTGTATTTGATCACAGTCAGTGATTAAGATCAAAACTTATTTTGTCATGCAAATTGTACAAATTGTTTTAATCAGATTTCTAGCTTAAATCTCCACCTTGAAGCTTGTAATTGTGATTTAACATGTGAGTGATCTATGTAATGGGAAGATTCTAAATGGTGATTTGAAGTTTAACTGGGGCAGTTAGAAAATGAGATAGATGTGAGGCACTGGGGTAATGTGTCTTGGGAGAGATTTCACACGTCATTTTTATCAAAACTGAGAGGAACAGCACTTTCTTGCTGAGGAAAAGAAAGAGGCAAATCAGCCCTTTGAGGCTATTCCACTGTCTCGTTAGAAATGTATCTAATTTTCATCTACTTAGCTTACTGCTATCATCCTTAATCCCTGATCAAAACCGAAAGAACTGCAGATAGTGTAAATCAGAGACAAAAATAGAAATCGTTGCAAAAGCTCAGCAGGTCTGGCAGCATCTGTGGAGAGAAACCAGAGTTAACATTTTGGGTCCAGCAACCCTTCCTCAGAATGGACACTCGGCCAGAAACATCAACTCTGATTTCTCTCCACAGATGCTGCCAGACCTGCTGAGCATTTCCAGAAATTTCTACTTTTGACCTTTAATTCCTGACTTGACCAATATTCTTTTCAAATCTGCAAGTTGAAATTAGTCTCTTACAATATTGCACATTTTTTCCTCTCTCTATTTCATTTCTGAAGCCAGAAATGCATGTTGGCTTCCACAGCTGGAGGAACTGGCAACCACTGAATACTTTACCAAGTGGCTGTGTTCCATATGGGAGCTGCATGAAGGCCTGTGTCTGTCTTGATAGAAAAGTTGTTACATTTCAGCTGTATCTCTTTCATTTCACTGGTTCATCCCTTGCCTGATATTGCACCTGCCCAACGCCACACATCCTTGTACTAACAAGGCACCATTGAATAACAATCAGGAGCAGGAAATGAGTGCTTTTTCTTCCCGCCCATTGTCATTCCTTAGCATTCGTAATCACTTTCACCTTCTCGTTACCCTGTCACATCAATCCCACTGTGTTGAGGTGGGTAACTGGTACTCCAGGGAGCAAATCTTTTGATCTATATGGCTTAGTGCAGAACAATGTTCGTGAGGAGCAAAAGCACCTAAGGCCATCCTGAGGACATGATGGACCTGTATTAATACAAGTCCGTTAATTGTAGCAAGTTGTGTCTTTAACCTTTAGTCTGGTCATTGATCTAATTCTGGACATTGTATGTTAATGTTTATGCTGAGGTGCGTTTTGAAATATACTACACAACATATATTTCTAGCGATAAAGATGTCGCAGAGTTAATCACAGTGTAATGCTGGCTCAATATTACCTTGACAGTGTGCGCCAGACACCAGCTTCAAGCCAGACCGCACCTACACCACTGGTGCTTCCATTGCCCGAATCAGTCACCCATACAGTCTCTGAACTGTCACATGACTGAACTTAGGGACTGGGCTAACCATATGTGCTGTGTCGGAAAAACCCATTAAAGTCCACACTTCCTTTTCAGAAAAATAATTTGCAAATGACAGAGAATTAGCCAAACCATTTTGCATCAATGCCTACAGCTCGCAGAAAGAGGCAGGGTTCAAACCAGAATCCCAGAGACATACCAAATGACTATACTCCTCAGTCCTCACATGACCAGAAGAGTTAGGTTGTCCCCTTCCCCTTTGACTGCCTTCCAGACTACAGAATGGCCGAATCAGCAGTTGGAAGCAATTTCTTTGGAAGCTTTCATTAGTAAAATTTGGCCACTGGCAATGAAGGTGAATGCACAGTGGCTGGTTCTCCTCAAGTATCAACACATTTCATCCTTTAATCACAAACTTTTGCAACAGATGTTGTGTAACTGACCATGAAGTAATCCGTGCAGTGATTATATAAGACTAACATACAACTTTTAAAAGGAATGTTCCTACTATCATTATAACAGTCGCCAAATGGTGCCAGTAACCCAAAGGTCCTGCATTTTGGGTAAGATAAGGCAATGATGTATATGAAAATGAACCAATTAGATCTGTCACTGCAGTTTCCTCCTTTCCAACTGAGGTCAAGAACATAGAATGATACAGCACAAGAACGGGCTCTTTGACCTACAATGTTGTGCCAAACATGATGCCAAATTAAACTAATCCATTCTGCCTGTCCTTAGTCCATACATCTATGTTCCTTACATAATCATGTGCTTATCAAAAAGCCCCTCAAATGCCCGTATAGTATCTGCCTCCAGCACCACCATTGGCAGCGCATTCCAGACTTCTACCACTCTCTGTGTAAAAAAAAAACCTACTCCTCACATCTCCTTTCAACTTTCCCCTCTCACCATAAATGCATAAACCCCCATTAGACATTTCAACTCTGGGGAAAGAGATTCTGACCTTCCACTGTATCTATGCATCTTTATAATTTTATAGACTTCGATCAAGTCTCCCCTTAGTCTCTGCTGCTCCAGATAAAACAGCCCGGGTTTTTCTACCCTCTCCTTATAGCACATACTCTCTAATCCAGGCAGCATCCTGATAAACCTCTTCTGCACCCTCTCCAAAGCCTCCACATGCTTTCTGTAATGTGGCGACCAGATTAGTGATTGATGGATTTCTCCAAGACAGCAGCTGTCTTGTATGATGTTGAATGTGGCAATCTGCTCCATTACTATCGATTTGTAGGTTGGATGCTAAAGGATCTGAGCAATGAATCTCCCTCTATATTCTAAACCCTCCCGTTTCTGCTTGGTGCCTCACCACAGCAACTTGACTGCGCTGCGAAGAACAAGAACAAGATATTCCACTGCCACTCGTGTTCCACCATTCTGCAACATGCGTTACGAACCTTGCACCATTTTCTTCCACTGACACTACAAGATTCCAATATGCCTGTGAATTTAACAGTAGAAAGTGTAATGGCTGCTGTAAATATGGTGTTGTCTAATTTTAGGTGACATGTAATCACTGAACAAGAATGTACAACCGACATTGCGCAATGATGGGAAGGAATATAATGGGCAGAGCAGAAAAATGAACTGTAATTTTCAATTTACTTTCCCATAAGCAAAGCATGAATCTCAATGAATGATTGGTTTTCTTTGTAAGACTGTGTATGTTCATCCACCAAGACAGCAAAACTAATGATGCACTTGGAAGATCATGAATACTTCCTCTTTAATTAATAAGACCAAAAATTAACTTTCCATTACAGCATAGAGCCTGGAAAAACATATGGACTTTGTCAAAACTGTGATGATGCTGTGGCTTTAAGAGATGTATTTTGTCCTGGTTTTTGTTATAAAGAAAAGTTGAGACAGAGGTACTGAGCAGTCTTCTCCACAGCCAATAAAATAAATGGCTTTTGGGGCTTAGGTTTTCTTTATAAAGTTGGAACAAGAGAAACAGCCTGAATGGGTGGGGTCAAGCTCCCACAGAACCAGGATTTTTTAAGATTTAGGCTTCAACAACAGTTGCTGGGATCTTGAAACTGGGTGTAGAAGATCTTATTCCTCTCTCCATTACAAATAAAAGCTGGGGTTCTCTTTCTGTTCTGGAACTGCATGTGAGACAGTCTATTTTACTGAATTTGCCTTGGCCAAGGGTGTGATTGTGGGATATTACTACATTGGAACAGTTAATTGGTAGTAGTTAATATATGTATTGTTTTGTTAAGCATTTCGATAGTGTTACGGAGAAGGGGAAGGTCGAACCCCTCAGATAATTAATCTGAAACACCAGCCCCAATCTGTTATGGAGAGAGTCGAGGTTCCCTTGTAATAATTAAACCTGAAACACCCAGAGAAGCTCGCCTTGCCCCTCGTAATCTATTAAAATAGTCGTTAAATGAAAGGAATCGCTGATACTCTCTTTATAAACAGTAAGTAATAATTTATTTATTTAACCCTAACATTGAACAAATTAACAGAACTACTAACAAACTGAACAATTCTTCCTAACTATTTCCTAATAAAACAAGATTCTAATCGTATGTTGTTCCAGTAGGTGCAGGTCCCTCTTATATAAATCCAAGTAATAAGAAAAGAATAAACTAAAACTTAGTTGCCAAAGTTTACACCAAATGTGTCTTCTGTAATGCTCTGCCTTCTCCACTCTCTCTCCAGCCTTTCTTCTGCTGATCTTGCTGTCAGGGATGTTTTCTCTATAATTTCTTTTCTGAGGACTCTTAACTAGAAGTGCTGTGGTACCTCTGGTGCTATTGTTTTAGAGGGCTTAATGTTTTTGTGTGAGAGCTAGGTTTATTTCTCAGATGACAGATTTATTTTCGCTTCAGATGGCAGTTGTCTGTCACCCCAATTTTCAAAACCCCCTTCTTATATACCCCCAAAGACACATTAATTTCTTATAATATGATTGTTTTGACAACCTGAAACCAATCAGTTTTAAATTCAAAAGGTTTTCAATTGTTCAGTGCTTGGTTTAAATTAATTGGCTGAATCCAGCTTGTTGCTAAAACATCTAAACAAGACTGCTGTTTTGCCTGAAACTGTAAGGGCTTTTGATACGCTTGTTTCAATTTGGGGCTCTCTGCACAGTACTTGCAAACTTCCAAGCACAGACAAAGCACAATCTTTTAAGGGGACCACGCACTGCTTTTCCATACTATCATTTTTACAAACAAATTCTAACATCCTGCCTTCCAATTCATGAGTATTTTACACAATTTCATAACAATAGACTTACAGTTAACCCAATTCTTTTATTTTTATTTTGTCTGTATCTTAACTATAGTGTATGAATAAAGGGTATTTTGTTTCAAGTCTGGTAGTTTGACCAATTGATTTGCATCTGGATGACAACACCTGTTAGTTACCTTTTAAAATGAGAAAAAGTTAGGGTCTAGACTATCTTCTCGATATGTCTTGCGAGGGTTTGATCTGGACCATAACAAAGCTGTTCTCATTAGCTGGCTCCTCCTCTTGTGGGATTAGTAACTGACTGAAGTGGATATGACTGCATGTCTCACGTTGCACTGGAGATCAGAGCAAAATATTTCGAATCACAATGTGAGCAAATGCTTCCTCATTGACTTTGGTTAGAGTTCCACTATTTATTATTAATGGGACCTAAAGATCATTGCAGATGGTGACAAGTTTAGCTACCCTTCATGATTGTAGTCAAGATGACAGGAACCTTTGGATGGATTTTGAATTATGAGTTCAGTCATGATCGAATACTAATATGTTACTGGTATTGAAGATTGATTGCTGATGATTAAAACATCAAGGAAATAATGATAACCAATAGGCAAGGTGCATGAAAATATCTTAACAGGATGGAGAAGATGATTTGAACATGTATTGAAACTACAACATGATTCTCATAATTGGTCCAAATCTCTCCCCTTTAAAGTTTCTGCCTGAGCTAATGTGCATGCCTTTAATATCACTAATCTTTAATATTAAATTCCAACACTATTTGTTGAAAGGCATTTTCAATATCGTGCTGTACACATTTCCCGAGGGAATTTTCTGCAGTTTATCACATCAAGACATTTTCATTTTGTTCAGCTAGAAAATTGCGATTGTGTTGTACCTGTTTTGACGATAAGCCTTGTTACGAACAGGTAAAGTTCATTGACTCAACATGTTAGTTCATTTTTTCTTGCCACCCTGCTCCTTCTTCTCAACCTATTTCTCAATCCCGTTTCTCTGTGCACAAGCAACTCGAATGGTGTTGAGCAATTTGCTCAAGGACGCTGCAGTAAATAATTCATGCTGAGGGACAGTTGAGAAAAATTGATGGGTTTGTCTTCTGCGCTGTTCACTGTAGTATTAAAAATGTCTGGCTGAGGTACAAAATTAGCACTGGTGTCGGTTATAATTACTACTGCTGGGCCACTCCATGCCTCAGTTGAGCAGGAGAATAAGAAGTGGACCATGCGAGGGGAGCTAACAAAAAAAAATGGATGAGTGGCTTTCATTCACTGGTTTGCAGAACATGCCATTCTTCCAATTGCAACATGAATTGACCAGGGAGGTCCCTCACTGCTGAAATTAAATGGAAAAGAAGTGTTATTGCAGACAGATGCAGAATTCAGTCCTTGTTGACTGAGCAATCTGATTATTTTTGCAGTCGGTTTCTGGATCTATTGCATAACCTCTGCAATGTTTCAATTTGCAGCCACTCTAAACTGAGAAATGCATAGAATGGTGAGAGAATGCTTGTGCTTTTTGAAAGCGGTGTACTTTTGAAATACAGAATGCAAGAATTTTATTTCACTATACAACCTGTGTGTATTGCACCAGCACAGAATCCTGAGTGAAACACCCTGTTTACTCTGCTGAACTTTCTCAATATTCAGAGTGAAAGTTACTGACGATAACTTTGAATTTGTGTGAAAATGTGATTGGTTGATAGCAGCCTGTTTGACCTTGTCTCCAATATATATATCTATTGAGGCTGATGGAAATAAAAATTGGGGAGAGATATAAAATGATAGTTCAGCTTGATAATACTGCTACAATTATGAAGTTCATAATTTTTTTTGAACTGTCTCTTTAAATTGGTGTAAGTGCAGGGGATCATGTGATTTGTTCTTGAGTTTGCCAGACAGAAGGCCAAAGTATTGTCTTTTCAGGGATCAAGGGAAAACTCAAAAGTACTGAAGGTATTCAAACTTGGAGCCCATGTCCTGAGCCTACCATGAGTTGACCCTGAGTCTCTCAAAATGCCATAAAGATATAGGTATGAATTTTAAACTGTGATGCTGTAAACCATCCATTTATTTCCCAAAGAGAATTTGAGGACAAATATATCGAATCGGCATTTCTGCTATGATATTAATCTATTATTAATAATCCTATGGCTAATGTGTTTCACATTGCCAGAGGAGAGAGGGCAAGGGAAGTGGTTTCCAAACCTTAGTCGCAGGCTTCTTTATAAACCCATGACTGTTTATGGAGAGAAGTTTACACTTTGTCCTGTGCTGTCTTCAGCAATGTTCCTGTAATATTGGACCTCTGAGGTTTGTACACTGCAATGGGCCCTTGTAGGCAGAAACCAATGCAGTAACATGTGCAGAATCCCTCAGCAGGTTCACAGCCATGCAGTTTGGAGGGAACGTTGGTATTCAGCTATCTGAAGGATCCAGAGCAAGTAATTGATGCAGTTAGTCCTGCATCTTAAGCAAAGAAAATTGCTGACTTATCATTCACTGAACTAGTGGCTTGTATTCAGAAGGAAGATTAAGTTTGTAAGCATTTACAAGAGGCTGGAAGATTCACCTAACTTGGAGTGAAAAGAAGGGATCTTCATCATAACGCTCACAGTGAAAAGCACTTCTAGGATCAGAAGTTACTTAGTTGGGAATGTGAAAATAAAGCAAGCCATTGAGAGCTGAAAACAATTTTAGATTGGTTCCTGGAGCATGAAGTATTCACTGAAGGAAAACAGTAAAGTATAACCTTAGGGGATTTTCAGTCATGCTAAAAGTTAGAGTCCACAGTTTAATGTATAAGCGGTCTGTAAAAAGACAGTGGTGATTTGTCGATAGTTTTTTTAGTCATTTGTTATAGAAAAAGATCCAAAATGCAAAACCTTGACATGTCATTCCTTTAGTTGTTGACTGCTAGTTCAGATTTCTCTCTAAAAGCTATTAGTCTCTCGCAATATTGTCACAATACTCATCTTACATTATCACAGAAAGCCATAATTTCCCTCCACTGTTTGCAGTTTGCAAGTAATTTTCTTTTTAAACAAGTTTTCCTCAGTCACAGAATTCAGTTCATAGAAATGATTAGGCATTTGGCAGTATTAACAGCAATTAATAGCAATTGATTGTACAGCAAAAGTGGTTGGAAATTTCATTTCTTATTTCTTTGGCCACACACTAATAATATGCACCTACACATAGATACACCATGCTTCAACCCTGAGAGTGGGCACAGTACCAACATGAGGGAAATCTGTAGCCAGTGATTAATGGTTCCTATTGTTGACTGATGTGAGAGCCCAAATTCGAATGGATGTGACGGAAGCCTGGTTGAATTGATAGGTTTAGAGTTTGTGGAGATGAATGGAATGTAAAAGCACAAACACTATGAAGTAGAGAAACTTTGAAACAAATTATTGTCTTCTGGCTGGTTCAGTTGAGAGAATTCACATAGAGGATAATACATCATTAATTTCAAAAGTCCCAGAAAAAGTATTATGCTGGGACCTGTTATAAAACAGTGTGATGTTTAGCAGAAAAACAGAGATTGAGCTGTCAAAAGCATAATAAATTCAGACTGAATGTTATTGTGGCAAAGAAAGAAATGGTGCCTGGAAGCCTTGCTTCTACTGTGTGACGACGACTGGAATGATATGTGTGTGTGTGTGTGTGTGTGTCTGTGTGTGTGTGTGTCTGTGTGTGTCTGTGTGTGTGTGTGTGTGTGTGTGTGTGTGTGTGTGTGTGAGAGAGAGAAAGAGAGATCTCTCACATGTACCATCATACCTTTACTGTCCTTTCTGTCTTTCATTTCTGTGAACAAAGTCAGATGTTACACAACACTAGGTTAGAGTCCAACAGGTTTATTTGAAATCACAAGCTTTCAGAGCGCTGCTCCTTCGTCGGGTTTCACCTGACAAAAGAGCAGCGCTCCGAAAGCTTGTGATTTCAAATAAACCTGTTGGATTGTAACCTAGTGTCGTGTGACTGCTGACCTTATCCACCCCAGTCCAACACCGACACCTCCATCTCTGTAAGATAGCAGCTGTTATATCTGTACTGCACTGCACTTTATTGACCATTGCATTTTTCCTAATAATCTTTTAGCTATGATAATACTTTAATGAGGAACAATACTTGGGGGATACCCAATTAAAACTGAGATGAATCAAAGTTTTTCCATGAGGGTCTTTGGAACTGTTCCTGAAAAGGTGGCAGAAACGAGTCCTTGAATAATTTTAAGATGGAACCAAATATACCCTGATTAAGCAAAGTGGGTGAACAGTTATCAGGGGTGTAGGAGGAGTTTGGATTACAGCATCAAATTCAATCAGCCATGACCTTGAAGATTTGAGGGGCAGACTGGCCTAATTCTGCCTTGAATTTGCATGTTCATTATTGTAGATCACATAAATCCAGGTAGGATAGGCCCAAACCATCAACTCAATTCATATTCTATGTGACCAACTGAATGCTAGTTTGGTGTATTTGTTGCACCATTTATTTTCCCAAGGGTTATATGTTTTCAATTAGTCAGCCCTGTTTTTGCCAGTGATCCTTGGTCTCTGTTGATGAGTTACATGTACTGAGCAATTAGCTTCATAAAAAGTGATGCAGAAAGCTAGAGGAAGTATGAATTTCTGACCTGGAAGAATATGGATAGAAAGCTGATACTTCATTTGGAGCCATCAGAGGGGAAGAAGTGTCTTGAGCCAGCTGACATTTTCTCTCTTTTGGCATTTTTTTCCTCCCAGGCGAAGTTTTATATCTGGTTTTCAAGAAGTATTACTCTCTAAATTGATTTCCTTTGTGGGACTGCATGACACTGAAGCCTTGTGTCTGTAGATGTGCATGTGTGGCTATGTGTACTAAATTCCAATGCAGTGTTGATCATGCATTGGGTTAAAGCTGACAGAAAAAATCTGTGTGGCTGTGAAGGTTTTGGCAGTCATTAGGATTGCTGCCGGCTTTAATCCAGTAAAGTAGAAGGGACTAAGTGCTTTTCAGAATAATACTTAGTGCTTTTGTTTGAAATTCTCCTCACCACTCGTTCAAAGGGCATGTTATTTTTATCTAAATACGACAACAACAGTTATTTAAGTAAAAGAATTTGATATAACTGAGAATAAAGATAACAACACATTAAATATCTGTACAATAATTTCAACTTTCCATTAAGCGACCATCTGTTACCAACAAAGTAAGATTTTAAATACAGATATTCTTCAAATAAGCCTGTTGAGAGATATTATTTCACACTTTGGAGGCAGGTGGGACATGATACTTCATCAGTAAGTTGTTTGATTCTTACCCACGATACACTGCTTCAACGATAATGAGGTCCAAAGATTAATACTTGTTTACCTATATAATGGAATGAGCTGCCAAAGGAGGTAGTGAAGGCTGGCACATTTACAACATCTAAAAGACATCTGGGTGGGTATCTGAATAAGAAGGGTTTAGAGGGATAAGGGCCAAAATCTGGCAATTGGGTCTAGATTAATTTAGGATAGCTGGTCAGCATGAATGAGTTGGGCCAAAAGGGTCTGTTTCCATACTATACATCTAAGACCAGAAGGCATAGGAGCAGAAATTAGGCCATTCAGCCCATCGAGTCTGCTCTGCCATTCAATCATGGCTTATAACTCTCTGGCTCTATGACTGTAAATTCGGGCCTTACTGTTCATGCCTGTAAACCCAAATATTAATACATCACAGACTGACCAGGTCACCATTCTACAAACACAGTAGCCTGATGGTGATGCACAGCTTCATAAGGAAGCATGGGTAGCATGTGACAGTTCTGCCTAACCATCAAAGCTGGCACATCCAAGTTTGATTCGCTACTCAATTGTTGCTCACACAAGTGTGCCTTGCAGCAAATGGTGCCAAACAGTGGCAAGGAGTTGAGATCCCAGCTTAAGATTTCCTCCTCCTAAGCCTGCAAATAATGAGGTCAGTTGTAGTGGACACTTAGGCTGAGATACCTCATTTTAAACTTGGAGAGAGACCACATCCGTGTAGCTTAATACATCACCATGGGCAGGTTGGAGGTCACTGCATATTGGGCTCCTAGTCAAAGTTAAGATATCCTGACTTTAAAATTCTCACTATTGTTCTCAGATTTATCTATAAGCTCACTTCTCCCTTGCTCAGTAATCTTCTCCAGTCCCACAACACTGCAAAATATCTGCTGTCTAGTTCTGGCCTCGTGTGTATCCTCAGTTTTAATTGTTCCATCATTGGTGGTCATGCATTGACTCGTCTAGACCCCAAGCTCTGGTTTTCCCTCCCTACAATTCTCTAATTTCCTTGATGAAAACACTACATAACTTAACACATTGACCATGATTTTGGTCATAGCCTCACATGGTTTTATTCTTTAGTTTGTTTTATAATGCTCCTGTGAAGTGCTTTGGGGCACACCATTACATCAAAGGTTTTCTTTATAATTCATCTATCTAGGCCAACATTTATTGCCCAGAGGACAGTTAAGAGCCAATTACATTACTGTGGTCTGGAGTCACGTGTAGGCCAGACCAGGTAAAGATGGCAGTTTCCTTCCCTAAAGGACATTAGTGAACCAGATGGGTTTTTTCTGACAATGGATTCGTAGTCATCGTTAGACTCTTAATTCCAGATATTTATTGAATTCAAATTTCACTGTCTGCCGTGGCAGGAATCGAACCCCGGTCCCCAGAACACTACCTAAGTCGCTGGATGAACAGTCCAGCAATAAAAATACTAGGCCACTGCCTCCTCCTAATTATAAATTTATATATAAATTTCTATGTAAATACAAGTTGTTTACCAATATTGGAAATGGAAATGTAAATTATACGTTTTGCCTTGCATGATCAAAAGAAGTGGCTGAGCTTACAAACTTAAACTGCAGTATGGGAGACATCATGATAGGACATAAGACATGTGCTCCTCTTGCTTTGTCTATGTTGTTCTGTAGAAGAAAGAAAGGCTTGCAATTACATCATACCTCTAACACACTCAGAAATATGTCAATGTGCTTTTGAAACTAGAGTGCTACTTAACGACTATAGTCAAGGATATTCTTTAGTGGTCTTCAGATGTGGTCGGGGTTTGGGTGAATTGTCCTTTCTTTTCGGTTTCCCTCCTTGTATCTGAGGGACCATCTTGCAAGTTTGATTGCAGTTGGGAGCTATAGGGTTATATCTGAAATATTAATCGTGAAGACCTCAATTCAGCAACTTATTTTCAGTTCTCAGGGATTGAGTGTCCTGGGAAACATTTTTGCACAAAATTTATTGAAGGCATTTGAAAATGTTTTGGCCACCTAGGAATCTTCAAGGGCATCTCTCAAACAGCGAAGCAGTTTATTGAGTAATTGGAGGAGATGGATGTAAGAGCAATAAAGCGGTAAGAAGTCTTTTCCATTTTTCATGAGGTGCATTTAATGAGAGATTGCTTTGAGGTTGGATGAGCACTGTAGTTACATTTGAAATGTGATTTATTCCCAACTAGAAGCTTGAGTTCAATTGTGTGTTTATATTTCTGAAATATTAAGAGCTGCAAACTTATGGGGGAGACCATGGTGGAACGGTAATGTCACTAGTCTAGTCATCCCGAGGCCTAGGCTAATGCTGTAGAGACACTGGTTCAAATCCCTTAGTAGAGGCTGGCAGAGTTTAAATCCAATTAATAATATTGGAAATGAAACTATAGTCAGCAATGGTGACCATGAACCTGTTATCAATTGTCATAAAACTCCATCTTGTTTAATGGTTTTGAAGAAAGAAATCTGTCATTGTTACCTGGTTTGACTCTGGACCATGAAATTTGGTACTTTAGCTAAAAATTGTGCTAACTGGAAGGATTTTTACACGCCTTTAGGTGGCCACTCTGCAAAAGGAGAGAAACATATGGAGATTATCTCTGCAATTAGATGCATTCCTTTAATGGCTTGGGAGCAGTAAGAATTGCAGCATTTTTGCTTTGTGTTCCAAACGTGTGTCCAACTCTAATGTATAACTCACCAAATTGTTTCACATCTCCCCACTCCAAGTTGTTTTCAGAGCCAAGTCTAGATTTCTAGTGTCCCAGATGGCTTTCCATTGTATATTTCCATTGCTTTACGTCATCCACACACACCATAAGCAGAAAGTCAGATTGGAAGCATAAAATGTTACCAACTATCCAGCTTTAATAGCTGACTCAAAAATTACATGATTCACAGAAGCACACTTTATAGGCCTGACCTCATTTATGGCAAAATCTATGTTTAAAGGGCTATCTCATCTAGTAAAGTGGCTTTTCTCTGCTTTGTTGCAGACGACACAGTTCAGGCTAAAAGGCTTAAATTATGATTGCAGTTGTGTAGATTAGACTTGTCTTCCCTTGACCTGAAGAAGATTAAATAGTGACCTCAATCATGTGTTCATGATCACTGAGTGATTCAATAGGGAAGTTAGAAAGAACCTCTTTCTTGTGTGTAAGTTTGAGGGGAAAAAAAGGAGTTAAACATCACACTCGAGCCAAACCTTTGAGGATACTGTTGGGTAACATCTCTTTGTACACAGGCTGCTGGATATCTAGAACTAGCCTGCACCTCTTTATTCCCTTCCACCACCACCTCACCAACAGAAAAGGTACTTTGATAGATTGTTGTTAGGTAGAAGGTATTGCAGGATTTGGAACCATAGCAGATGGATTCAAGACAGATCCTTCATGGTCTAATGGAATGATGGGACAGCTTAGAGGAGTTTCAGTTCCGCCTATGAATAGAGATATATTTCCGTCATTATTCCTACCTGGAGCACAGGATTGTAGTGATTTTGATGTGCAGCAGAGTTCAGTGCACCAGCAAATGTAATGCCTGCCAAAGCTCATTGTTTCTGTATCAGTATCATAGCGAGTTCTAAGGAACGTCTTCTAAGAATCCAGGAACTGCGTTTGCAGAGATAAGGGGGATGTCAATATCTGCAACTGAAAGATAGGGTGAGTTTGATGAATCAAAGTGGAGTTTCTCCATTACTCAGTAAACAGATTGTGCTCGTTCTCCTTTAGCATAAAAAGGAATCTCCACTCTAATTGAAATTTTAGGCTTTTGAAGGTTTTTGATTAAACTCAACTTGAATTGTTCAGCGGTGCTTCGGTCCGTATCACACTTTGCTCGGAGTCTCAGGTTTCAAAGTTGAATTCCGAAGATTTGAGCTAAGAATTCGAAGCTGATGTACTCTAGTATAGTGCTGAGGGAGCGCCGCACTGTCGGAGGGTTGGTAGCGAGGGAGCCCCACACTATGGGAGGGTCGGTAGCGGGGGAGCGTCGCACTGTCGGAGGGTCGGTAGCAAGGGGCTGCCTCAGTGGATAAAGGAGCATTGCATTGGCGGAGATGATGTCTTTCGAATGAGATATTAACCGACACTGTGTGTGCATCGTCTCAGACGGGCAGAAAGAATTGGATGGTCTTATTTTAGAGGAGAGCAGGGGAATGATTACCAGGATCCTGACTAATCCCTCAATCATGACAAAAAACTCTCATGATTTGGTCATTATCAAAAGTGTTATTTGTGGGACCTTACACATGCAATTTGCCTGCAGTCAAGGGCTGTGGGCTGTCTTGTAATTGTGGGAGTTGCTATAGAAATGCAAAATTTTCTTTCATTTATACTCGAGACATGTTTGAATAAAGACTTGTGGTGTAAGAATGAATTCTAAATGAATATTGCTTACACAAGGAGCAATTAGACTGTGACCTGGCCTCTCACTGTATTGCTGTTTTGGTGATGGACCCACAAGGACCCAATCCCAGGGAGAACACTTCATGTTTCTGATCTCCTGTCCTCAGGAAGGCTTTGTGGTCATCAAAATACCCCCTTTAAAACCTGGGGTGAGCTCAGCTTTTTAATGTCCAGCCCAAAACCTGTGCATTTTTGAGGGCTAAAAAATGCCCCTGGGTGGGGATTGAGGAATTTTCGGATAATGCACACACGTCTGTTGTTGAAAATCTTGGCACTCTCTGACTAGTCGTTATCCCCACGATTCTCTCCCCTCTGTCCGGGGCACCCCTGACTCGATCATTCCTGGAAAAATGAAGCGTTTGTTCCCAGCAGCTGTGCAGAATATACTGGAAAACCATTAAAAGTCATCAGGTGACAGAGATCCCTGGGGTGCACCGTATCACAGCCCATGGTTAATGCAGATTGACGGTTCACCTGACCTGTGAACAGATGAAGTTGTGATTGCAATAAGAGCTGGCCAATCACCAAAAGGCGAAATAGCTAACAGCCTGGGGAACCACTGATTGATTGACTTTGTGCTGCTTTGTTAAAACCGATAGCTCGGATTTATTTAATTATCTTTATTTCATTAACTTTGGGTTGGTGTGTTCAGTCATTTTTTAACAAGTATTTTTGAAAAAGAGAGAACTGAGTTTGATCTGACCTGCATTCCATACTAATCTTGTAAGAAACTGCTGTGTAGTTAAAGGTGTGTGCGCCTGGTTTGTGAAACAACTAAATCCAAACATTTTGAACAACAGCTGGTAATTGTGTAGCCCCTGTATTGGAGTCCAGTGCCCCAAGAATCCTCAAAGGAAGCTAGCCAACAACATTTGAGACTGAGCTACACAAGGATATAGTAGGATACGTGACAAAAACGTGATCAGAAATTGGGTTGGGGGAGTTCAGAGTTTTTTTAAAGGAAGGGGGAGAAAGATTTATGGAAGAAGTTCCAGAACTTAGAGTTTTGCAGCTGAAGATAGGGCTATTATTGGTGGAATGATTATAGAGAGCTTGAAGAGCACTGGGCAAGCACCACCAAGTGATATCTTCAAATCCAGTAGTAAACAGCTCCCAAGCCACCTAGTCCAAAACCAATGGGATTGTTCAGGCTTCACATCTCACCCAGTGCTTACAAAAGCAGAATCGAGCATCTTTCATTCGTCAATGCCAATAATTTTAATTCATATAGAATCATACAGCATGGAAACAGACTCTTCGGTCCGTCTTGCCCATGCTGACCAGACACCCCAATCTGATCTAGTCCCATCTGCCAGCATTTGGTTCATATCCCTCTAAACCCTTCATATTCCTGTACCCACCCAGATGCCAGCTTCCTCCACTTCCTCTGGCAGCTCATTCCATACACGCACCACCCTCTGCAAGGGTTACCCCTGAGGTCGTTTTTAAATTTTTCCCCTCTCACCTTCAATCTATGCCCTCTAGTTTTGGACTACCCCATCCCTAAGAAAAAAGAGGCTATTCACCCTATCCATGCTGCTCATGATTTTATAAACCTCTACAAGGTCACCCCTCAGCCCCTGTGCTCCAGGGGAGAAAAGTCCTAGCTTATTCAACCTCTCCCTGGATCACCCAGCAGTGAATGCAGTAACTGCCCAAGCTCCTCCCCACTCCTTGCACCGGGGCAGGGAGCTCCAGCACAACACTGGGAGGGACACTGATCCCAGACTCTCTCAGTTGCTTTTGAGGAAGATGCTGCTCACTCCAGTGAGTGAGAGAATGAAACTCTCCCACATTGCAGAGGGAAGACTGAGTTAGCTCAGCCAGTGGGGAGGGAAGAAAAGTCTGAACTCCATTGGTAGACTCGCCAATGTATCCGTGGTGCCGTGAGCAGCAAAGGGCGACACAGTGTCATGGATTTGGGTTTTGCTTTGGGGGTGCATAGTACTTGGAATAAATGGTGCTTCTACACAAATGAAAAAAAGAGGCAGGAAGATTGATGGCTGATGTATTGGGAGCACTCCAGCATTGCTACCAGGTCAGTTTGTCCAGTTATTGGAGAGGCTTCATTTGATTGAAGTTAGATGGGCTGGACAATGAGTGGGCAATAGCCTCCATTAGTGAAGCTGTAGCTGGTTTGCGTTTAGAATTATTTATTTTAAACGTTAATTTGGGTTCTGACTGAATAGGGCTGTTTTGTGATTGTATCTCATCTATCATTCGTGTTCTTTCTGCCACCGCAGTCAATGACCAATTAATCTTTACGTGAAAGATTTTTACACACTGCCTGTAGCAGGGCTGTTCAGAATAAGCTGAGAACCTGGGCCTTAAAAATCAATGAGATGAACTGGTTGCCCCAGCCATCTCTGGGACCCATCTAAAGGGCCAGGGTCTGCAGCTACCAAAAGGACAGAACTGGCTCTGGTGGTGTTCCTGACAATTATTGAAGGAGACTGAGCTTCTCTCACACACAGTGGTAGCTGGAGAGAGATAGTAGGAACTGCAGATGCTGGAGAATCTGAGATAACAAGGTGTAGAGCTGAATGAACACAGCAGGCCAAGCAGCATCAGAGGAGCAGGAAGGCTGACGTTTCGGGCCTAGACCCTTCTTCAGAAATGA
>NC_063361.1:10522837-10537883 GCF_021869965.1 Rhincodon typus | reverse complement strand
AGGCCCGAAACGTCAGCCTTCCTGCTCCTCTGATGCTGCTTGGCCTGCTGTGTTCATCCAGCTCTACACCTTGTTATCTCTATGGTAACTGGAGAGCTGAGTGAAAGACATGCTCAACAATGTTCTTTTGTTTCACTGGGAATGCTGTGCTGACGTTCGTTTCTCTGTCCTGGTGGGGTAGAATCTGGATGGTTCCTGCTGCACCAGGACACGTGAGCAACACCCATGGTGTGTCGGAAATCATACTGCGCAGAAACAGGCCATTAGGCCCGTCGTGCTGTGCCCTGCTTTCGAAAGAGCTGCTGGATTATTCTTACACATCTACTTTTTCTCCATAGCTCTGCAAATAGCTTCCACTCTATGCTGTTATAGAGAATATTAAAAATTACAATTGAATTTGCTCCCACCATCTTTTCAGGAGTGCACCTCGCAACGTAATTACACCATCTATACTTCTTGCTGCCTCGGATAGGCAGCCAACATAATCAAAGACCCCCTCCCACTTCACCCATAATCTCTTACAACCTCTTCCCATCAGGCAGGAGATATCAAAGCTTAAACACATACCAAAAGATTCAAGAACAACTTCTTCCTTGCTGTTATTAGACTTCTGAATGGACCTCTCAAATTTCAAATCTAATATTGATCCTCTTTTTTGTGAACTAGCTTTGCAGCCGTAATCTTGTATTCCTCGCTGTGTTCTATCACCCTATGAATATTTGTTTGTTATAATTTGCCTGTACTGAATGCAAAACAAAACTTTTCACTGTACCTAGGTACATGTGACGATAATAAATCAAATCACGTAAATAGTTGATTCATTTGTCAATTAGCTTCTCTCTGTGCCCTCTGGCACTTCTGTCGTTACAGTTTCTCTGTGCCAGGCCCTTCATGATTTTGATGTCACCAATTATTGATCATGAGCTTTTCTGTTTTGGAAGATTGACGCGCTACTGGTGTCAGGAGGAAGAGAACGTCATGTTGCTTCACCTCTTTTTCAGCACTGTGGGATCACCCCTGCTCTCCTGATCCACAGCCAAGCAGGCAAACATGTTGAATATTTCAGCCAAGAGGTGGCACATTTGACAGTGCGACATACTCCCTCTGTATTGGCTTGGAGAGTCAGTCATGAATTCCATGCTGAATACTTGGAACGGGACTTGAACCTGGAGCCTTGAGATTCAATGATAAGTGTGCCACCAACTGATCCCCAAAAATCATTACTTATTGAAGGTACTGAAACGTAGAATTCTCCACGACAAAAATCATTGTTGAAGCAAAGTCCATAAATCATTTCAAATGATTCATTTCTTGAAGAATATAGGCATGAAAAAACTTGGGCTGAGACTGGGATTAGTTACATAGAAAAAGGCTGGTGCAGTTTGATAGGACAAATAGCCTTTTTCTTTGTGTAAAATGTTATCATTCCTGTAAATTAATGTAGAAAATCAGATAAACTCTCAACTCTTTATCAGTTATCTGGCTTTCTCTAAAGGAAAATGCAGTCATGTTTAATTTTTTTTGCGTTTTGGTGAAAATTGGGTTAAATCGGACTTCAAAGGATAAACCACATGGATACTGTTGAAATGACGATGCTACGTCTGTTGGGAAATTCTACACGTTACCCAGAGTAGTGCTTGAATTGAGCAAACTGGATAAATGTAGTGGGTTGTAGGAATTTCACAGATGTGCATGTTCCCAATCAAAGCTCAGCCACTTCCTATTAGAGTCTGTGTGAAGAAATAGCTCTGTCGACAGTTGTACATCGAGACTTGTGCATTAATTCACTCTGGTTCATCTCAGTAGAGCTTGTCCTGACAACATAGTCACTGTCATTATCTGTACTACCCCAGAACCTTTGATTTTTGATCTGGAGATTTATTCACAGGTGGATTTTCTCTTCCCCATATGAGAACGAGATTAAATGGCCACATTGAGGTTAGGTTTAGATACGGGTTCGATCCCAGGGTTGTCCAGTCTTGGCTGAAGCCACTGTGGGAGATTTTTATAATGATAATGTTGACGCGCTTGATTGTCACTTCAACTGATGCATGGTCATGCCATCCTATTGCTTGCTTCTGGGATGATTAGCCCGCCACACTCGGTGCATTGCATGCTATATAAGCTGCTACAGCAAGAAGCTGAAAATACAGTAGAGGAGGCAGTGATGTCATGGTAATGTAACACCAGTTTCTGAGGAAATGGAGAAATTCAAATTCAGTAAATTCTGAGATTAAAAGCTATTTCCGTTGTAATCCTGTATCCACTGTTGGTAAAGCCTGTCTGGTCCATAAATGTCCTTTAGGGTATGGTGGGGGTGGGAGGGAGGAGGAATCTGTTGTCCTCACCTGGTCTGACCTACACGTGAATCTAGACCCATAGCAGTGTCATTGGCTTCTAACTGTCCTCTGAAACAGCCCAGCAAACCACTCAGTTTAAGGGCAATTAGGGATAGGCAAGAAGTTGTGACTGTGCCAACGATGCCCACATCCCATCAAAAAATAAAAAATAACAGGCAAGGAAGTGACCAGGCTTTGTGTATAGAGCTGATACTTACTTCACTACCTTATACATGTCAACAAGTATTGTTTTTTTTTCTTTATTCATTCACGGGATGAAGACATTGCTGGCCAGGCAGCATTTATTGCCCATCCCTAATTGCCCAGAGGGCAGTTCAGAGTCAGCCACATTGCTGTGGGTCTGGAGTCACATGTAGGCCAGGCCAGGTAAGGATGGCAGTTTCCTTCCCTAAAGGACATTAGTGAACTAGATTGGTTTTTCCGACAATCGACGTGGTCATCATTGGACTGTTAATTCCAGCTATTTATTGAATTCAAATTCCACCATCTGCCATGGCGGGATTTGAACCCAGGTCCCCAGAAGATTATCTGGGCCTCTGGATTAAAGTCCGGTGATAATACCACTAGGCTGTTGCCTCCCCTTGTACATGTTATGTACTGTAGGTACTTGACCACCCTGACCGTCAGTGAATGAATGTGTCTGTTTCACAGCCGCACAGTTAGTGCAACACAAGTATGAGATTATCAGTGGGGTTACAATGTCCATTCTCCAAATGCCAAATATGTAGCACATCTACAGACTTAATAGTTTGAAATGCACCAATATTACATGTTAAAACGATTTTTAAACTTGCCTCGAGTGAGAGTCTCCTTGGCAGGAGATGCTTTGTAAGTTTTTACTAATTATTTTTAGCCCAGCAGAACTCCTTTGACCTCCAGGGGAAAGATATACAGGGGACCTGAGAGGCAACATTTTCACACGGAGGGTGGTGCTTGTATGGAATGAGCTGCCAGAGGAAGTGGTGGAGGCTGTTACAATTACAACATTTTAAAAGGCATCTGTATGGGTATATGAACAGGAAGGGTCTAGAGGGATATGGGCCAAATGCTGGCAAATGGGACTAGATTAATTTAAGATATCTGGTCGGCATGGACGAGTTGGACCGAAGGGTCTGTTTCAGTGCTGTACAACTGTATGACTCTAGGTGCAACCTGCAGAGCCCTGTTACCTAACATTTCAAGGTATGACAGGAAAGTTGGCATTTTTAGAACTTGATTTGCAGGATGTAGGGGTGTCGCCAGCTGGGCCAGCATTTATCAGCCATCCCCAATTGCCTCCTAAAGATAGTGGTGAACTACCTTGCTGTGCTGCTGCAGTCTGTTTGATGTAGGTTGACCCACAATTTGCTGTTAAGGAGGGAGTTCCAGGATGTTGACCCAGCGACACTGAAGGAACAATGATGTATTTCAATGACTGGATGGTGAGAGGCTTGGAGGAGAACTTGCAGGTGGCAGGCTGTTTAAACATATATACTGCCCTTGTTCTCCAGATGTTAGTGGTTGAAGGTTTGGAAGGCGCTGTCTAAAGAGCCTTGGTGGAATTCTGCAGGGCAACATAGAGGTGGTACACACTACTGCTACTGAGTGTCATGAGTGGAGAGGGTGAATGTTTGTGGATGTGGTATAATGACATTTATCTATGCAATTAGATCACAGATTGATGGGCTTGCAGCTCTGGTACAATATCTTAACGAATTACATTTCATTAAAAATATTGTTTTAAGACCTCTGAGGGTGCTTTATTTGGTTACTGGGAGACTAATGTCGACTCCAGTAAACTCCCTGCCATTTCGGGAAAGTTATTTAGCCTACTTGCTCCCTAATCCATACTGAGTTACGTATCATCAACCTGGGTAGCACTGAAGATGCTAAAATTAGCTTGGTGGTCCGAGTTAAAGAAAACTAAAATAAAACTGTGTGGTTTGATTTGGCTAATTACAGCATATTTATTGTATTTATTAAAACAGGGTGGAGCTACTTATTGTATACATTAATGACGTTAACAGTCAATAGGGATAATTAAATTGATCACTTTTTATGCGCTCGGGAGCGTGAGGAGAATTTGATCGTCTGTATGAATTATTCTCCGATCTGAAGTGGAACACTGCAGCAGACCTGAAGGGAATTGGGAACGGTCGGGGGGTGATAAATTGAAACCCAGGACTGATGCCTGTCACTTGCCAGAAGGAGCAGCAAATTGGGCGGCGTTGAGTTTATAAAAGAGAGACAATATAAATATTTTATTTAACTTTGATATAAAGAGGAGGGAAATGAGTAGTTGGTGGGTCCTTCCTTTAGTGTGGTAGGGTTTATTGTCTAATAAATGGCATAAAGGAGTGCAGTGGCATTACTTAATGTAGTCCATAGGACACCAATTAGTGGGAACAAATTTGCAGAGAATTGCAAGAACTATAGACTAGTTACATTGAGAAACTTTATTATCCAAACACAGACTGGAACTGTGGTTGTGAAAAAGGCAGAGAGAGGCAAGAGTTTCTGGAATATGTTCAGGAATTTTTCTTTTCTGCAGCTGTAAGTTTCCACTCCAACGAGAAAGGAGGTATTGCTGGACTTGATTCTTGGGAAGTGAGATGGGCCAAATGGATCAGATGTCAATAGGGGATCATTCAGGGGACAGGATCATTATATTATAATGTTTAGCTTGGCTTTAGGAAAGGAAAAAGAACAATGCAAAGCAAGAATAATTAGCTGGGGGAGAGCCAACTACCAGTGGGGTACAAATGGATCTGGCTGAGATCCACTGGAATGAAAGGTTGGCAGGCAATATGGTATCTAAGAATTAGAGAAGAGATAGTTCAAACCCAGTCCCACATAGGGAAAGGTGAGGCAAACAAAACCAAATTTCGCTAAAGATTAAGCTGAAGAAAGTGCTGGTGATAGATGTCAAGTGGATTATACAACCAAGTTGAATTTAAGAGGTTCTTAGGAAGATTGAAAGAACAAATAAGAGGCAAAGAGAGAGTATGAGAAGGGACTGGCAGTTAGCATAAAGGAAATGCAAAAGTCTAATATCAGCATAAAAATAGGAAAGGGTTGGCAAAAGGTGAAGTGCCAGGTGAAATTTCTCACTGAGGCATCAAGTATTAAGTGAATGCATAATGTCTCTTTTAACGAAGGAAGATGATGTAGTGCTGATCAAGATGAAAGAGGAGGTTGTTCAGATGCATATAAAATTGATAACAGATTTTGAATAGGCTGTCTGTACTTAAGAGTTAAGCCTCTGCAACAGGATGAGATGCATCCAAGAATGCCCAGGAAATCAAAGTGAAAATTGTAGAGGCACCAGCCCTAGTTTTCCAGCCTTTTATAGTTTCTGAGGTGGTACCAGTGGACTGCAGAATTGGTAAAGTTACAATATTGTTCAAAAAATGGTTTTTAAAAAAAAATCCATCGACTATACGCCAGTCAGTTTAACCACAATTATAGGGAAGATTTTAGAAATGATAGTTCAGGGGGAAAAAATAAATAGTCACATGGGTGAATATGAGTTAATTGAAGAAATTCAGCGTGGATTTGCTGGAGGCAAATCATGTGTAATAAAGATTTTTTTCTGATGAGGTAACAGAATTGATGTGCTGTTGGTGTAGCGTATTTGACTTGCAACAGCCATTTGAGAAAGTGTCACAAATAGACTTGTTAATCACCTTGGAGCTGATGGAATAAAAGGGACAATAGTAACGTGGATGTGAAATTGGTTTTGCACTGGCAATCAGAATGTAATAGGTAGTGGCTGTTTTGCTGACTGAAGGACAGTTTGTAATGAATTTCCCCAGAGCTCAGTGTTGGGACTTCTTTTCTTGCTGAATTGTATGTATGACCAAGACCTTGGTGTGTGATGCAGAACTACGAAATATTGTGAACTGTGGGGGGGGGAAGGAAAAAAGAATCGGACTTCAAAAGGACATTGACATGTTGGAGGAATAGGCGGACAAGTGACAGAAGCTGGCAGAGATGTGTGAACTTTTTTCCTGGAAAATATGCAGATAGACAAGGTAATTCTTTAGAAGGTGCTGGATCAAAGGGCTGTGTGTCTGTACGCACATTACTCATTGAAAATAGCAGGACAGGGAAGGAGAGCAGTTAATAAAGCTTATTACATCCTGGGCTGCTTCAATAAAATATAAAAGCAAGGCAGTTGAAGTATAAAGTGGATAACTGTGACTCATCCACTACGATAGCAAAAACAGGAAGGCAGTTTATTATCTGAATGATAATAGATTGGGAAAAGGGGGCGTCCTTTTACACCATTCACTGAAAGTAAGCAGGCAGTGAAGAAGCGAATTCTTCACAGTGAGAGGATTCGAGTACAGGAGTAGGGATGTCTTGCTGCAATTGCTCAAAGGTTTGGTGAGACCACTCCTGGAGTTTTGTGTGAAGTTTGGTCTTCTTATCTGAGGAAGTGTGTTGTTTCTATGGAGGGAGAGCCACAAAGGTTTACAGGACTGATTCCTGGGATGGCAGGACTGGCAATTTGAAGAGAGACTGGATCAGTCAAGATTATACTCACTAGAAGCATGAGAGGGCGTCTCATAGAAACCTATAAGATTGAAGCTGGATTAGACAGAGTAAACTCAGCAAAGGTGATGCTGATGGCTGGGGAGTTCCAAATCAAAGGTCCCAGTTTAAGGATACGGGGTAGGCCACTTAGGACCGGGAAAACTTTGCATCCAGAGTGGTGAACCTGTGGAATTCTCTGCCACACAAACATAGGTCACACATTTGTGATAAATGGCAAAAGATGAGGACAATATTATTTGTGCATTGAGTGTTTCAGATTAGGAAGGCACTGCTTGAGAGTGTGGTGGAGGCAGGTTAGTTGAAGCTTTTAAGAGAATTGGAATATTGTTTAAAAAGGAAAATGTATGGTTCATGGGAGGTAATAAATCACTCCAACAGAGAATCAGCACAGATATAATGAGATATTTGCCATCCTGTACTATGATTCTATTATGGAGCATAATGAGTGTGAAATCCAATGGATGCAGGAAGTAAACATTTTTTATTTTGGGTCCTTGCTTTTGTTATGATTTATTTCTTACCCGAGATTTAATATTGCAGCCGATTCATCTTTAGATTGCATCCAGGCACTACCAGGCACTGAGTCCTGTCTCCTCTCAGGTACTAGTAAAAACGGAAAGAACTGCGGATGCTGTAAATCAGGAACAAAAACTGAAGTTGCTGGAAAAGCTCAGCAGGTCTGGCAGCATCTGTGAAGAAAAAAGACAGAGTTAACATTTCGGGTCTGATGAAGGCTGAGATTAAGAGGGTAGTGGACAGACGTCCCATAAAAGCCAATAAACTGCTTCTTTTTATTTCCTTTTCCTCATCTCTAAAAATATATCATCCATAATTTGCTGTAAAATCTGAGCGGGGGTCTTGCAGTTTGCGTTGTTGACCTCATTAGTAACTAAGTGTTGGGATTTTATCACTAGATGTCACCACCTAGAAAAGATCAGTACAGTTAGAAAAAAAACTCTTTCTATTAGAGGAGGAGAAACATACTGCATTTTATTAGCTTTTGTAAAGTGACTCTTTATTCACTGACTATTGCCATCAAGGAAACTGAATTGGAATCTCCTTGTTTAGCACTGATAAACATGATGTGGAGGTGCCGGTGTTGGACTGGGATGGACAAAGTCGCATGACACCAGGTTATAGTTCAACAGGTTTATTTGTAATCACAAGCCTTTAGAGCAAAGCTCCTTCGCCTGACAGAGAAGCAGCACTCCGAAAGCTTGTGATTTCAAATAAACCTGTTGGACTATAACCTGGCATCATGCGACTTCTGACTTTAGCACTGATAAAGTCAGTGGCTATCTTCTCATCTTAATCCAAGCAGGAATTCTGTACTTTTGGTTTCTTGGAATGTATGTAGTTTAATGGCAAAGAATGTACATGCTTGCGTTCAACTTGCATTTTTTGCGTACAGTCATTTTCTTTTTTAGCACACAACACAGACAATTGTGGTAGTGCTTCCTGGTGAGCAATGCCCAATGGGATGATTCCTAATTTCTCCAGAATTCCTGGAGTTTCAGTCTCCTTGTAAGGAAAGGACAAGGGAGTCCTCAATGACAATTCTCTGGGAAAGGATGTGAGATTAATTGCTGTCTCCCGGAGAACGGTTTCATAACAATGCTGTAAGAATTCAGGGCGTGAGAATAATAGCTGAAACATCGGGGTGAAGGGAAAATGAGGAGCTAAATTTTTGAGAGAGATTCACAAAACAAATGAAGAGAAAGCGAGCTGAGAAAGTAAATGGAGGAGCAAGAGAAAAGAAACACCGGCTACAGACAGAAACAGAAAGGATAAAGAAATGCAAAGAAGAAGTGTCAGGCCAAATAAGGACAGCAGTCAGAGGGTAAAGTGTAATCTGTGTCATCTTGCACTTGAGAATCCCTTTTATTGACATTGGGATGACGGAGAGTGCAAAGGATTCTTTTTGCTTGATTTTTCTCCATTCCTTATTACCTTGCATCAACACGCCCTAAGTTCTTGTTCTGCAGGTGCTGCACACTTTAATGTCTGCCCTTGTATGCACTCTTTTAAATTACTAATGTGCATAAGGTGAGCATTAGGCTGACACTAATCGATAGGCACTCAATCAAAACCATCTTTGGAGGAAAAGCCTATTTGAAGGAAATAAAATGAAGTTCTTGATCAATTTTTCACCATGGACCAAGCCTGTGCTTAAAAAAAAAACACTTTATTCTGTCAACTATTCCCAGGTCACTTCTTAAGGAAATGCTGCTCCAGCTTTAGCCTCACTTATTTCCGAACTTGTAGGAGTTTGAATGGCCTCTTGAGTATGCACATAGGCTATTAGTACCCCTAACCCTATCGCTATTAGTCTCACAGGTTACAGAGGCTTGTGCAATTCGGCTGCAGCCCTTATTTCATTACAACACTTCAAAAGTAACTCACTGGGCTGCAAAGCTTTTTGACACGTATTGAGGTCATGGAAGATGCTATATAAATGCAAGTCATTTTCTTCCTTTTACAGTCCATACTGAGTGGAATAATCCAGCAATGAGGTCATGGATTGAATCCCAGCCACAATTTTTTGAATCATTTTAACCCAAGGCCTTTAGAAGAGTTCAAATGAATAGCTGATTAAACATTTTGAACTTCTGAACACAAGCTTTCTCAAGGAGTCATTAACTGCCATGATTAAAACGTGCTGTTAGTCAGGGATGTAGTATGTGTCAATTTTTTTTCAAAGTTTTCCCAACATTTCATAGTTGGCGAACTGAACTGAAGTTTGTGAGCTCCACATGGCTTTCATTTTCAGCACGTTGTTGGTTCTTTTGAAAACGTGCTGTTTGTTAACAAAACCTGTTGCATTGTCATGTGTAATGGTGACCCACAAAAAGGCCACAGGTAGCCATCCAGATTATTCCTCAGTCCGGCTTTGTCCTGCAGGAAAGCGCAAGAGTCATTTAGTATTTGGATCCGCAGACAAATAGAGTCACATCCTTTCTTCTGGAGCGAAGCACACTTCATCCCATTGTTCTGCTTCCTTTACATTCCCTGCCCCGTTCATCATCCTGAGCTAATTGAAGCTGTGTGTCAATTTACTGAGAGCTAAAGGCCTGCACAGCAGTCACCGCTCTGAACACAAGTTTTCGATCATGCAGTATGCTGTCCATTCATTTCCAACAGTTGATATTGTAGTCCTGAATGTTTGAAGGTCAATTTTTTTCTCATTGAGAACGGATTGACAGTGGCAGTTATTCGTTAATCAAGCTTGTCCTTTTTTTTAATGTGAAGGTGTGTTTTTCGTTCTTAGTTCCATTTCTCTCCTGTTAGGAAGCCCAGTGCAAGTTGGTATGTTGCCTAATGAACATAAACACAGACCTGCCAGTAAGGTCATTGGGAGAACAGAGCTTCACCGTCCTTATCATAAGCTGTGATATTATCCTTCAATCATTTAGATTTAACGTGTAGTGAAAACAACAAATGCGGAGATCACAGCGGGTCAGGCAGCATCCATGGAGAGAGAGCAAGCTAACGTTTCGAGTCTAGATGACCCTTCAACAGAGCTGAAGTGAAGTGTGGCTATCAGATCGATCTGAAAGGCATTAGCTCAGTTGTCTTCTAGTACCTCATCCAAGTGACTTTAGACAATGTCGCAGACTCATTTTGCAGCCTAGTCTAACCCTGTCCAATCCCAATTCCTATACACAAAAGAATCCCAAGAGGTATCACCGGGAGGAGATAAGGAGTCAGTGAATAACAGAAGATTAACTTAACCCAACAGCTCTGAGGTAGTTTGTGCCCTTGCTAGCATCATCTAGGCCAGACAGCTCAGCACAGTTCGAGGCTTGATAGAGAGATCTTCTGGGCCCATTACCTGTTAGGAAGTTAATGGATTTTGAGAAAGTGTCTTTATACTTTTACAACTATGCAGCGTCACTTAGTACTGGTGCATTGCCAATGTTGGGAATATGTGATTCACAAAATGCTGTCCTGATTTGTTTCTGTTAATTGTGTCGGATGCAACAAGGACTGTCTGAAGACACTTATTCTAAGACTCCGCATCTGAGAATATCCCAGCTGAGGCACTGAAGGCTTGTACTTTGTGACCAGCCACGCTGCTAACCAAGCTGTGCCAGTACAGCTACAACATTGGTATTTATGCCAGAATGTGGAAACTTGCCCAGGTATAACCTGTCTGCAAATAGACCAAATGCAATCCAGCTACTTGCTGCACCATCAGTCTACTGTCGATCATTAGCAAAGTGATGGCACTGCTATCAATCTACACATTCTCCGATTAGTAGCCTGTGCACCAGTGCTCAGTTTGATGGAAGGAAGGTGATTGATGAAGCAGCTAAAGACGGCGGGGTTTAGGATACAACCCTAAGTAGCTCCTGCAGCAATATGGTGGAGCTGAGATTACTCCAACCACTGGAATACTTTTTCTTTGTGCTATATATGACTTCAAACTCCCCTTTTCACACTGACTCTGGTTTTACTGGAGCATCTTAAAGCCACACTGTCAAATGCAGCCTTGATGTCAATGGCAGTCAGACTCCCCTCATTGTTTCTTCGAAAGTGCCTTCTAAACCCATGGCCTCTACCACCTAGAAAAACAAGGGCAGTATACGCTATTAGCTGTGTGAAAGTAACCCACCAAGTCTCTCTCTCAGTCCTGATTTGGAATAACATCACATTCCCTGGCTGTTGCTGGGTAAAAATCCTGGAGCTCCCTTCCTAACAGCACTGTGGAAAGCAATGGTTCAAGAGGATCACTACCACTTTCGGAAGGGCAATAAATGCTGGCCTTGTCAGCTGTGTGCAAATCCCATGAGTGATTTTAAAAAAAAAACACAGTTCACTGCCCGACCTCCTATAAATATATTAGATTTTCTCCAATGTTACTGTTCACTGAACCTTTCTTGAAAATCTTGACTTATCTTCTATAGTTTAATCTTTCTATTCTTTATCCACCACTAGAACCTGATAGGTATAACCATCCCCCCCCCGCAAGACTGACCTAGCTATCAAGTTTTATACCTTACCCTCTTCAAATACTCCTTATCTATAGGTTCATAACTGATATTTGTAAAGGAATGGGTGTATTGCTTTTGGTAAGGTATTTACATGCACAATAGGAAGGATAATCTGGTTTTAGATGGATGGTTTTGAAGATAGATTTCTTCTGTCTGTGGAAAATTCTGTGAATTACGTTTCATTGAGGCTATATTCTAATGAAGTACAGCAGAGATTCTAAAAGCAGAAAAGCTTCATGAAAATGATCTCGGGAGTGGGGAGTTTTAGCTGGGTAGCTGGATTAAAGAAATTGGGGTTCTATCCCATGGAGAAGACTAGGTTAGAAGGGGATTTGATAGATGGTGAGCAACTTTTCCCAGTGATTGAAGGATCAAGATCACAAGAGCGCAGATCTAAGGTAACTGGCAAGTGAAGCAATGGTGACATGAATAAAGGTTTTTCATACTGCAGTTGGTTAGGATATGAAATGCACTGCCTGAGAGTGTGGTACAGACAAGTTCAATCAAGGTTTTCAAAGGAATTGGATTATTATCTGAATAGAAAAAAAATGTTCAGAGCTACTGGGAGAATATGAGGGAGTAGCTCTCGTCAGTTGCTCTTAGAGGGAGCCATTGTGGATGTGGATGTGGATCGGCTAAATAGTCTCCTTCAGGGCTGTAATAGTTGGGATTCCTATAGTCTAGCCTAATGCCCATATTGTATTTAGTTTCCAAAGCCAGAGCACACAGTGCTGCAGAGGGATTCACACTTGACTGAATTGTGACTCTCTCTACAAAGCTGAAAGTCCCTTGAATCAGAGCTAGTAGGAACTGCAGATGCTGGAGAATCCAAGACAGCAAGGTGCAGGGCTGGATGAACACAGCAGGCCAAGCAGCATCATAGGAGCAGAAAGGCTGACGTTTCGGGCCTAGACCCTTGTTGTCTCTGAAAGTCCGTTGTTCTATGTTAGAGCCTGAGCTCAGTTTCAGTGTCACATTCTACTTGCAAGTGGACATGAGGTTGTCACTAACAGCAAGTCTAGATTTCCTTGACTGTCTGCCAAAGGTTACTCAGTTTTTATTCATGATTGATCTGGTTTTATTCCCTATATATAGTAAGTCTTTAATCTTCAGCATACATTATCACCAAAAGTTATTGTTCACTCGCAGATAGGTCAAGATTTCTGGAGTAGGACTTCTAATAACCAGCTATTTGGAGCTAGGAATAAAATAAGAAACCAGTGATGTTTTAGCGACATGATTGATTGCAAACATTCAGCAGGTCTGATTTAATGTAGAAAACTACTGTTTTGTTTGTGTATAGATCATATTATGACAAACACTGCAGTGGCTCCTTACACAACTACAGCTTTTGGAGTCATACAGATTAAGGCTTACAACCTAGGAGGAAAAGGAGGCCATTTAGCCCTTCCGCTCTGCTCCACCATTCAATCAGGTCATGGCTGACCTAACTCTTTCTTATTCCTGCCTTCCCATAGTAACCTTCCTTTCCTTGTTATAACTTCCTTAAAAGTATTCAAAGCCTTTTGGATTACTGTGTACAGTTGTGGTCGCCCTGCTGTAGGAAGGATATTATTAAATTGGAGAGGATGCAGAAAAGATTTACGAGGATGTTGCCAGGACTGGAGGGTTTGAGTTTTGAGGAGAGGCTGGATAGACTAGGGCTTTTCTCACTGGGGTGCAGGAGGTTGAGAGGTGACCTTATAGAGGTCTATAAAATCATGAGGGACATAGATAAGGTGAATAGCAAAAGTCTTTTCCCTAGGGTGGGGGGAGTTCAAAACTAGAGGGCGTATTTTTAAGGTGAGAGGGGAAAGATTTAAAAGGGACCTGAGGGGCAACTTTTTCACAGTGTGTGGTTTATATGTGGAAGGAGCTGTCAGGGGAAGTGGTCGGTGCAGGTACAGCTACAACATTTAGAAGACATTTGGATCGGTACATGAATAGGAAGGGTTTAGAGGGATATGGGCCAAATGCTGACAAATGGGACTAGATTAATTTAGGATATCTGGTCAGCGTGGAAGAGTTGGACCGAAGGGTCTGCTTCCGTTAGTATGACTCGATGACTGCATCTGGCACCTTTTGAGGAAGAGAATTCCAAAGATTTATGATTCTCTATGAGAAAAAAAGTTCCTCCTTTTCTCTGTCTTAAACAGACTATCCTTTATTTTTAAATAGTGACCCGTGGTGCTAGATGTTCCCACAAGAGGAAATAGCCTTTCTCCTCCAACCCACAGAATCCTATATGTTTCAATCAAGTCACCTCTTACTCTTTTAAATTCCAGTCGATACAACACTCCAACCTTTCTTCATAAGACATCCCACTCATTCCAGTTAATAATTGAATAAACCTTCTCTGAATCCCTTCAATGCACTTTAATCCTTAAATAAGGAGGATAATACTGTAAACAGTACTCCAGATGTGGTCTCACTAATGCCCTGTATAACTGAAGTTCAGTCCCAGCCATCATCAGCTGTTTCTATCACTCAGAGCACTGTCTGGTCATCTCTCCCGCAAACCGTATGTTGAGTGTGGACAGTTTAGTTTCAGTTTAAAATGACAGAAATTGCTGGGAAAACTCAGCAGGTCTGGCAGCATCTGTGGAGAGAAAAAAAAGGAGTTAACGTTTCAGGTCCAGTGACCCTTCAGAACAGTTCAGGATCCCTTGACCTGAAACGTTAACTCTTTTTTTTTTTCTCTCCACAGATGTTGCCAGACCTGCTGAGTTTTCTCTGTAATTTCTCATCTTGTTTCTGATTTCCAACATCCTCTGTTCCTTGTTTGTTTTTTGTTTAGTTTCAGTTTAGTTACCGTTAATGGAAAAATTGTCAAGTTTTATTCACTTCCAAGATTTACAATCAGCAAGTAGGTACTTGGGCAAAATCCAGAAGGGTGTTGCTTATCTTTTGAGCTGTAATACAGAAAGATTTGTGTCCTTCCGGGAAGGAAAGGAGAAAAATGTTGCTAACTGTACAATTATATTGACCTATGGAGTGCTGGTCCTGCGTACAGTAACTGGTAGTAGAGCAGTAACAAAGCAATCTAAGACAACAAGGTGCAGAGTTGGATGAACACAGCAGGCCAAGCAGCATCGTAGGAGCAGGAAGGCTGACGTTTCAGGCCTAGACCCTTCTGATGAAGGGTCTAGGCCC
>NC_063361.1:10429311-10522437 GCF_021869965.1 Rhincodon typus | reverse complement strand
TTCCTGCTCCTATGATGCTGCTTGGCCTGCTGTGTTCATCCAGCTCTGCACCTTGTTGTCTCGGATTCTCCAGCATCTGCAGTTCCTACTATCTACGAAGCAATCTAAGTTGGCTGGACCTCTTTAACTGGGTAATAGAGGGTGCATTGCCCTGAGGCTCTTGCTGAGAGTTTGTAAGAGACAGCTGAAGGGTCGCATTGTTAGCATCCTGGGAAAGGCCACATATCTGCCATAGAAGCTGACTGACCCAGATCTATGGGAATGAGGGGGAGGAAACAAACGCCCACTGGCTGTGAAGTTTTGTCATTCCTCTGCAAGTTTATAGTGCATTCAAAATCACTTGTATTTACTTTGCCAAAAACGTAGGTTTTAATTTCCTCCTCAGTCCCATGCTCATAAGGTCGGCTCTAAAGGATATTTGCATCACTGGTCTTCAGGAATGATGTGAGGGCTACACCTGTTGATATGGGCAGATGGCCAATCATTGCAGTTTTGCAAGAAAAGTGAGCATTGTTATTAGGGTGTGAATTTGTTGACTATTTCAGCAAGTCTAATAAAACCAAGTGTTTATTTAACTCCGGTAACTGCTTGCGGATCAAATATTTTATTGGTAAGTTATAGCAGCCAAGAGAATTACAATTAAGTGTGGAAAAATAGAAGCAGTGATCCGACACTCCCTGCATAATCCATCAACTAAGAGGAAGATTTAATTGCACATCCTGCAATTTAGTGATGCTGAATTGTCGCAATCTTCCCTTGGTACAGTATCCCACAGAAAGTGCCATTTAAAATGGGCTGCTGTCATCTTGTAACTGTGGGCTTTTTCCAGGTTTGTTAGCCAAAGAATTTTATGGCCATTCCGTGGCTGGAAGTTACTGTGTAAAGTTTAATTTTGAAAACCACATTTCAGAAGTTTGCGTGCAGTGTGAACATTCCCAGGCAGTCATTAAACTGAGGTATTCAGTGCAGTCTGCCTATTCTAGGGATAATACCGTGCTTATATTCACAAAACTCAGAAGTAAGGGTTCTTAAATGATTCTGTAGAAAAACACAATTGCAAATTAGCACGTGCCTTCTGTAGGTATCATTTGAACACTTAACAGCTAAAAATGTGACATCTTCCACTCCCTCATCTCTGTTTCCTCTCTTGTCACTCCAGGAATTTAATGTGGAATTTTTGGTCTTGTGTGGTTCAGGGGTACATTTGTTTTTTTTTGCAAGGCATCAGTTTCCGCCCCGCCCAAAGGAAACTAGGGGCAAAACCAGCTAATACTGCAGATATACAATGGACTGATTTAATGATTTGATTGAATGTGATTTAAAACCAGCAGAGAGTGACTCTCTCACTTGGGTGAGCTCTGGGAAGAATATGACGTGCCAAATGGAAATGAAGCAGTGCTGTTGAAAAACTGAATGCGATCCATTAAAAAATGCCTCTTAACATTTTATCCCCCTTGTAATTTTATCTTTAGCTGTACTGGATCAAGGATACTTATAGCATCAATATAATTCCCAAATGTGAGCCTGAAAGGACCAGTGTATTAAACCAATAGTCTGCATTTGGCAACGTGTTAGATGAAGAGAATGTAGTGTGTTGCAGTACAAGCTGTATTTATCATTTTCAGCCACATTGACAAGTCATGTGAGTCTGGCCTGATTCAAGGCTAATTGGACTGATAGTGTAACACACTTACTGTGCCAGTTCTTCATCCAATCTTCAGCTATATTTTGTGTTTCACACAATGCCTGGTAATATTTTTTTTATCGCCAAATGTCCTTTGCGTAGAAACAGTGTCAGGGTTAATGCTGTAATTCTTTACCTCTAATGGGGAGCTGTGTGTGCAGGAGGTCAGGGAGAAGTCCTCCAGAACTGACCACCTCCACTTGGGATCGAGCCTATCTCCAACTTACGCTCACTTCATGAACAGCTTGCTGTCAGTGCAGGTTTTCATAATTAACTGACTAGTCTTCAGTGAACAGATACAGCTGTGGGCAGCACAGTGGCTCAGTGGTTAGCACTGCAGCCTCACAGCACCAGGGATCTGGGTTCGATTCCACCCTCCGGATGTGTGGGGTTTGTACATTCTGCCAGGGTCTGCGTAGGTTTCCTCTGGGTGCTCTGATTTCCTCCCACAGTGCAGGTTAGGTGAATTGGCCATGCTAAATTACCCATAGTGTCCAGGGATGTGGAGGTTAGGTGGATCATCCATTGGAAATGCAGGGTTAGAGGGATAGGGTAGGGGAGTAGGTCTGGGTGGGATGCCGTTTGGAGGGTCAGTGTGGACTTGATGGCTGAATAGCCTGCTTCCACACTGTAGGGTTTCTATAATTCTAGTTCTCTGAGCTAAAGCAGAAATAATGGGCTTTCACAAGACAGGCACCATGAAGCTTCAGCAGTCTGGCCAAGGGATGGGGAGGAGGTTGCATGTTGATGCAGCCTGGAACTCAAAGGTGTCATCAGAGAAGTGAGTTTACGTAATATTTCAGGCTCCTTAGGTCAGAAGGGAAACCTGAGGAGCTGACACCCTCCAATGTAACATGGTGGGGGTGGGGTGCAGCTCTGCTGCTCACCAAAGCTGAAATCTACATAATTAGGGCTTTAAATATGGTCATTGGCTGCTGTTGAGCAGGTAGCCAATCCAGATCCCAACTAATTGCTGGGAATCTTGCCTGGCAGCAGGAATGAGTTGGAGAGTGAGCCACATCTAACCCCCACCACCACCGCCTCCCCCCCCGCACCGACCGGAGATTAGAAAATCCTGCTGTTTGTGATGGTCCAGGTTAAGGTCCAGAAGCTACTCCATCAGAAGAACTGGAGAAAAAATATTTCAGCCCATCAAAACTGCCCAGCCATTCAATTAAATCATAGTTGACCATCTACCGCAATACCACTTCCATCCACTACTTCTTATTCAATTGTTTTGAGCTTTCACAGCTCCAGGGTAAAGAATTCCAAAAATTTACCACCCACTGAATAAAGAACTTCGTCCTCGTCTCAATCTTCAATGACTTGCCTTGCATCCTGAGATTATGTCCCTTGGTTTTAGCCAAGGGAAGCATCTTATCTATATCCACCTTGTCACGCCCTCGTGAGAATGTTGATATTGTACATTTCAATGAGATCACCTTTCATTTGATGAAACTATGATACAGACCCAGTCTTCGCAATCTCTCCTCATAAGGAAATTCCACCATCTCAGGGTTTAATCTAGTGAACTTCTGTTTCATTCTCTCTATATATGTCTTTCCTTTGAGAAGGAGACCTAAACAATACTCTACTTGAGGTATTACCAAGGCTGAGGACAACTGCAGTAAGAAATTTTTATTCCTCTATTCAAATCCCCTTACAGTGAGGGCCATCATACCATTAATTCTCCCAATAGCTTGTTGCACCTGCATGCTAATGCTTAGTCACTCTGAAACAGGGGACGCAGGTACCTTTGGACACCTGGACTTCCCAACAATTGCCATTTAAGAAAACTTCTGCCTTTGCTTTTACTACAAAACCAAATAACCTCACAGTTAATCACATTATATTGTACTGGGGAGGCAATCATCCTTGTGGTATTGTCATTAGACCTATCAGTGTAGAGACCCAGGTAGCGTTCTGGGGATCTGGATTCAAATCCCTACTATGACAGATGGTAGAATTTGAATTCAATAAAAAGCTGGAATTAAGAATCTAATGATGGCTATGAAACTATTGTTGGAGAAACCCATCTGGTTCACAAATGTCCTTTAGGAAAGGAAATTGCCATCTCTGTGACACCAGACCCACAGTAATATGGTTGACTCTTATCTGCCCTCTGGGCAATTAGAAATGGGCATGAAATGCTGGTCTAACCAGTGATACCCACATTCCATGAATGAGTAATTACTTTTAAAAACATTCCATCTGCGATATCCTAGCCCATTCACGTAGCCTATTCAAGTTCTCTTCAAACCTCCCTACACCCTCCTCATAACTTACATTCCTACCCAGTTTGGTGTCATCAGAAAATGAAACCAAATCATATTTATAGATTGTGAACAACTTAGTCCGAGCACAAATCCTCACCGTATGCCACTGGTAACAGCCTGCCATACTAAGAATTCAACCCATCCTCACATTGTACCATTCCTCAGTTACACACCTGGAAATGGCCCTAACATCTTCCTATGCCTTGCTTTGTGTTTACCCAGGCCCTGCAACATTCCTTGGAATGTTTTGTTAATTAAAGAATGCCATAAAAATATCACTTGGTGGATGCTAGAATATCCAGAAGTACTGATTTGATTTGCATCTGTTCCCTTCCCTGAGAACTGTTATTTGATAAGCTGCTGTCTGAAATGGTATCAGAAATTGCAACCCCTAACCCAGACAGTGCACCCTGAGCCTGGTCTGTTTGGCTAATGGGACTTTGATAACTTGTCGTTTTATACCTCGCTTTAACAGGGAAATTTGGTTCTCTATGGTATAATTTGAAAAAAGGTACTTCTTGCATGTATAACAAAAAATGGAACAGATTTCCTTAAAAAAAACAAGCCCATCTCTCTAAGCTACTATTGGATTAATGTAGCACAGCTGATGCAGTAGTCTTTGCTCAGAAGCCCAAGCTGACTTCATTCTCCTTGAGTCTGGTAATGACGTAACTACTGTTTACTGCTCACAAAGCTGTGAATGCAACATTGCAATTTTGTTGCAAACAGATGGAGGGTGAATATTCCTGTGCATACTCACTCCTGCCTATGCTGTGAACATAATACTAACGCTGCCAGATTTGATTATTCCAGTGTTGTTTTGGCCAGGCCATCCTCCCACCCAATGTCATGTTCTGGAATCTTCATCCCAAACATTGTTACCCATTTTCCATCCCACACTGATTTCTACCCCAGACCTCACTCAACTGTATTTGCCCCCCAGTTAATATCCCTTCTTTCTTTTTGTTTTGCTGCATGCAACCTTTCATTTAAGTGCGCCATAAATTTAAATTATATTGCACAATATCTGAAAAGGGCTATTTTGTTTTCACCTTATGCAGTAACTTCCAATTTGGAGCACAGTCACGCTGACCACAAAGATCATTGCTCCCAGTCTATCCGAAGTCTCTAATGTCACATTCTCACGGTTGGGCTTGTCTTTGGACATGTCTTTGTCCTTTCCCACACTTATTCTGTGACCCTGCCCCACTCTTCTCCATTCCTTTGACTCTGGGCTTCCATTGTCTCATTATTGGTTGTAATGTCTTCAGCCATCTTAGTTCCAGACCCTGGAATTCCTTCCCTAAACTTTTCCAACTGTCCAAATCCCTCCTTTTAAGACCCTCTTTACAACTCACCTTTGTCAACCTCTTAACCATTTCTTCTTTGGTTGAGTTTGTAGTTTTTCACTTGGTTGGCTCTTTGTGAAAACCTTGGGAGATTCCTCACACATAATAGGAGGTTCACTGAGGTGGGGTGGGGTTGGGGATTGAAAGCAGGGATGTGATATTTAGTTTAGAGGTAACAGAGAACCGTTTTGGGATCTGGCTGGATATCAATGCCCATAATCAACTTGTGCACCTGTGGAAGATGTGGCACTAAGCATGCACCGTCTTTGCATCCCCACCAACATTATAAAGAAAACCTGTCTTCTGTTATGAAGCCTTGCTAAACTAAAATGTCACTGGAAGATTTTAAGATCTTTACGTGACAAAAAATTATGTTTATCGAAGTCTGACTGAGAACTCTTTGATTCTTTTATGGCACTTAACCGGTTAAAATCAACTTCACTTACAGTAATCAGACCCCATCTGGGACACACATGGTTGTATTAATTACTCATATGATCATTAGAGTGTCACGAGAGTAAACGAGCCACTCAGTTCAAATATAAACATGCAGAGTGACTTGTTTAGATATATATTTGATCCAAATGGTTTTGTATGACCAGTGAGTCTCTGATTTTTTAAATGAATCTGCTTGAAACTTGGGGCAAGAAAATGGGTTAACTGGCTACTTTCACATTTGATAGGGGATATAAAATGTCAAAGTAATTAAAACTTTTCTTGGTGCGGATGGTAAAAGTTATTTATTATTTTCTAATAGCGCGTGAAGCTGCTTGAACTGCTGTAAAATGTTATTGCTGCTACTCTTTTGTTCATTTCCTTTGGTCAGCTCTTAAAGCTGAAGTCAACATCAAGAGAATTGCTTGTTCTTTAATGAATGAACATCTAGGATCTTGTGGAAATGTAGGATAGAACCACTAGGTTCTAAGTGTAGGATAATCCATTGATTTGAGATTTTACATGGACGCAGTGACAGTATCCAACACTCAAGGCAACCTTATTTTTGTCAATAAGTTAACTGCCTCTAGTCATGGCCTCCTGAACTCTAAGGTAGGATGTTCCAACTTCAATAGCTGCCATCCATTTAGGGATCTGGGAATGTTCTAGTTCCACTGGCGCCACCAGGATTTGTGGCCATCATTGAGACTGCAGCAGGCCCTAGAACAGCAGCTATTGAAATGGTGGGACATGGTGCCCTAGTGTTTATGTCACTGGACTCGTAATTCAGAGGTCCAGGCTAATGCTGTGGAGGCATGGGTTCAAATCCCAGCACAATAGCTAATAATTCGAGATATATCTAAAGCTAGTATTGAATATCTAAAGCGAGTGTCAGTGATGGTGACCATGAAACGGTCATGGATTGTTGTAAAAACCCATCTTGTTTGGGAAGGAAATCCGCTGTCCATACCTAATCTGGGCTGTATGTGACTCCAGACCAACAGCAATGGAATTGACTTTCAACTGCTCTCAGAAATGGCCTTGAAAGTCAGTCAAACAAAGAACAAGCACAGAAACAGGCCCTTCGGCCCTCCAAGCCAGCGCTGACACATTTTACCCTTCTGTGTTAAAGCTGTCTTCACTAATAGGATCCATATCCCTCTATTCCCTTCCTATTTATGTATTTGTCCAGGTACTTCTTGAAAGTCACTGAGTTCAAGGGCAGTTAGGGCATAGGCAATTTTGAGCTCACCTTCGATGAACATGTTCCAGGAAAGAATAAAGAAAGAAATACCATGAGTGGGGTTGGGCTTCACCACCTGAGGGTCTCCATTGGCCTAGGACAGGCAGGCTATCCAATCACCATGTTCCTGGCTGCTGATAGAATCTCAGTGGAGGTGAGAAGGTGACAAGCACAGAACCCCAAACCCAGTACACCTCCCGGTTATGCGCCCCATTCCCCTTCATGTCTGAACCTGCTACTGTGAAGAGGACCTGAAATCCCAGGCCTGTTTGTTCCTGTGGTGTGACTATGAAAATTACTGAGGTACAGAGCCAAGAGAAACACTCCATGAGGGTTACCACAAGAGTAACCTGAACAGCAGAGAGGAAACAATGTCCGAAAGGTATACAGCTCAATTATCATAGGAAAATATCCTGGAACTCTTCAAAGGCAAAGGACCTCTGAAATGGACAGTGTGACCGGTTGACCATACTCTACCATTTAATAAAATCATGGCTGTTCTTGGACTTCAACTCTACTCCCTGAATAGCCAAGAATTTCATTCTTAAATATAGTCAATGATGGAATATCTATGACTGTCTGGGGTAGAGAATTCCACAGATACACCGTCCTCTGAGTGAAGTCATACCTCCACATCTCAGTTGTAAATGACCCTGAAATTATGGCCCCATGTTCTAGTTACCCCAGCAAAATGAAACAGCCTATCGGGTCTGAATTTTCATTCCAGAGTTGGGAACATTCCCAACTCTACAAACCAGACTTGGAGGAAAGTGCTCTGGATGTTCATGGTTCTGTTCCGTAGATGGGTGTTATCTGGAGTCAGGCCTCCAAACAAGGCAGCCTGCCAGGTATAAAACCAAAGAATCCCTGCAGTGTGGAAGCAGGCTATTAGACCCATCGAGTCCAGACCAATCCTCCAAAGAGCATCTCACCCAGACACACCCCGCTACCCTATCTCTGTAACCCTGCATTTCCCATGGCTAATCCACCTAGGCTACACATCCCTGGATACTGTGGGCAATTTAGCATGCATCCGCAGTTCTTTTGGTGCCCTCCAAAATCTTGTATGTTTCAGTGAAATCACCTCTTCTTCTTCTAATTTCCAGAGAATACAGACCTATTTTACTCGACATCTCATCAACATAACGCAAGCTGTTAACCCAGGCTTTCCTCATATTTAAGCTGTTGATTTTGTTGAAGTTTAAGTTTCTGGTTTGTATTTGTAGTATTATGATCACTAGTTCCCAGCCGAGCATTTACTTTAAGATTACTCCTTAACCCTGTTGCATTTCGTAATACTAGATCTAAAATAGCTTTACCAATCATTGGTTCCAAAACATATTGCTCCAGGAAACTGGGAACTAATGGATCATTAGTAAAGAATAGTGAGAAGAGAAGATATCTAGTGCTGTAAGAGTAAATCTCAAACCACTTGTATCTGGTCATATCAGGGATAATACACAAACACTCACTTATTAATGAAGATTCTTCTAGAAAGCTTTGCTATTAATCTTCGACAGAAGAGTAATTGTGAAATTAGTGAAAATGAAAGCTACTAACCAGAAATTCTGCCTCCAGAGATGTGATCAGGAATAAATCTGTTTGCAGCACTTCTATGATGTGAATGATCCAGGATGCTTCAGTTTGAGGTTGGACCAACGGGGAAATTAGGAGTTAGCATTATAAGTGGAAACAGAGGGTTTTCAGTGGTGAAGGGAAGTGGCGAGGGTTAGGAACAGCGTGGGAATGTGGTTGAAGGTAAAGCCAGACGAATTGAAGAGAGGGAACAGCAGCAATATACAATAGAAAATCTAATTATGTCAGGAGAATAATTACATCTTTCTGAATGAGGCCACTTTTAATATCCTGCATACAATTCTGGTCGCCCTCCTACAGAAAGGATGTTGTTAAACTTGAGAGGGTGCAGAAAAGATTTACAAGGATGTTGCCGGGTTGGACGGTAGAGAGAGTCTGAATAGGCTGGGGCTATTTTCCCTGGAGAATCTGAGGCTGAGGGGTGGCCTTATAGAGGTTTATAAAATCATGAGGGGCATAGAAAGGGTCAATAGCCAATACTTTTCCTGAGATGGGGGAGTCCAAAACTAGAGGGCCTAGGGTTAAGGTGAGAGGGGAAAGATTTAAAAAGGATCTAAGGGGCAACTTTTTCATGCAGAAGGTGATGCATGTATGGAATGAGCTGCCAGAGGAAGTGGTGGAGGCTTGTACAATTACAACATTTAAAAGACAGCTGGACAGGTACATAAATAGGAAGGGTTTAGAGGGATATGGGCCAAATGCTGGCAAATGGGACGGAGTCAGATTGGGGTGTCTAATTGGCTTGGACGAGTTGGACTGAAGGGTTCATATCTATGCTTTATGAATCTATGAATTATCAAATTCCATTTGTTCCAGTGCTAAGCACAAACCACCCCTCCACTAGATCCATCAAGTTGAGATCAGCCAGAGAAGAATCACAAAGGGAATTATGTGAAACATGCAGGACAGCGTTCTTACGTTTTGGAAAAAGAGAGTGAGCAGCATTCCTGTGAAGTCAGAAGTAATGCTGAAAGAAAATAGTTTGGTTAGAGACAGGGCAAATTCTGTTTCCTCAAGCTTGCCTCTTTTCATCTCTACAATCCTAGGTTCGCATTTTGAAATATCTTCTTAGCGTTCATCATTTTTTGGATTCCCTCCATCACTTTGCGTTTGTTCTTTCTTGGAATTTCTTTCCAATTTTCCCTTTCAGGTCAGCACCTCATTTCACTCACTCTCTGCTTCCCCGCACTGTCTCCAAATGGAAATCTTCGAATTTTGTCTTGTTTGCAATCCTGGTGGTGAACAGATCGAACTCGCTCCACCAGGTTTAGCAGTCTTTCTGTGATTGAATGGCTAAGGCAATCACTTGTTTTCAGAGAATGCTAATCGTGGGTATTTGATAAATCAGTGTTTTTGTGGAAGAGTTCAGCAGGCTAAGGACTAATGTTTGGTTTTAGTTTTCCTTCGGGAGCTGCAGTGTGAAATGATTATATTGTAACAGTATTTAATTTTGCATATTTGTAAGGCACAGCAAATTTCTTCATTTCAAAATGATTGGACAGTGAAAGCAAAACAATCTTAATCAAAACACAAAAGGCATACCTGAAAAACGCAGAGACAGACTATCATTATTTCACATTTGAATATCTTTGTGGTCTCATTTTACCTACGGAAATGGGGTGAGTACAGGTGGGAGGTGTATTCCGCCATGTTTATATTTCAATAAATCTGATTGGGTACAGTATGTTTATCTTTCCTCCTCACCTACAATGCAGAATCTTCAGTTGTGTGAACTGATTAGACAATGACCTGGCAGAAATTGAAAATGGCTCAGAATCAATTCTCTTCAATTTGTCTTTATGGAAACCTGGCCGAAATTGAATAACGAAGATGAAGCTCCTAGCTCTTTATTTTCTCTGTCATTTTCCATTTCTTTATCTTTTTAACATTCTACAGACACTGTACATGCTATGTCTCCACACACTCCCTCATTCTCTCTCTGTCTGTGAACGTACTGTCCCTTTAACACGCAGGCATTTGTAAATCAACTCTTTCTCTAACACACTCTCTTATACACTCCTATACTCTCTCATACTCTCGAACACTCCTTTAACATACTTTCTAACTAACATTTCAACAGATTCTCTTGCTCACACTCTAGTATTCTCTCTCTTTAACATTCTCTTTCTTAATCCATAAACCCTTACTGTTTCCCCCCAACCCCTCTCTCTGGCTGTGCAGTGATGGATGAGGTTAACCTGAGGGTAGAGATGCAGACAGAGACAAAGTGGTGGAGACTGACTGTCATTAGTTTTCAACAGCAGAAAGAAATCAGTGAAAAGGAGGAGACATTGTTAATGGAGGTGGATAGTGCTGTGAGATTCACTCTGTTCAGACATTATTTATTTGTAGATTGGAGCATTCAGATATGTTATTTTCATTAACCCTTGACAGGATATTTATGGTTCCAAGAATAAATTGGAGGCTAAGTCATGGAGGAAAGGGTGGGGGGATTACATTTGCCCTGGATTGACCTATAACTGGGAAGAATGTCTGTGGTCTGAAAGAAAAGCTGATAGCATTTCCATCGAATTGAATGCTTTTAGGTCAGAACATACTTAGATGATTAAATTAAAACCCTACTTTACTAATCTAAATGCAACCCTTGAGTAGTTAGTCCTACTCTAACAGTCCATCTCTATCTTTGTTCAAATGTGATAATTCTAACTGTTATTAAGTCATATTGGCTTGGGGACACCTTCTGCACTAAGTTGATTCACAACACATTGTACTGGAAGGCTGTGGGTTCATACTATATCTCTCCATGGTTATCTTCAGATTCTGGTGTTAGCTTGAGAAAGAACAATGAAGGAAAGGGGGAGAAAGTGATGGAGAGGAGAGCACGGGAGAAAACAAAAGGAAAAGAGCCTTTTAAAAGATTTGCTTCAGGACAGTGTCCTAACTCAGACATTAACAATTAAAAGGGTTGCTTGAATGGTCCCCTTTGAAACTGTACAAACAACGAGTTCCGTTTTCAAGCAAAGTTATACACTTTGAATTTTGCTTTTCAGATTACCGAGTGATAGGGATCTGGTTTCCAAGATATTGGTTACGGCAATATAAAAATGAGAAGAGGTTAGCTCGAATATTTTTTCTTTTGTAGAAGCTATAAAATCTGTTTGATTTAACGTACACATTGGTCCCCAACTCGTGGTCGAAAAATCCAACCTTATTCTCCTTGCACCAATTCGTGATGAAGTCAAAAATGCCTTGGTGCAACATTTCTGACTCAAAAGCATCTGGTTAGCTCCTCATGCCTGTGTAAGACGGTTTAATCCCCCTGGTGCTCACTTCATTTTCTCTCTACCCAAATACTCCAGTTTAAAATGACTCCATGGCATTAAGAACCAACAGCAGGTACACAGCTCACTTTAAGTTGTTAAGATTGCTGAGCAGACAAATAATTGTGCGATAGATAGAGATTTCAAAGTCAGGGAGAAGTGTATTGGAGATTGGGGGAAGTCTTCTACACACCTTGGGCAGGTGACTAAGAGAGGATGTGCAAAGAGGGATACCTGTAGCCACAGTTGGAAGGTTAAGTTGTGAAATGTGATCCTGAGAATTGCCAGGATGGTCTCTGTTTCTTGTGGTTGGCAAGAACAGTCTGAATCTGGCAACTCTGGGATCAGCTGATGCATCACCCTAAGCAGATAGTGAGACAGTGGACAAGGGTACATTTCAACCCATCAAATATAACTCTTGCATAAGTCAACTATCTACATTTTGGTGAAAAATTTCATTTCAGAAACTTCAGTTTTGTATGGACACATATATTCAGAGGGTTGATTTTCTAGATTTTAATTTTGAATTAAATATATTGTAAAATAACCTCAACTTCTATTGTTCTGGAATTCCATTTGATTTAAAAATGATCATCAGCTTTTTTACATTTTTAAATGCAGATCCTTACATTTAAAGGGTTTGTAAGAGTACTCGTGGAGAGGGAGACAAATATATTTATGTCATTACTAAAGCTATATGAGACATTTGAATGGAGTAAGAATACATGTGTGTCCAATAGGTTGATGTGACTCACTTAACATGTGGGTGAATAGAGTTAGCATTATTCTGCTTTGTGTGGGTCCTTGTTTCTCATTTTCTGCCTACACCATTGGCTAGCAGCAGTTGTAAAAAATAGCCAAGGTGTGGAATTCTCTCCCTGGTGGTATACAGCCTTTCCATGAGTATGTGTTCAGCTGTAGGCCTTTTAGTGGTTACATGAAACCAAGTTCCTCGTGGTTCCAGGCCAAAGCTTTTGAGGAACTCTGAGGAGCCTTTGGCCCCTAGATGTGGAGTTTGAAGGCCCATTGACAAGTGGATTCATCCCAGTACTCATGACCCAAAGTCCCAGCTACAGACTTTGTTGCCGTGTGAATCACTCTGGAGACATGAAGGTTGAGGTTGTAAACCTTGACAGGTCTAGAGTGGAGCCCAAAGATACATCAATGATTAAATATGTCTTAATTTCATCAACTCCTTTGTTTCTGATCTCAAAGATCTGCAGTCAACAAGATTTTTTCAGTTTGCTAGCTGCAAGAGAAGTGCGATGAACAAAGGACACCCCTGTATATTGCTTTATTCAATCTCAAAATGTGAGCAGGAATGACTATTTAATGGAGGAGAACCAAAGCTGCTCAGTATGATCGACTTTTTCCGTATCAACATGATGGATTAGGTCAGCAAATGGAATCCTTTGAAATTTGTAGCAGAGTCCAACAGAATTGTGCTCTGGCACTGACCCCTCATATTATCTTTCTACTGCTGTTGTACACCATCAGGTCATCTACAAAGTGTGTCTACTTTCATGCCAGAATGATGGAAAGTTATTGAGCCTTCTTTGCCTAAGATCCAAGGCAGAGGTGAACGAAGCCCTCCCTTAGATATTGGCTGAATGCTGACAATGCTGCACTAGTCTTCCACACGGAGAAACAACTTCAGTGACTCTCTCCTTCCCGTAATGAGTTTAGTTTGCCATCATTCTCAAGAAGACAAACATTAATGGTGCAGGATGTTGCGTACCTCCGTCTATCAGCATTGACAATGTGCCGGAGATTACTGATAATTTTTACAAGCCTAAACTTCACAGTCACCAGCAATCTGTATGTTGGCACTGACTGAAAATACTAAACTGTGAATCTACTAAGCCTGTTTCCTCAGCATCCTCCTTGAATGTGGTGAGACCTGGAGAAAGTCTTTTAGGCAAGAGAAAGGGGCAGAACAGTTTCTACCTTTCCATTTGTCTAAGATGTATCCTCAGTGTCTTTTAGCCGGACAAAATCACCAACTTGGAGGTTCTGGAATGAGCTGATTCCACCAGCATGCACCCATGACTAATCTAATGACATCCATGCTGCCTCAGCCAAATTAATTAAAGAGGTGATGACTGTTTACCCATAGACCATCTGTACAGTGAACTGGCCACTGGTTCATGATCCCCTGGATGTCTCTGTCTCCACTCCAAAGACACCTGCCATCGAGATATGAGTAGACAGTGACAGCTGGGAGCGAGTCACTGATGGGCATGATCTCTAGAGGATGACTGTCTGGAAGGGCATTGGAAGAAACGAGCTATGGAGAGAAATCAGACACCAGCAAATGATGCACCTTTTCAGCTCACTGTATCCCTGAGTACACTGCCATACTAGAGTGTGGCCCTCACCCACAACAGGTAATGATTAATAAAGAGTGGACTGTGATGTAAACCGTTGACATACAAGATGGAAAGCTGTCACTATCAATAAATATTCACAGTAAACTGCTATCATTCTGAAGAAATGGGGTAAAAGTCTCCATAATATTTCCACAATTGTCCACTGTCCAGTGGAAAGAATGATGGACAGAATATACATTTATTTCTGAATCAGAAACTTCAGTGTTAGACTCCCATTAATTGGAGCACATATATCTAGGCTGGCACATCAGTGCAGTACTGTTGTATTCATTTCATTGCTATTTAGGAAACCTTACTGTTCACAAATTGTCTGCAATGGTTCCCTACACAGTAATAACAATAGTGACCAGCATTGTAAATTATTTTGGGATATCCAGAAGTTGTGGAAAGCACAATATGAATGCAAGCCTCTTTTATTGCTTCATTAGTGAGCCCATGTCCTATTGGTACTGCATGCCATTGACCTGGATTCGGAGCTCTACTGCGCTACCAGATTTTTGAAGATCTTAGGCTTTCTGCTGAGGCGTTTAGGCGTTTCTAATGGCTGTAAGAATTAGTTATGCCAGTACAATGGATTAACTTTCAGGGGATTACTGCTTGGGTAGAATGTTTGTGTGAGCTTGTGGATAATTTCAGACCTCTTGTGGTAATAGCTGCTTATAAGGCACCTAATTCAGATTGCTTAAGTGATTGAGCCTGAAGACATCAGTTAGTTCGGCACAATGAAAGGAATTTACTGATGAGCCCTGCTGCCGCTTTGCAGAAAAGAAAATCAATTACTTCAGAATTTATCTGCCTTGTACGAGCACTTCAGTATCAGTGTACAAGATCCTCGGTGAGTTCCATCAATGTGTAAGATACACAATAAAACAATGTGGTAAGAGTGTGCAAGTGGGATTAACTACAAAACCCTGACAATATAGGCATGATGGGCCAAATGGCACTTTATTGTATAATCCAAGAAAACTCTTAAATCTTCCTAACCTCATGTCTTCTACTCTATAATTTCCAGGCTTTATGATATTGTTAGAAACAAACCTGATTGTAAGTTAGCATAGATTTTTGAGGGCTCTTGTCTGAGTGTAAATTTTAGGGTTTAGTGATCCTGGCACAAATATCTTGCGTCATAGAAACATGCCACAAGAATTGGCTGTAGATATCAGCATGACTGTTTCTCAAGTCTCGGCCCTTCCTATAACTGAGATTTCAAATAGAACAGGGAATCTTTGCAACTTTTGAGCCACTGTTTCAGGCTGAGTCAGACTATTTACAATCTGGATGTTCTGTTAGAGCCTGCATAGAACTTCCAATCCCATATCTTCACCATGACAAACGGTTTATTTCTATCCCCTTCAAATTTATCCGCCTGCCTTCCACTCCTATATCTTTGCAATCCTTCACAATTACTATTCGAACATTCCATTACCTAATTGAAGGTGGAAACTTGAGTGCAACCTTTGTTAATTGTATCCTATCTTGCCCATCCATATCATTTTAAACTGATCCAGTCCTGCAACCCTCGGAGAATCTGCATTCTTGTAATTCTAACTCTTGGTCTCCCTGATTTTCATCTCTCTACTAATAATGGCTATACCTTCAGCTGTCTAGTCTGCAGTCACTGGAATTCCATTCCAAAATGTTTCTGTTTCTCTACCCCTCTCTCCTCACGGATGCCTCTTAAAACCATTCTGTACCATCCTTTAAGACAGCGTTGATTTTTGTCCAAATTTGGTCCTGTAAAATACCTTGAGATTGTTCGCTACATTAAAGGTCTTACATAAGTGCAAGTTGGTATAGATGATAACATTTCACATTATTTGCCATAGCCTGGTATTTTCCTCATTTCCAGTTCTGTCTGTTTACTTCTGCACATATGTGCTTCAGATTCGTTTTGCTTCCTTTTCAAAATAAATGCACCGTTGCTGTAAGGACCATTTTGAGTTAATTTACAAAGTGCCAAATTTGGTGTTTAATGTTCAGCATCAGGAAGTGGTTTTAGCAAGTTCTGTGGTGGGAACATGTGGCTTTCATTAACCTTTTGGGGTTTCCTTTTCTCCCCTTTGTGTATATCTTATGTTTTTGTTTTTATGGTGATAAGAGCACTTATTTTTCTGAATGAATTGTACAAGGATTCTTTCCCCCCCACCACTCCCAAGAAGCTCACTTATTTAACAACACCCATATATGGTCATCCTGCTACTTTAATTACTTCTGTGTTTCTGTTTATATCCCATGGGATCAAATTGCATTTTCATGGTGCTTTCATAACCTGTCTGCAAACCTCAGATTGACTCATTTCCACAGGCACTTGTTATAGGTTTAATGTAATTAACTGCCAATTGGAATTAAAGTCCTTGTGATGAGGTGTCTGAGATAATTAGTGTTGAGTTCATTGAGAGAGAGATTGTGCATCTATTTGGTGCTTTCCATAAATTTGATAATTGTGGAATGTACTCCATGTTGTAATGGAGGAAATGTGGAGGCTAATTTGCTGGCTCCCCAAACAATGTTGAGAAACAGGAGCAGGCCGTTCTGCCCTTTGGAGAATGCTGGGCCATTCAGTGGCCGATTTTTGAATTTTAATTCCACCCACCTGACCTGGTTCTATCCCCTTTTTATATGTCTGACTAACAAAAAGTGTAAGTGAGCTTGTGTGCTGTGGTGTGTCCCTACTTCTGAGCCAGGAGGCCCAGGATCTAGTCCCACTTGCTTCAGAGGTGTTACATAGCATGTCTGAAAAGACAATATCTATAAATGAGGCAAGTTTTAGTGACATTGTTAATGACTAAATGTTGGCCAGAGCCAACTGGCAGAACTCCCCTGCTGCTTTTCAAAATGTCTGCCACTGGATCTTTTACAGCCGCCTGAGGGGGGCCAATAGAACCTTGGTTTGATGTCTCATCTTGAAGTTGAGCAGGTGCATAATTCTTTGAAGTTTGCATCACATATAAACAGGGTGGTTAAAAAGGCATTTAGCATGCTTGCCTTCATTGCTCAGACCTTTGAGTTTAGGAGTTGGGAAATCATTTTGAGGTTTGGCGAAACCTATTCTGGAATACTGTGTCCAGTTCTGGTCGCCCTGGAGATTTACCAGGAAGTTGCCGAGTATGGAAGATTTGAGTTATAAAGAAAGGCTAGATAGACTGAGACTTTTTTGACTGGAGCTTGGAGGTTGAGAGGTGACCTTAGAGAAGTTTATAAAATCATGAGAAGTATAGATAGGGTTAATGGCAGGTGTCTTTTCCCCAGGATGGACGATTTCAAGACTAGGGAGTATATTTTTAAGGTGAGAGGAGAGAGATTTTAAAAAAGACATGAGGGACAAATTTTTTACATGGAGGGTGGTTCGTGTGTGGAATGAAGTTCCTGAGGAAGAGGTGAATGTGGGTACAATTACAATGTTTGAAAGACACTTAAATAAGTACATGAATAGGAAAGGTTTGGAGGGGTATGGGCCAGGTGCAGGCAGATGGGATTAGTTTATTTTGGAATTATGTTTGGCATGGACTCATTGGACCGAAGGATATGTTTCTGTGCTGTATGACTCTATGAGGATCGCCAACTAATCAATCCTCAGTACTGTACCAAAGTGTCAGTTTGGATTATGCATTTGGATCCCAAACTGCACTTCAATCCACAGCTTTCTGACACGATGCAAGATTGCAGTCATGAGGGAAAGCAGACTTCAAAAAAAATACCAACATTCCTTTTGGTCAAATTTAAGCTTAAAATCGATCAAATAAAAACAAAATACTGGTGAATGCTGGAAATAAAAAAAAAACATGCTGGAGAAACACTATAGGTGTGGTAGTATCTGTGGAGAGAGAAAAAAGTTTTCAATGTGTTCAATTCTGAAGAAAAATCATATTAGACTCAAAACATGTAAATTGTTCCATTGCCTTTTGCCAATATTACCTTATCCAAAGGAAGGTCAAATACCCTTTATTCTTTGTACCTTCTGATTTCCTTATGGTCTAGTTTGTTTGGTGGCACTGCTGACAGTATAACTGAGATCAGGAATCAGACTTTGAATACCTTCCAGCCACTTTGGACCAAACAGTTGATGGTCCTATAGTCAGCCCATAAACCTTTAGGGAAGAGTAAAGAAATATTTAAAAATCCAGAAAATTCTTGAGATGCAAAGCATGACCAGTCAGCATTAAAAATCTGTCAGCATTAAAAAGAGGCTGTTGTTTCTCTTCCAGATGTTGTTTTTGTGCTTATTCGTACTTCCATTGTTAATTGTAGCTCTAAATTGAATCGAACAAATTTGTTGGGCAGTTTTTTTTTGCAAAGCTCTTTCCAAATTTGATTGAAACAATTGACTTTAACTTCTTGGGTTGATTTAAGAAACAAACGCCTCACATGTAAAGAGGACCTGAGTCCTTGCTGACAAGAGCCTGATCTTTCTAGTTACTAAATGGTGACCCCCTACCGGGTGTGGATGTAAACAGTGAAGAGTGAAGCTGTTGGCGACTTGCTGTCATGCTCTGATTTCAATTATTGTGCCACTTTGGAGACTGAATTTGAACTAAGTGTCTGGCTCACATCTAATCAACAGTCATATCGGGATGAATAATGAACCGAAAATTCGGAACAATATTAAACTTTGCTATGACATCACCTTTGATTAGCCTGACTGCGGTCTGCATGCACTCAACCATGTTAGATGTTCATTTAAGTGGTGGGGAAGTCTGTCAGTGGAACTAGAATGACTTGCTGTAGAAATCAAGGGGATACGTTTGAGGAGGGGGTGGGGTTCAGGGTGGGCACAAATCGTGTGAATTAAAATTTGAGCATCCATGTAACTGGATAACGTTTCCCCTCGATGCTTCAGCTGACAGTAGGTCAAGTGGGCAATCCAGGAAATTCAGGTTGTTCACGTTAAAAAAAATACAACTTATATCATACCTCGGGAGCTCCCAAGGTGAAATAAAGCCCATTAAATGCTTTTGAAGCGTAGGAAAGATAGCAAACATTTGAGCATGGAAAACAGTTGATGTTCCTAAAAGTAGCTGGAAGGTTTCAAAGTCTGATTCCTGATCTCAGTTATATTATCGGCAGTGTCACCAAACAGACTAGACCATGGGAAATTCCCCTCACACAATGAACTCTCATTATAGAACATGGAACAGTACAGCACAGGAACTGGCCCTTTGGCCCATGATGTTGTGCCAAATATGATGCCAAATTAAACGAATCCCTTCTGCCTGCTCTTGGTCCATATCCCTCCATTTCTTGTAAATTCATGTGCATATCTAAAAGCCCCTTAAATGCCCCATTGTACCTGCCTCTATCACCGCCCTTGGCAGTGTGTTCCAGACTCTGGATTCAAAGTCCAGGTCTTGAAATCACTGATTGAGTACTATGTCCATTTCGCTACCGGAACACTAACATGGCATTATTTGAAGAGCTGTGAAGTTCACCAAGTGTCCTGCCCAGCAGTCATCACTCAAGGCAGAGTTTATTAGTTGGATCCATCTTCAAGGAATCCATCAAATGTTACACATTTCAGCTGTTATCCACTGACCAATCATCCCTGTCTAACTCCCACTCCAGGTTATATGTTGCTCGTCTGAATTTTGAAGATCTTAGTCAGGTTTGGGTGTCAATGTAAAGCTCATCAGGACAGTGATGAAAGATGGGTAGGTATGTTTGGAGGATATTCTTGTGCTTCAGAGCTGCTTGAGGCAAGACAGTTTGAATGCAAACATTTGCCAGAACTAGATCAATGGAGAAACTGTTGGAACTATTCCCTACTACATCAAAAACAAAGCAGATTACCTCCATTCATTTGTTCAGGAGCAGAAGCCAGCAAATAATAAATAATCCGAAATGACAATAGAATCACCAAAAGGGAGCTTCCTGTTTACCACACCTACTCTCACAGCTGGGTGCTGAAATTGTGGAGTTTTGGGTCTCGGTTAGGTAATATCTAGTGTTAGTTAGTGTCTGATTTAACAACAGAGAGGAAAAAACCAAGATTGGACTTAATTCCTGGTTGCCATTAAAGAGGTTCAAGTGGATATGTGATTTTAAAACATCTCCGTGAAATAACCAGTTCTTTTGTCTGTTTCTGTGTGTCTGTCTGTCTGTCCGAGGTGGTTTTCCTCATTCAAAAATGTAACTCTACATTCTTTCACAATCGATCATAATTCTTTCACATGAAAAGATTGATAAATCCAACACTGATTCATGTTCTCAAGAGTAATTTCCCCAAATTAGCTGCTAATTTATGTTAATCAGGGTCTTAATGGTAATATGATGAAATCTAACAATTTGAGCATTCTTATACACGAATCTCTTAATTCTATAAAACCAGTGCTTCCACCAGTGTGTATTTTAAGACCACCTTCATGCTATTAGCAGGACACACAAAAGCTTCTTATTCACCAGGTACACAGTACATGTCTAGTTACAACATTTAAAAGGCATTTGGACATGTACATGAATAGGAAAGGTTTAGAGGGATATGGGCCAAATGCAGGCAAGTGGGCCGAGTTTAGTTTGGGAAACTTGGTCGGCATGGACAAGTTGGATCGAAGGGTCTGTTTCTGTCTGTGACTCTATGTCTGATAGAATACCTACTACTTGCCTGGATGAGTGCAGTTCCAATAATCAAGAAACTCAACACCAGCCAGGACAAAGCAGCTGGCACCCCATTGGCAATTTTCAACATTTCTCTCCCTCCTCCCCAGTGCACCTTGGCATCTGCAAGATGCACTGCAGCAACTCTGTTACCTTTTGTCAGCACTTCCCAAACCAGCTGTCTCTATAACACAAAGAACAAGGAGAGTAGGTGTGTGGGAACAGCTATAGATTCCCCTCCAAGTCACACACCATTCTGACTTGGAAATAAAGAGGCAATTAGCCGTTGTCATTGGGTCAAATTCCTGGAACTTCCTCCCAAGCAGTACTGAGAGGGTACAGTTACCATGTGGACTGTAGTGAATCAAGAAGGTGACACCACCATCTTCTTAAGTAAAGTTGGGATGGACCACAAATGTTGGCCTTGCCTTGAGTGAATAAAAAAGACATTTTGCCTCTACTTCCCAATCTCTCTCAATGTGGCATCCCCTCAGTATAGCATTGGAGACTAATTAATCAACCTTCTTGCAGTATTATGGGTGGCATGGTGGCTTAGTGGTTAGCACTGCTGCCTCACAGTGCAGGGGCCTGGGTTCGATTCCACTCTCAGGCGACTGTCTGTGTGGTGTTTGCACGTTCTCCCTATGGCTGCTTGGGTTTCCTCCAGGTGCTCCTGTTTCCTCCCACAGTCCAAAGATGCGTCGGTTAGGTGTATTGACCATGCTAAATTGCCTATAGTGTCCAGAGATGTGCAGGGTAGGTGGATTAACCGTGGGAAATGCAGGGTTACAAGGATAGGGTAGAGGCATGAGCCTGGGTGGGATGCTCTTTGGTAGGTTCATGTGGACTTTATAGGCCAAATGGCCTGCTTCCACACCATTGGGATTCTACAATTACATATGTAAATGCAGCTATTTTATTGTAAAATATTTTTGTTGCGGTGTGGTGTGCACAGAAATTTTACACCATGGGTTGGTGGGCGAGGACCTTTAGGAGGAAACAATGAGGGAGGGAACTCCCTGCCTCAACCCATGCCACTAAACCGATTACCTGTTCTTTTATCTCTCTGCTAATGTGTAGGCCATTGATGTGTCAAGTTAGTGGCTGTTTCTCACATTTTAATAATGGTTGCCTTTGATGCCCATAAAACATGTCGAGACATCCCAAGGTAGTGAAAGATGCCTTACACGTTCAAGTTTGATATTTGTTATGAATCCATTTACTTGGCTTTTGAAAACTGTCTCCTGGCATAACCTCACTACTAACTAACTTCACAACGTTGCCTGTCCAAATATAAGCAGCTTTGAGACTGTCTAAATTCATAGCTTGTTTTTTCTGATACTGGCAGCTGATTGTAGGAGAGAAATTAAAGACTTCCATCAATACCAACTTTAAAGAGATGACTATAGTAGTGAATTATGAGGGATTTCAGCATCATTTCTCCTTCCCAATTTGTTACTTTAAAGGATTTAAGGGACACCCATGTAAAGTTGCTTGGCTAACGTTTGATTTTGACTTATTTGTACTCGGGGATCCAGTGAGATGAGTGAAATATAACCTTCAATGATCATGTTGAAAATGAGCTATTCTACTTCATTGTATTGTCTGTTTTTGCTTGTTAACTCTTCAGTGAAGCGTCAAGGTATATTTTACACTTCCAAAGCACCTTTTACATAGCCGTTGAGCAGTCAACCTTGTTTGTCTTCATAAAACAGCCACTGCTGCTCAAAGGAGCTCCTGGCCTGTGAAGAGTTTATAGGTGGTGATGGCAGATGTTATGTAGTTCTTCATGAATTTCTGTCTTTTCTTTCCTTCAGCTGAACTAACAATCCTTTTTATTTATGGAGCTGCCCTCTGGTTTTTGTATATTTTTGGTTGAGATGATGAGTTGCTGATTACCTCATCGGGGAGTTGTTTTACTGGAGTTACTGAGCTGGGATCATGCAGAGGAGTTTTATTTAACAAGTGAAGATTAAATGACAAGAGCACTGGGTTACTGAATGTCTCCCTTTTTATATGAATTTTCCTCCCTGATCACTGGGACTGTAACTCTTCCTGGTAGATTTCCCTCGGTGATAGTCTGCGTACTCAAAGTACTGCAGAATGAGATGCATCAAAAAGACACGAGAATAAATCATATTTTTTCTGGAATATCAGCAAACATAGCATAGAAGGGCTGTAATTCAGGAAGAGTAGGGGAGTGGGACTTACTGGATTGCCCTTTCAAAGAGCTAGCACAGGCGTGTTGGACCAAATGGCCTCCTCCTGTGCAATATGAATCATGAAGGAGACAACTTCAGGGAAACTGTGCCTGGATTTTACTCCTTGTGTTTAATCAAGGGAGTAACTGAATGTTCCTTCAGGTTTTTGAAAGTGATTTGAAAGCTTCCTGGACATCGTACATTTAACATTTCTTGGAACTTCTCTTTGGAAAAGTGCAATATAATACTAGGCCCTTCAGTACGTGGCAGAAAGCAGGCTTGCGAGAGTCAGCTGCAAAGTGCAATTTGGAAGCATTTGAAGCAGCTGATGAGAGGCTAGGCCAGCTGTGAACTGGACAAAACTTCTGAAGAATAGAACTTTGGAGGGATTCCCGGTTCGCTGCCTTGCAATGCCCACCATAAAATGGCCAAGGCCTCGAGAAAGTTAGATGGCTGTCATAGAATCATAGAATGCCTACAGTGCAGAAAGAGGCTATTCAGCCCATCAAGTCTGCACTGGAGGCTGGCAGTGAAACTCTGCAGTAATCCATTACACTCACTCCTTTCCCAACGGAATTAGTGAGCGTGAATATTTAATGAGGTGCACATAAACGTAACCGAGCTCGAAGGCAAGGCATAGCAATATGTCAAACCAGTCTTCATGTGCCACCCAATTGACTTGAGCATTGGGCTGAGTACTTGCTTGTCATTGAGTAAATTAAAAGGCACCCTATAGAGTGAGGTTGGGGAGTGGTGGGTAGATAGTACTTGAGGAACAGAGCATGACAGAGCAGTTGGCAGTAGTTTGAGAGTGTCAGTGAATAGGATGCATTGACGATACACATGGACACGTTGAATTGGTGTTTGGCGCACATGGCTTTCTGATTCAAGACCGAATTCTCCACCGCTGCTTCCTTCCGTCTGCAAGGCTATGCATCATTGTGGGGGCAAGCTATGGGATGGTAGTTAGTGAAAATTATTCCTGAAATCCTCGGTGCCTCACTGTAAGGGACCCCTGATTACATGAGACATCTGGAGCGCTGCTTTAAATCTGATGTTCAGTGTTAATTTCAGTTATTCCATGAGCTTCATTACCTAAGCTTTTCTGCTGTCCATCGTTGGTGCAAGACTATCATGGCAACAGTGTGAGAGTGCTCCTGTGTATTTTGATGTGAACATTCAGGTTGTAGCTGTTTTATGTCCATTTATGCTAAATGGAATGTATTCTCTTACATTCATAGTATACTAACACACTGCCCTTTTTTCCCTCTTTTTCAGAGGTGTCTGTAAAAGTTCAAGTCTTTGATAACGGTGACCTCTCACCCCTGACGGACGCTGCAGTTGACATTTACACAAATCAGTCCTGGTTAGCCACAGGAACCACTGATAAAGATGGAGTGGCTCTGATCACATTACAATACCGTCTGGGAACCTGGCTAATCGTCACTGCAGCAAAGCCTGGCTTTGTGACAAATTCTGCTCCATGGCATGCCAACAAAACACCACGTAAGTGTCTGCAAAAGTCATAATAAAAAAGAGTGCCTTTTTTTCTTGCAATGCACATGCCTTGCTGGCAAAGTATAGAAATATAAAAGCATGCAAATATACAATTTGAGCTGCTGATCTGCTCACTCTCCCTGTCAGGAGCATGTGCATTGGTGGAATACACCAATAAAATGCTTTTCTATTTGACGTAGCCTACTGGAATTACAAGCTTTGGCAGTGGAACTGTTGGTAGGGAATGGTCTTCTCCAGCAGAGTTGCAGGAGCATTGTTAGATTATCCTGCTTCAGGAAGAGGTTAAATCATTCTGTGGAAAAAGTACACAAGATACCCTATGATGAATCTTACCCTAGTGGCCACCAGCAGTGTTTGTATCATTTCCTGTGTGTGGCAGATGGCCATGTATTTTCACAGCGTGCCTTTAAATAGTTAAAGAAAATAAAAGCCTGCAGGGAACGTGCACTTCCTGAGAGACAGCCTCTCTCTCTCTCTCTCTCTCTTCTGTCACAATTCTGTAAATTGCTTGTGTCAAGATCCCCTATTCAGATTTGGTATGTTATCCATCAATCAGACGGTACTAGTGGGCTCCAGATGTGGGTCTTTGAGTGACCTTCTGAAATTTCACAGCTCCATTGCCATCTTGAACATAAAAAGAATACATTCAACGCTGACAAATACACAATGCCACGGACAATTTGCTTATAACTAATGATTTATTTGCCCAGTTTTTTTTAACTTTATATACATTTTTGCTAACCTCATGGTGCTATTTTATCGTTGCTTATCTCCGTTTTAAAACATTTATAAAGTGACATTGACATTAGTTTACCAGGAGAATACTGCCTCAGTAAAAACGTACTACTAAGACTGATTAGAGGCAAAATTATCCTTGCTCTCTAATCTACCCTGGCCTAAGAATACAATTTGAGGCAGTTTTAAAGGCAGTTCTTCTCTATAGTTAAACTGCACTCTACTTGATCTGACTATACTTTATAGAAAACAGTTCTAAGAGAAATGAGGATAATTTTATTATGCAAAACCAGTGTACGTATAATTTGCTTTGTTAATTTTGGGAAGTATGTGCTTCCTGTATTAGTTACGTATGAACAGAAGCAAGGGTATACCAGATTATGGCTGATCTCAACTTCACGTTCCCAATCACTTGCTGTATGTGCAAACTGACTTTTTGTGATTCATGTAGCAGTACACCCAGACCCCTCTGTATCTCAGAGTCCTGCAATCTCGATTTCAGTCATGTGGTGCTTTCCTATTCCTCCTGTCAAGTTCACATTACAGACCATGTGCCAGGTTGTTTTTTTGCCCACTTGTTTAACTTGTGTCTATCCCTTTGCAGACTCCTTATGTCATCTTGACAACTTACTTTCTTAGCAGTTTTCGTAGCTTCCCCAATTATAGCAACCATACATTCAGTCCTTCTATTCAAGCCACTGATCTAAATTAGAGTTAGTTGAGACCCTAGAACTGATCCCTGTGGCACACTATTCATCAAATCCTAACTCAAAGATGACTCATCTAAGCACACCCTATGCTTCCTAGTAGCCAATCAGTCCTTTGTCCCTGCTCATATGTTACTTGCTACACTGAGTGCTTTTGGTTTACAACTTGACAGATCCCTTCTGGAAATGTAAGTGCACTACATCCACTGGTTCCCCTATATCTATGTTGGTTGCTACTTTCTCAAAGGCATTGTTAATCAAAAGGGAGGCAATGGCCTGGTGGTATTATCGCTGGACTGTTAATCCAGACACCCATGTAATGTTCTGGGGACCTGGGTTCGAATCCTGCCATGGAAGCTGGCGGAATTTGAATTTAGTAAATATCTGGAATTAAGACTCTAATGATGACCGTGAATCCATTGTCGGTTGTTGGAAAAACCCCATCTGATTCACTAATGTCCTTTAGGGAAGGAAACTGCCATCCTTACCTGGTCTGGCCTACATGTGACTCCAGACCCACAGCAATGTGGGTGACTCTTAACTGCCCTTTGGGCAATTAGGGATGGACAATAAATGCTGCCTGGCCAGCGATGTCCTCATCCCGTGAATGAAAAAAAATGCTTGCAGATGACTCTAAAATTAGTGGTATGGTGGACAGTGAAGAAGGTTATATAAGATTACAAAGAGATCTTGATCAGTTGGGTCAATGGGCTGAAGAGTGGTAGATCGAGTTTGATTTGGATAAACGTAACGTATTGCATTTTGGTCAAACAAACAATATACAATTAAAACTAAGGTCTTCAATAGTGTTGTAGAACATGGACCTAGGGGTTCAGGTACATAATTCTTTGAAGTTTGCATCACAGGGTGATTAAGAAGGTGCTTAGCATGCTTGCCTTCGTTACTCAGACTTTTGAGTATAGGAGTTGAGTTATACAGACATTATAGTGAGGTTGTACAGGACATTGGTGAGGCCTCTTCTGGAGTACTGTGTCCAGTTCTGGTCGCTCTGCTATAGGAAGGATATTATTAAGCTGGAGAGGGTTCAGAAGAAATTTACCACGATGTTGCTGGGAATGAAGGGTTTGAGTTACAAGGAGATGTTGGACTTATTTCACTGGAGCATAGGTTGAGCGGAGACTTTATAGAGGTTTTTAAAATCAATAAGGGGTATAGATAAAGTGAAATGGCAGGTGTCTTTTCCCTAGGGTGGGGTATTTCAAGACAAGGGGGCATATTTTTGAGGTGAGAGGAAAAAGATTTTAAAAAGACATGAGGGGCAATAGTTTTACACAGACAGTGGTTCGTGTGTGGAATGAACTTCCAGAGGAAGTGGTGGATGCAAGTATGATTACAACATTTAAAAGACACTTAGATAAGCATATGAATTGGAAAGGTTTGGAGGGATCTTGGCCAAGCGCAGGCAGGTCAGACTAGTTTAGTTTGGGATTACGTTTGACATGGACTGGTCTGTTTTTGTGCTGTTTGACTCTGATTCTATAACTCTAATAAATAAGTTCAGCATGATTTCCCTTTCTCAAAGCCATATTGAAGCTGCCTGATTGCATTAAAATTTTCAAAGTACCCTGCCATAAATGTATTAATAGTTGATACCAGCATTTTGCTATGATGTTTGGCCATCAGTCCAGTAGTTTCCTGCTTTTTGTATCTCTCCTTTCTTCAATACAGGAGTCACATTTGCTATTTTCCAATCTAGTGGGACTTCTCCAGAATCTCGGAAATTTAGGAAAATTAAACCCATTTACTATCTCAACTGCTCCTTCTTTTAACAACCTAGGATGAAATCCATCAACATAAGGGGATTTTAATTCTGATTCTTTTTAAGTTCCTAACTCCATTTCACATTCAGAGTCTGTTACCTCTGGGATATTATTTATACTTTGAATGTACCAAATAATGTATTGTTTATCTGGAAGAATAGCTAACAGAAAGGAGACATTACTAAAGACACAGAGGGTTTGATAGTGTATATCTTGGGTGGGAACTCTAAAACAGACAAGATGGGACCACACACCTGATAATTAGTTCTGTTTAAGTTGAAGTATAATGGCCAGCAGTTAGGCTATCATCTGCTTTACAACGCTGCCCAAGTTTAATTTCACCTCACAAACAAAAACAGACATTGCTGGAAAAGGTCAGCAGGCCTGGCAGCATCTGTGGAGAGAAATTAGAGTTAACGTTGAGTGACCCTTCTCCAGAATTTTACCTCAGGGTTTCACTCACTTCTGCATCATCGAAGTTTAAGCAGCTGTCATTGGCTAGTTCTTGTTGAATCTTGCGTGTAAATGTTGCTGTCCAGTTGCCCAATGCACAGCGTTTGCACAAGTGAAACCTGCATTTTTGCCTCTGCTCATTTCTCACCTTGTATATTGTAAATCTATGGGCTTGAGCTCTACAAATGCTGACCTCTGGTTCCACGCGAAAAGATGCAGTAGCAATACCATGTTCCCACTCTGCTGCATGGAGCTGCTCTTAACAGGGCCTGAGGTGCTATTGTTGAACCCCCCACCCCAGGCCCTCTGCGCTTGCTAGCAGGCATTGATGACTGATACCATTTCATAATGAATAACTTAGAAAAGAAAATAAATCAAAGATGTTTGTTTTCAGATTCAGTGAGGGAGAAGAGCCGTAATTTTTTGTTTGAGTCTTAATTACCTTTTCTTTAAAGCATGCCAACTGGGTCTCCCCACTAAACATTTAGCAAATGTTTAGCATTTTTTAGTATTTTAGCATTTTTTTGGTAAAAATTGATTTATTTACCACAATTAAGAATCACAGAATTGTGATAGTGTAGAAGGAAGCCATTCGACCCATTGAGCCTGCACTAGCTCTCTTAGCTCGTGCCAATCTCCTGCTTTTTCACCATCTCCCTGAACACCATTTGTACCTGAATAATTATCCAAAGCCTTGTTGAACCTGCCAACATCACATTCCCAGACAGTACATTGCAAACTCTAGCTACTCACTTCAGGAAAAAAATTTTTTTTTTTGACATCACCTTTCTTTCGTTTGCAGATTTCTTTGAATCTGAGCCCTTTCATTTTTTTTCTGTTTGTATGAGCGGGAAGAGCTTCTTTCTTTCTACTGTATGATTTAGTCTATTACATGTGACTTGTAATAAACTACTGCTTTTAGTGCAATCGTTACTGCTCAAAACATGAATTGCCTGACTCTGTTTTGTTGTGGGTTCTGATTTTATCAGAATGCTTCGCTGAATTACAACACAGTTGGGCACCTCTACCAACAATTAGACCATAGAAAGTATGAAAGAAATAGAGTCACTAACACTTCTCCATGGCTAGTGCCTTTCACAGGAGTATTTGTCCAGATACTGCATTCCTCCTGGTTTGCCTTTAATGCTTTATTTTTTTTAATGTATTCATTCATGGGATGAGGGTGTTGCTGGCTAGGCCAGCATTTATTGCCCATCCCTAATTGCCCAGAGGGCAGTTAAGAGTCAGCCACATTGCTGCGAGTCTGGAATCACATGTAGGCCAGACCAGGTAAGGATGGCAGTTTCCTTCTCTAAAGGACATGAGTGAGCCTGATGGGTTTTTCAAACAATTGACAATGGATGGTCATCATGAGACTCTTAATTCCAGATTTTATTTTAAATTGAATTCAAATTCCACCATCTGCCGTGGTGGGATTTGAACCCAGGTCTCCAGAACATTAGAGATAACACGGTGTAGAGCTGGATGAACACAGCAGGCCAAGCAGCATCACAGGAGCAGGAAAGCTGACGTTTCGGGTCGAGACCCTTCTTCAGAAATGGGGGAGGGAAAGGGGATTCTGAAATAAATAGGGAGAGAGGGGGAGGCCGATAGAAGATGGATAAAGGAGAAAATAGGTGGAGAGGAGACAGACAAGTCAAAGAGGCGGGGTTGGAGCTGGTAAAGGTGAGCGTAGGTGGGGAGTTAGGGAGGGGATAGGTCGGTCCAGGGAGGACGGACAGGTCAAGGAAGCGGGATGAGGTTAGTGGGTAGAAGATGGGGGTGGGGCTTGAGGTGGGAGGAATGGTTAGGGAGGCGGGGACGAGCTGGGCTGGTTTTGGGATGCAGTCGGGGGAGGGGAGATTTTGAAGCTTGTGAAGTCACCTATGCTCAGTTCGCAACAAACAACTACACCTCCCAGTCGCGAACCATTTCAACTCCCCCTCCCACTCCTTGGACGACATGACCATCCTGGGCCTCCTGCATTGCCACAATGATGCCACCCGAAAGCTGCAGGAACAGCATCTCATATTTCGCTTGGGAACCCTGCAGCCCAATGGTATCAATGTGGAAGAAGGATAATCATTTTGTATTATCTTGAATCAGAAGGGGATTTTAAGGAGCACTTCACTAGGTTTGTGGCAGAGGCTGTGTAGTGAAGTATATACCAATCTTCAAATGCCAGTGTCAAATGTCCTTTAAATATTTCAAAGTAAACTAATGTTTGCATGATCATTTCAAGTTTATAGTTACCCATGATGGTGAATGGGTCAAACAGGTGGGCCAAATAATTAGAGGAAAATTCTGATTTCCACCATATCCCTCTATTAGTGAATGCTAAAAAAAGTGGCATTAACCCCTCCCGTCACTAAAAAGAAATCACCTCTGAAGGTCAAGAGTAAACACACAATGATGGTGTCATGAATAGATTACGAACAGACAGCATGGTGGCTCAGTGGTTAGCACTGATTCCTTGCAGTGCCAGGGACCCAGGTTAAATTCCACCCTCTGGTGACTGTCTGTGTGCACGTTTGCACATTCTCCCCGTGTCTGCAGGGTTAGGTGGATTGGCCGTGCTGAATAGTCCACAGTGTCCAGGAATGTGCGGCAAGGTGGGTTATCCATGAGAAATGCAGGGTTACAGGGATAGGGTAGGGGGATGGTCCATTTGGGATGCTCTTAGGAGGGTTGGTGTGGACTCAATGGGCTGAATGGCCTGCTTCCACGCTGTAGGGATTCTATAATTCCAGACTATTGACATCCATAATGCAGTATCTCTTCAAAATCTCTGAAGCCATCATTTAAAATTATCCCCAAATGAACTGGGTAAAATATTTGGGTCAGATGTGACTCACTGTCAAGTTCTTTACCACAGTCTCCTTGTTATACGGAGCACAGTGCTGGGGCATCAGGTGGAATAGAAGACCAGGATCTTGTACAGTTGGGAAGGTACATTAGAGTGTGATTCTTGGTTACGAGCCAGAGCCTTGGGAACAGTTGTTGAACTGTCCTGTTGGCTGCATTTGGTGCTTGGGCCATGTAGAAACAGAAGACAGAGTCAAGAGGGAAAACAAACCTGGTAACAAATGCTAATTTTTGTAAATGTGTGGATATCCTCACTGCACTTGCTCTTCCCTGTCTGTAGACATGTTGCTAACTTCCTGTTTAGACTCGCTGGGAACAAATCATATAGGATGTGTTGTGTTGGTACCATTTTGAATGGTTCTTTGTTAGACAGGAAGTCATAAGTCATCTCAATCAGAGTTACAATAACTCTGCAGGTCCGCAGAAGGGGTTAGTATGTTAATTGATTGGTATGAAAGTGACTCATATTTTGCCAGGTTTCATTTTCTTTCAATAAACAATGTAGTGTACAAATAATCAGAAATAAAAGGAATTATACTGGAACAGAATGGCTTTCCTCGATGAAAATCAGTAGATATTTATAAATTAATTCTCTTCTGAGGTATTGAGAGTGACTAATGCTGGACTGAGTTTAACCAGTCTTTGAAATATAGGCTGTGAGGTGAAAAGATCGGAGAACTGGCATGCGAAGGCTGGTGTACCAGCTACCTTTCCACTGCCATGCCATTTGGCAGCAACAGGAAAGATGGCAGATTACTACCAGACAGGTAGTATTCTCCCTGTGTCTGCTTGGGTTTCCTCCGGGTGCTCTGGTTTCCTCTCGCAGTCCAAAGATGTACAGGTTAGGTGGCCATGCTAAATTACTCAATAGTGTCTCGAGATGTACAGTTCAGGTGGGTTAACCGTGGGAAATGTGGTATTACAGGGATATGGTGAGGGGGTTTGGTGGGTTTGTGGGATGCTGATGGAGGGTTGGTGCAGACTCCATGGGCCGAGTAGCCTCTTTCTGTACGGTAGGGATCCTATAATTCTGTGAGGAACTCAATTAAACCACTTAATTGCCTCTCCTCTCCTCCGCTGGCATTTTCCAGTGGCTGAGGGCACTCTACCACATGAGGAAATGGCCAGATAAACCTTGGCGGCTTCCCAATGAGCTCTGAGGATGTGGGGCCAGGCTTCTCTTCACGCTCTTTGACCCTGTGGTATCAGTCATCCCTGTGGCAATGGCACACCTGCCCTGGGGCAATCTTTTTCCTCCCTGGCAGGCAAGCGCCCTCCCCAAGACCCCACTTAGTTGACTTTGAGGATACATGGCCATCAATATGACCTTTATCCTGTAGGTGCACCTCCAGAAGTGGCCACTACTGGCGGTGGTGCTGCTGAGCTACTAGCCTCAAATTGCTGCTCACTGAAGCGTGGTCATCTCTTGGTATCAGCCTCAACCTTTAACAACTACGTAAAGGTCAGGCCACAGTTTCAGAATTTACGCTTAGTTCCTGAAGTGTAGAGAATGGTAATGGCAGCGGGGCAATTTATTTCAGTTCTGAATTGAACACGAGAAGAGTGTGCATCAGGTTTGGGGTTGCAGGATTCCTACTGGGACCAGCCATCCCTCATTTTTGTAGCTATATTAAAGATTAGAGCTCAGAATAAACCAGCTTCTGCCCATGTACGTCTTCGTTTTGGCCCTCAGTTCAGTGTGCACTACATATCTACTCTTGTTGGGAGACCTGCTGACCATGGTATGCCAGTCTGGCCATTTTGTTAAGTGCCCATTAAGTTGAATTGTTGTGGGATTTTGGCAGATTTGAGATTGTCGCCTCGCCTACTGCTGTCTAGCGTATTATTGGCTATGTGAAAGTGGGGGAATGACTGGCCCTGTGATTGCTTCCTCATTTCCATTGGAGGCTGACAAGCATAACCCCCAGGAGTTTATTGTGTGGGAAATCAGTGGCGGAGACCCCTGAACCATCAAATGAGAGTGATCTAGAGTGTGTTGCTGTTGGGAATGGTGAACGTTAACTGAAATTGGTGACCAAAACTGATTTCAAACTGTTATTCTGCCAAAGTAGCATAGACTTATCTAACACTTCTCCCTATCTCTCAGAGGCACCTCAGAGCAAGCCCATTCCATGGGTTAGTTTGAAGCATAGTGAGTAGGTATATAGACATAGCAAGATCCCACAGAGTACAGTGAAATGAATAACTTGTTGGTTTTAATTGGTCAATGTAGTTTGAGTAATCATTATCAGTCTGAATAATAGCAGCACTTCCAGCTCATGAATAGCTAATCAAGAACCTGAATTGATTTGACTTTGTAACCAGACCATACTAGTCTGTGTTTTATTGCCTAGTTTGCAATACCACTGACCCTGAACATGAATATTGCCCCCTGTGAACATTGTGAACACCAGCATTTCTTCAGATCTTTGCATTGCTGTCTGGGTTTATGGAGACTACGGAGAGGAGATGACTGACTCCAAATCGCCCTTCATGTCTACATCGACAGGAAACTTCCAGCCAGAGGCTACATTTCTAAAAAGATGTCATTCTGGTTCAAATTTGATCAACAATGAAATGGGTTGCTTGCCAGCATCAAACTCTGTGATTAAAAGGGATGTAAGCCCCATTGAGAATGAACTTATAGAAAAAAAAAACAGTTTTTGCAATGTTTCTTTATTTCCCTTTATCCAAGCAGGTTTGAGGGCAGCTTGTTGATAACAAACCAACTGCATATGATAAATGTTAAGAGTCTCCAGCGAATTCAGTGTGGGCTCAATGAACTGCATTGTGTTTTGTGTAACACATATGTGTAACATTTCCATTTTCACGTTGCCAGCATGCTTTTGCCAACTGAGATCCCATCATTGGAAAATTGTTTGCACAAACCATAATTTTCTGGACTCGATTGTGATGCAGGATCTTTGTGGCAGAGGCTGGAATAGAAACGGGTGGACATTATGCTTCAGTTATGAAGAATCTTGGTCACACCCTATCTGGAGTAAGTAAGCAGTGTACCTCAGGAGGAGTAATCATTAGCCTTGGAGGGGTATCCGATGGATTCAACCAAATGAAAATAGGGCTCAGGATTAATTTACGAGGATAAGCTAGAGAAGCTTGACTTGAGAATAGGAGATGGCTAGTTATTGGCTCTGATTTTCCATTCCCGATAACAATGAACGCTGAGGTGTTTGCTGCTGTTGAGGGGCCTTAATGGAATTGAAAAAGGGGAGGCGATGGCTGTTAGACTATTAATCCCGAAATTCAGGGAATGATCTGGGGACCTGGGTTTTAAATAATATTGGGACAGGAGGAACTATACTGTAGGGATGGGCTCCACTTGAACTGATCTGGGACCAGGATCTTAACACAAAAAGGTTAAATAGTGTGGTCACAAGGACCTGAAACCCATTTAAGGAGGGAGGGCTCAGGAGAAGTTACTAAAGTTTCCAGGACAAGTATTAGGACAGAGAGTAAGGAAAGGATCAGGAATCTAACTTTAGATACAGCAGATAAGGGGACAGCTATGAGAAAGGGGAGCTGTCAATGCAGGACTGAGGGTGTTTTACTTAAGTGCATGCAGTATACCATACAAGGTAAATGACCTTGTAGCACATATTGAAATTGGCAGGTACAATGTTGTGGATATTGCAGGTGTGGCTGCAGGGGATCAGGGCTGGGAACTAAATATCCAAGGTTACATGTACTATCGAATGGACAGGCAGATGGGCAGAGGAGGCACAAAAATGGGTACAAATGCACCATCTCAAAATCATTTGGATAGGCATATGAATAGGAAAGATTTAGAGGGATACAGGCCAAATGCAGGCAAATGGGACTAATTCAGTTTAGGAAAGCTGGTCAGTATGGATGAATTGGGCTGAAGAGCCTGTTTCTTTGTGCCTCTATGACTCCTGTGGCAAATTGTGAAATGTGAATTCAAATTTTAAAAAAATTCTGGAATTCAGAGCCTAATGATGACCATGATTGTTGCTGATTGTCAGGAAAAGCCAATCTGGCTCACTAATGTTCTCAGGGAAGGAAATCTGAGATCCTTACCTGGTCTGGCCTAATGTGACTCCACACCCACAGCAAGGTGTCTGACTCTTAATTGTCCTAGACAACGATGCTCACATCCCATAAACAAAAAAAAACCGGGGGGAACTGATTTACACCTGAACATTATACTTCTGATTTTTCAGAAATTGCTCTGTGGAAGGCCCTGCTAGTACTCCTAGCAAATCTGATACAGTATTTTACTCTGATTTATTTGGAGCTGTTCCTGGATAGTGTAAAGCCTCCTCAGGATTGTCAAACCACAACCCCATAACCCTCAAGTCTGCTCAATAACCATCCCCAACACCCACCGCCAACTCTGCTCACCTCTGCATATCCTGGCCATCCATTGACACCACACTCCCTTCCATCTCACAAGAGGAAGATACATCACATGAGGTCCTCCCTCACGTCTTTTTTAATGAATGTGTCAGCTGTTTGGAATTCGTGGAGTCTCCCATGCCCCTTCTATGCAAGCACTACACAACGCCCCCCCCAGAGTGCCCCACGACACCCCTCACTGCCCCACCTCAACTCCCTGGCCCCTCAACACTCCACTACATCTCCAGTCTAGGGGCCAACAAAAGTATATGATTAAACAGTTGCTGCCAGACCTTGCTTTTATGGAATAGTTTTCCATTAGTCTCTGCTTCTCACGATTAAACACCCAAACAGAGCTAAGTAAAGTTAATTTGTTTGTGAGTGGCTTGCAACTTATTGGTTCCCAGTTTTCTGTTTTAATGCCTCAATATTCACTCTGACCTTCATGAATGCTGATCTTCAGGTAACAGCTTTGCTTAACTCCCTTTTGAATGTTTCTGCATATTCAGCCTAATACTCTTCATAAATTTAAAAGCTTAGAGTGAGCTACCCTTGACATCGAGTTTAATTGTCTGTGAAGTGCAGCATTTGAATTTTCCTGTTCTCAGCCTCTTCCTGGTTTCCCTGTAGCTCACCCAGAGCTTTGCTCATAGAGAACTGGAAAGCTGTTGTCCTTTGCCCTTTGAGGATAGAGCCTGGGTGGTGGCATTGGCTGTTCCATTCCCATTCCCCCCCTCCAGCTGCTTCCATCAACCTTCACCTTAAAGCCTACAGAATTCCTGACCATTTGAATTCAAATTTTACATTACACATGAAATAATGCATTTTGTAAACACGCAGTGTGCCATTATCAGATTCCCTTCGCCTGTTACTCAGTATCTACTGAGAGAACAGTGATGTGCCTGAAGGTGTGTGAAAAGGTGAAAATACCTTGCAAAGCACATGTTTGGTTAAACTAGGCAGACAACTGATTTGTGAAGGTATACTGGTTTTGTGTTGATTTACTGAGACTTTATTATTCTTTTATGGAATGTGGGCATCGCTGGCTGGGCCAACATTTACTGCCCATTCCTAATTGCCCAGAGGGCAGCTAAGAGTCAACCACATTGCTGTGGGTCTGGAGTCACCTGTAGGCCAGACCAGGCAGATTTCTTTCCCTTTCTTTCCCAACTCGATTTTTCTGGGCGGAGAGTTTTTAATCGAGATGGGAGGTGGGGATGTAAAAGAGGAGGTGGTGTTGCGATATTGGTAAAGGAGTCAATAACTGCAGTGAGAGGGATAATATCATAGAATCCCCACAGTGTGGAAGCAGGCCATTCGGCCCATCCAGTCCACACCGACTCTCCAAAGAGCATCCCATCTAGACCCACCAACCCACCTACCTTATCCCTGTAACCCTGCATTTCCCATGGCTGACCCTTCTAGCCTGTACATCCTTGGAAACTATGGACAATTTAGCATGGCCACTCCACCCAACCTGTACATCTTTGAACTGTGGGAGGAAACCAGAGCAACTGGAGGAAATCCACGCAGACACGGGGAGAACATGCAAACTCCACACAGACTGGAATCAAACCTGTCGCTGTGAGGTAGCAGTGATAAACACTGAGTCACCATGCTACCCCATCTTAGATGATAATTCAAATCAGTCCATCCGGGTAGAATTTAAAGACAAAAAGGGCACGTTTGCTTTGCTGGGAGTGTGCTGTGGACCTCAAAACAGTCAGGGAGAGAGAAAAAGTCATGTGTGCAGGCAAAACCCAGAGAAATGTAAAAATACTTGCGTAATAATGGGTAGGGGATATCAAGTACCCCAATATTAACTGGGATAGACAAAGTGTAACAGGTCAAGAGGGAGCAGAATGTTTAGCAAAAATCCAGGAGCGATTTTAAGGCAGCACACAGACAGTTGTACAAGAGAACAGGCAGTGCTGCACCCTAATTTTAGGGAGCAAAGCCAGGCAAATGATAAATGTGGCAGTGGGGAGCATTGCAGTGATAATGACCATAATTCGGTAAGATTTAAGGACTAAGATGGACCACTTTGAGATGTATCCCAGGCTGCTGTGTGAGGCAAGGCAAGAGATTGCAGGGAGCTCTGACATTAATTTTCAAATCTCTCTGGCCACAGGGAAGGGGCCAGAGGAGAGAAGGACAGCTGATGTGGTGTCATTATTCAAGAAAAGAGGTGTGGATAAACTGGGAAACTACAGGCCCATAAGCTTAACATCCGTATTAGGGAAATTATCGGTAAAAACTCTGAGAGACAGAATTATTCTCCATTTGGAGAGGAAAGGATTAGTCAAAGATTAACAGCATGGTATTTCAAGGGGGAAATCATGTCTCAAAATTCAATCAACTTTGTTAGAAGGTGACTAGGTACGTAGATGAAGGTAATACAGCTAATGTAGTCTGCATGGACTTCAGTAAGGTCTTACATGGCAGGCTGGTTAAGAAGCTAAGACCTCATGTGATCCAAGCCATATTGGATCCAACATTGGCTTAGTGCCTGGAAACAGAAGGTGGTGATCGAAAGGTGTGTTTATGACTGGAAGCCTGTGTCCATTGGTATACCACGAGATTGGGTGCTGCATCCCTTGCTGTTTGTGATCTAGACATGAATGCAGGAGGTATGATCAGTAAGTACACAGATGACGTGAAAATTGGTGGCGTGACAAATAATGAGGAGGAAAATCTTGGACTACAGAATGATATAGATGGGCTGGTTAGATGAATAATCTGGAAATTATTCCTGATGACTGAGGTAATGTATTTTGGGAGGTCTAACAAGGCAAGGGAATACACGTTGAATGGCAGGATCGTAGGAATTACGGAGGATTAGAATGACCTTGGTGTGCATGTCCATGGATCATTGAAGACAGTTGGACAGGTAGATATGGAGGTTAAGAAGGCATATGGGATACTTGGCTTTGAGGTTGTCGGCTTGCCTGTCGAGCTGGTTGGTTATCATACAGACGTTTAGTCACCGTGCTGGGTAACATCATCAGTGTGGCCTCCGATGAAGCGATGTTGTTCTACTCCGCTTGGTATTTATATGATCCAGGTCTGTTAAGTTGGGTTGTGTCATTTCCAGTTCTGTTCTGCATGGTTTTGTATATGGGGTCTAATTCCAGATGTTTGTTGATTGCATTACAGATTGAAAACCAGGCCTCTAGGAATTCGTGTGTGTGTCTGTGGTTGGGTAGAGCTAGGATGGTCACATTGTCCCAGTTAAATTGATGGCCTTCATTGTCCGAGTGCACTGAGACGAGCGAAAGTTTTTCATGTCGTTTTCCTGCTAGCTGGTGTTTGTATATCCTGAAGGCTAGTTTCCTTCCGGTCTGACTGATGTAATGTTTGTTGCAGTCATTGCAAGGTATTTTGTAAACTACTTTGGTCCTGCATGTCCTGGGTATGGGGTCTTTGGTCCTTGTGCGTGTTTGTTGTAGTGTAGCTGTGGGTTTGTATGCTACAATGATTCCTAGTGGTGGCAGGAGTCTCATTGTTAGCTCTGATATGTTCTTTATATAGAGTAGTGTGGCCAGTGTCTTGGGGCGTTGCCTATCTAGGAGGCACCTGCAGATGAAGTTGTTGGAATATCTGTTGCTAGCAAAGACCTTGTATAGGTGCTCTTCCTCCTTCCTGTCTAGTTCAGGTGTGTTACAGTGAGTTATGGCCTGTTTGAATAGTGTCCCAACACAGCTTTGTTTGTGGATGTTGGGGTGATTACTGTTGAAATTGCAGATTTGGTCAGTGCAGGTTGCCTTCCTATATACAATGGTTTGGAACTCCCTGTTGGCCATTTGTTCTACCCTGACATCCAGAAATGGAAGTTTATTGTTGACTTCCTCCTCTCTCGTAAATTTGATCCCGGTGAAACCATTGTTAATAAGATGGTGTGTCTCTTCCGTGTCTAATGATGACAAACGTGTCGTCCACATATCGGATCCATAGTTTTGGCGGTATGAGGGGGAGGGTAGTGCATTCCAGTCTTTGCATGACTGCCTGTGTAATAAGCCCTGAGATGGGTGACCCCATAGATGTGCCATGAATCTGTTTTGTATATTTAGCCGTTTAAGTGTGTGGTGAGGCATAGGTCCAGGAGTCTGCGTATGTTGTCCTTGCTGATGGAGCTGCTTGGAGTTGCTTTTTTGCCGCATCCAGTAATGTGGCAAGTGTTTCTATGGCTCGTGGTATGTCAATGTATGTGGATAACAGTGACGTCAAAGGATACCGTAATCTCGTCGTCATTGATTTTAATGTTCTTGAGGTTGTTACGGAATTCCTGGATTGAGTGGATGGAGTGGGTTGATCCGTCAGCCAGGTATTTCAGTCTCTATTGTAGGTCCTTGGCTAGTTTGTGTGCAGGTGTGCCTGCTAGGGATACTATGGGTCTGAGGGGGATATCTGGTTTGTGTACTTGGGGTAGTTCTTAGTGGGGATACATGATACACAAACACCAGATAGTAGCAAAACGACACAATGAACTTTCCCTCATCGCTGTGCACTCAGACAATGAAGGCCATCAATTTAACTGGGACAATGTGACCATCCTAGCTCAAGCCAACCACAGACGCGCAGGGGAATTACTTGAGGCCTGGTTTTCAACCTGAAATGCAATCAACAAACATGTGGAATTAGACCCCCATATACAAACCCACGCAGAACAGAACTGGAAATGACACAACCCAACTTAACAGACCCGGATTATTTCAATACCAAGCGGAGTAGAACAACATCGCTTCATTGGAGGCTGCGCTGATGATGTTATCTAGCATGGTGACGAAAGGTCTGTATGCTAACCAGCCAGCTCGGTGAGCAAGCCAACATCCTCATCCACAACGTGAGCTACAAATCTTCACAAGAACCTTAAATACTTGGCTTTATTAGTCCAGGCATTGAATACAAGAGCGAGAAGTTTATGGAGCTGAATATAACGTTAGTCTAGCCACAGCTGGAATACTCCATGCAGTTCTGTTTGCTACATTATAGGAAGGATGTGATTACACTAAAGAGGGTACAGAAGAGATTCACCAGGATGATGCCCGCACTGGAGCAATTCAGCTGTGAACAAATATTCAATAGGCTGGGGTTATTTTCCTTAGAGCAGAGAGGAGAGATCTAATTGACGTGTCCAAATTCTGGGGGACGTAGACAGGGTACGTAAAGAGAAACCTTGCCCCCCCCCAGTACAGGGGTTAGTTAACCAGGGGTCACAGTTTTAAGGTAAGGAGCAGGAGATTAAAGCTAGTCTGCACCTAAGTTGCAACATAACATTGCCAATGGTTTTAAAGATTACTTGGAAGAATAGAAAGCACATGTACAATAAAAACATCACACTTAACCATAGTGCAACAATTGACAAAACACACAGAAAACCTATGACACTTTAGGAGGTTTTTTCATTCCCATTCCAAATGGGTTCATGAAGAAGGTATAATCCAGGACAAATGCCAAAGAATTGTGGTAAATGTTCATTTCATCAATGAATGAACCTACAGATTTCCATCTAACTGGTATGTTTCACAACCTTATCCTGTATTCAGACCAATCTTTTGAATTGTAGTTAATGTTTCACAATGTAAGCAAGGCAGCAAATTGTGCACAGCAACATCCCACAAATGGCAATGAGATACTGACCAAGTGATAATTGGTTGAAGTATACATATCGGCCACAGCCTGAATGATTTTGTTTTCAAAAATTGTTACAGCTGTAACTCATTTTGAACCTGCACTGGGGAGTTAGTTAATACAGAGATAGTAGGAACTGCAGATGCTGGAGAATCCGAGACAACAAGGTGCAGAGCTGGATGAACACAGCAGGCTAAGCAGCATACTCCGAATAGATGAGGGAGAAATTGTCACTCGGCAAATGCACAAGCAAACATAGTTATATCTAGTCTAAAACAATGTAAGTTTGCACATTTTTCACAATAGGTAATGGGCTTGATTTCAAATCATTCATAGTCAGTGGCTGCTTGGCCTGCTGTGTTCATCCAGCTCTGCACCTTGTTGTCTTAGTTAGTTAATACAGCTCTTTTGTATAATAGGTGGCTGATAGGCCAATCAGTATAGACAACATTTTAAACAAAAAAATACGAAAGAACTGCAGATGCTGGAAATCAGAAACAAAAACAGAAATTGCTGAAAAGACTCAACAGGTCTGGCAGCATCTGTGGAGAGAAATCAAAGTTAATGTTTCAGGTCCAGAGACCCTTCTTCAGAACAGAAATGTTAATTCTGCATTGTCTGCACAGATGCTGCCAGGCCTGCTGATTTTTTTTCCAGCAATTTCTGCTTTTGTGAGCAACATTTTAGCCTAATTTTTCACTAAGTCGTACGCCCCAGCTGCCTGTATGATCATAGTGATAGGGTTCACCCAGAACACTCGTTCATTTAGGCTTTGCTGTTCCTAATTTGACGTCCATTCTGAGTGTCAATAAGGGACTTTTCTTTTGTGTTAAAATGGTTTGAAGTTCTCAGAAGATGTGAATGTGACAAGGCTTTCAATAATGTGTTGTATCCAAAATGTACCCTGCCAAAGAGATTTGATTTGATTTGATTTGATTTATTCTTGTCACATGTACCGAGATGCAGTGAAAACTATTGTTTTGCGCGCTATCCAGGCAAATCATACCTTACATAAGTACGTTAGGGTAATAGAATAGAATGCAAAATATTGCATTACGGCAACAGAGAAGATGGAGGGAACGATCAACTCTAATATATGAGAGGTCCATTCATAAATCTGATAACAGTGGGGAAGAAGCTGTTGTTAAATCTGTTGGTACGTTTCTTCAAACTTTTATATCTTCTATCTGACGGGAGAGGGCAGAAGAGAGTACAACTGGGATAGGAAGGGTTTTTGATTATGTTGGCTGCTTTCCCAAGGCAGTGGGAAGCATAGACTGAGTCACTGGAAAGAAGGCTGGTTTGTGTGATGGACTGGGCTGTGTTCACAACGCTCTGGAATTTCAGCGGTCTTGGACAGAGCAGGTGCGATACCAAGCTGTGATGCATCCGGATAGGATGCTTTCTGTGGTGCATCGAAAAAAATTGGTAAGGGGTTATTGTGGACTTGCCGAATTTCCTTAGCTATTTGAAGAAGTAGAGATGTTGGTGTGCTTTCCTGACTGTAGGGTGGAAGCCATGAGATGCAATGAAAGTCCTGTAAAGTTCTATGGGGCTTGGTATAGATGAAAAGAATATGTGGAAGAAATGGAGTGATAGCATGTTGTGTTAAGCTGGTGTGTTGGCATCCATCTACTTAAGCCATGGCACCATTGGGTAGTCTAACCATGTCAGAGTCTTCAAAATGACCTCCACAAGAGATAAAGCAAAGAAATTTGGAAGCTCATGTCTGAGTGACACCATTCACGACTCCTTCAGATACTAAAGCAGCATGTGTTAATGTACAGCCAGACTTGGACAGGGAAGTGGCAAATGACATTCACAACACACAAGTGCCAGATAATAACCATCTCCAGCAAGAAAGAATCTGGTAATTGCACATTACGTTCAATTGTATTGCCATCGTTGAATCCCCCACTATCAATAATCCTGGGAGTTAAGTTTGATCAGAAACTGAACTAGGCCAACCACATAAATATTCCGGCTACAACAGCAGATCAGAGTCTAGGAAATTCTGTGTCAATAACTCTCCTTATTTCCCAAAACCTGCTCACTATCTACAAGGCATAAGTCAGGAGTGTGTTGGAATACTCACAATTTGCCTGAATGGGCGTTCTCTACTCTCAAGAAACTTGACGCCATCCAGGATATGGCAGGTCCCTTTGATTTGGAACCTTATCCACTACCTTCAACCTGTGCTCGCTTCACCATCGATACATGGTAGCAGCAGTGTGCATCATCTATAAAATGCACTTCAGTAACTCACCCAGGCTTCCTGACACCATCTTCCAAAACTGCGACCCGTACCAAATCAAAGGACTAGGGCAGCAGATGCATTGCTTTACCACCACCTGCAAGTCACACCCATTCTGACTTGGAACTGTATTATTGTTCCTTCCCTGGCTAAAATTCCTGGAACTCCCTCCTTAACAGGACCGTGGGTGCCCCTACACCCTGCTGTTTTGCAGCATTAGACCAAAAGTTATGGGCACGCAGTGGTGGCAGGGTGTTGGTGGTTGGTGTGGTTGTGAACACCTCATATACTGCACCAACCTCCACCACCCCTCGAGGAAAGGTCAAGCCAACGCTAAGCCTGCCCAGCGATTGTAAACCATTGCAGATAGGCTAATTTGAAGTTGGGCACCCCTCGCAGGTGGCCTGCAGACCTAGCAATGCCAAAACTCCATTGTTGGCACAGCTGGGACTGCAGGCTGCTTCACACAGGATACTGAGGAGGCAGCTCGGTGCGAGGTTGGCATTTGGACAGGGATAGTTTTGGGAGAGGAGTGAGGGGGTATGTTTTGAAATACTTACAGATAGTGAGGAATGGGGTACTACCTTTGTAAGAGGGCTGCCCTGATGTGGGCACTAACACTCCATTGAAAAAATACTTCCCAACCTCCCCGTCACTTGAAACTTTGGGCGAAGAAAGGGAAATCCACTCCCAGGCACGAACGCACACCAATATTTTGTGGCTTGGGCAAGATAACCCCGGGGTCACTTCAACTTTTAACAAGTTCATTTGACCTTTTCTGATAATCAATGAATCCCTACAGTGCAGACAGATGCCATTCGGCCCGTTGAGCCTGTGTGGACTCTCTGAAGAGCATCCTACCCTATCCCCATGACCCCCACATCTCCCATAGCTAATCCACCTAAGCTACACATCCCTGGATACTATGGGAAATTTAGCATGGCGAATCCACCTAGCCTGCATATCTTTGGACTGTAGGAAGAAACCGGTGCACTCTGAAGAAACCCACACAGACACGGGGAGAATGTGCAAACTCCACACAGACAGTCGCCCGAGGGTGGAATCGAACAGTGCTAACCACTGAGCCACTGTGCTGCTCCTAATTAAAAAATTATTTCGATAATGAATAAAAATTTAGATAGTTATTCTTTACAAAATATCTCTCTTCAGCTTTGACTGACACCATTCTGCCATGTGTATTATCGAAATCGGCTAGCCCTGCTGAAAAGACCCAGCTTTGGCATAGAATACCCAGCACATTGTACCTGACTGGCGTGTTCTCTCAGAGATGGTGCATGTCCCTGTCTTGTGGGGATGGTGCCCTGTACTGAAGTACTGAACAGGGCAAACCTTCCTTGTACGTGCATTATAACTATTTTGCTGACCATCAAAAAGATGATCAGGTGCAATGCTGATTTTCCACCCTTGTCTTTTCTTATTTTTGTCTCCCTCATATCCTGCTTTTGCAGAGACTGAAATGGTTATAGAAACCTTTCTTCAGCCTTTTTACAGAGCAAGCAGGACTCTTCGTCTCCTGCAGCCACTTAACGTTGTTTTCCAACATGCTGTACCCACATTTCACTTGTACTTAGTGTGCCTTTCTTGTGAACTGAGATATAAAGTCCTGTCTCAGATGCTTCCTTTTCTTTTGGCTGCTGCAGAACTCACTTAAGAGGTTATTGCAAACTGACTCAACAGGAATCACGCTGGCCATTTGCCAAATGTTGCTATTGATTTTAAGTGTGGTAAAATAAGTTTTCGTTTTAGTGCAAAAACCTGGCTTAAAAAAATAATTTTGCAACATAAGAGCACTTAATGGTTCAGCTGCAGATCATTTTCATAACTCAAATATTGGGTCAAGATCCCAAGGCACAAATTTGAAGAACAGCAAGGGAATTTTCCTGATGTCCCAGCCAACATCTATTACTGAAGCAACATCCCTAAGATAGATCATCTGGTTATCACCACGTTGATATTTAAGCAAGCTTTGCTGTGCAGAAATGGGCTGCCATGATTCAACACATTACTTCATTGACTGTAAATTGGTCTGCAGTGTCCTGAGGGAGTAAAAGGTTCTGTGAGTATTGCTGTAAAAAGACACTTTTGTTTTCAAAGCTTTTCATCTTGCACTTACCAGCACAATTCACAACAGTACCAATTTAAAGGGAAAACCAACATTTATACCATCAGAGGGGAGAATGCTGAACAGTTGGGAAGTGGACTCTGATTGGTAGAGGTGTTGCCATGGGGAATGCAGTAGTTAATGATGATTGACAGTTAACTGCCAGGCTTTGTTCGCATTTTATCTGCCTGATTTAAAATGTGTCTCTCTCAGTAATTGGAAAGGAGAAGCACGTAACTCATTTGTGGGGAAATAGGATGGGAGCACAAATGCAGTAGTTAATGATGATTGACAGTTAACTGCCAGGCTTTGCTCACATTTTAATCCAGGCAGGTGAAATGTGTCTGTCTCTCAGTAATCGGAAAGCAGAAGCACATCACTCGTGTTTGGGAAATAGGATGGGAGCAGGAGCGGGCTATTTGCCCCTCAAGCCCCTGTCACCTTTCAGTACAATGGTGACTATCCTAGTTGTGATCCCAACTTCATTTTCCTGTACCTCCCAAACCTTTTCATTCCTTTCGTTTTCCCTAATTCTCAAAATAAAACTAACTCAGCCTGAAATAAATTCAAAGACCCAGCCTTTACCTTTTCTCTAGAGGATAGAATATCAAAGATTAATGACTCACTGAATGTTTCAAAAGAAAATTTTTCCTCACCTCTGTCTTATCATGAATGATTCTGCACAGGGGTGTCTGGTAAGTAGCCCCTGCCAAGGAATGTACTATAATAGGAGCAGTTCTGTGAAAAAAAATCAAACTCATATAATCGGATAGTTTTGTTGTGACTCTCCTTTGAGCACTTTTGCGAGAGATTCATCTTGTGACTAATCCTGTGATAGAGGCTTCAACTCCATATGTGGAAAGTCAGATTGCTCTTTATGTTGCTGGCTGTGCTTCTGTCACTTTGCAGGCTGCCTGTGAGGGTCATGAAGCTGCACTAAAGAATAAATCACGCACAGTGCATGCCGCTTATCACAGATTTTTGATAAAATATTCCAGCTGTGGGAGGAATGAGCACAGTGACTGGGAATTGGGGGGGGACTTCAAACAAAAAGGCACAAAGAAAATTCCATGTTTATAATGCCTTCCTATTTATCTGCCGGAGGAATAAATTAGTAACCCATCAACCCACCCTATACTTCTGTCCAATTCTCCTTCACCCCCACTCATATCAGCTTTCCCAATGAATTTTTAAAAAAAATTCATTCATGGGATGAGGGCATCACTGGCTAGGCAGCATTTATTGCCCATCCCTAATTGCCCAGAGGGCAGCTAAGAGTCAACCACATTGCTATGGGTCTGGAGTCAAAAATATATTAGAGCTATTATCAGACTTTTGAGCAGATCTCTCAAATGGTGATGTTTATCTTTCCCTTTGCACCTTTTCTATGGCAGTAACACTGTATTCTGCACTCTGTTCTGCTACCCTGATGCATTTGGAATGGTACAAACTGCCCGTATAGCATGCAAAACAAAAATTTGCACTGTATCTCGGTACATTTGACAACAATAAACCCATCAATCACAGAGCAAAAATCCTAGGTCTGATCTGTGGTAAGTTGTCTGATCATGGTCAGGACTTTAATGATAGATGTAACCATTGGCCTCTGAGCCCTTGGATGGGGGGGTGAGAAACAACAAATATAGTTTACAAATCCTGAAGGTGGTGGTTGCCTCCTGTTGAAGAGATAGCGACAAACCTGAGCAAAGAAATAAGATTTGTTTAGATAGCTGACAGCAAAGTGTTAAAGGGATGCAGAAATAATGCCAACACTTCCCTATTTCCATGGGTTACTCATCTGAGCCATTTTATTGCAGAGTGATGCCAAGCAAATAGCTGGCACCTCCCTTTGCAGGCATTGGCAAAGCAGAGAATGATAAAGCCAGTCTTGCAGTAGCTGATTGGATGTTGTCATCTATGAGAAGCTTGGCAGCCTGCCATCTGTTGGCAGTATTATAATTAAGATGCATCCTAACTGATGAGAGACAATGTTTTTACATAGAAGGTGGTTCATGTGCGGAGTGAACTTCCAGAGGAAGTGGTGGATGCATGTATAATTACAACTTTAAAAAGACTTTTGGATAAGTACATGAATAAGAGGCTTTGGAGGGTTATGGGCCAGGAGCAGGCAGGTGGGACTAGTTTAGTTTGGGATTATGTTCAGCATGGACTGGTTGGACCGAAGGGTATGTTTCTGTGCTGTATGACTCTGACTCTGAGTTTCAGTTTGAAAGTTGTGTTTTACATTTAAGAGTATTTCACATGATGAGAGTGTTACTGTTGCCATTACTAATTGCGAGACCATTTTAGAGGGCAGTTAAGAATCTATGATGTTTGCTGTGGGTTTGGAGATATGTAAAGGGTAGACCACATAATGATGGCAGATTTCCATCTTGAATCTGAACAGTTAGGTCTTTATCAACAATTGCCAATAATTGTCATGATCCTATTGTAAGTTTGGCTTTATGAGTCTAGATTAATGAATGGAATTTAAATTCCACCAGTAGCTTTAGTGGGAATTGAACCCAAATCCCCAACCTGGGCAACACCACCACCGCCCCGACCACCACCCACTCCACTCCCGATTATCTCTCCATGACATGAGGAAGGGTCTTAAAGGGTTAATACTTGATGTTGCACATTAAGCTCCACCCACTGCAATGACGTCATGAGGGCTTATTGGAGACAATAAAGTAGGATCCCAGGTTAAAGTCATCGCTGTGATGCAGAGCTTGTTATCACCTGTGATGGTACAATGAATCACATCTTATTTACTCGATAAGACTCTTCCTATTAGGCCAGAAGGTGGCTACCCTCTCACACACTAGACCATATAAGCTACCAAAACAGAACACATACTTAATACAGGTGGCAGCACACACTACACATTTCTGTAATGTTGCATGTGTTCTTATTTGTTTGGCTACCTGGAGGCTCTTTCAGACTGTCGAGACACAGGATTGGGCTCTTCTGTTGCTGAAAGACAAACCTGAATTACACTGAGGAATGCAGGGCTGTATTCACGGCTGTCTTATTGTATTTTGAATGAGTTTTCAATTCAGAGCTGAACTTTTAGGACAGCAGCGCAATCATTTCAGCAAATGTTGATGTGGGCAGAACCAGAATTAGACGAACAATAACCAAAGTATTTGTTCTTGAGGAATGTAATCCAATGCTAATCTGAATATTTTCAGGAAAAAAATGTGTTTTTATTCCTTTATGTGCATGAAGATTCTGACATGCAGCACCTATTGGAATGTTTTGGATTCAAACTGAGTTGCTATCTCAATATTTGATCGGTCAGCAATTAATGTGGTGGTTCATGGTTTTGTGAACAAGGTTCTCAACAAAAGAGGAAAATGCTCCTGTTCAGCAACCAACATAAACCTACTTTTAATTTCAGTACAATGGAAGTGAGAGCTGTCTGCGCTGTTGCAACCAGCAGCCGATAGATTCATCGTCTGCTGACAGATGGTCATGTATGCCTGTGAAGCACATTTACTTTTGTCCCTCCCTGAAGGTGCTGCCTCATTCTGGGGTGCAGCTCCATAGCTGCCAGGGTCCCCTGTGACCCTGCACCTTCACCTTGTGAAGGCTAGTCCATGTGTGAGGCCTGAGTGTGAAGGGAGTCAGGCTATTGATCACTGAGCGCAGTGAATTCTCACAATTTCACATGGTCCCATTCTGTCACTCTTGATTTGCCTGTGGCCCTGCTACTGATATTGACTGGAAGAACTCCTGCACCTCTTTCCTTAAATAGACCTGCCAGTGTACAAGGAGCAGGATGGTTTAGCTTCGAGCTCAAATAAAATCAAAACACTGCGGATGCTGGAAATCTGACCCAAGCACAGAGAACACTGGAGAAACTCAGCAGGTTTGGCAGCATCTATGGGGACAGAGTTAACTTTTTGAGTCTAGTGTCACAGAGTTCTGAAAAACAGTAAGCACAGATTTAAACCATTAACTCGGTTTCTCTCTCCACAGATGCTGCCAGAACTGCTGAGTTTCTCCAACCTCTTCTCTGGTCATGTCAATCCCTGACTGATGTCAACTTACTGATCTCGGTCTTTGGCGGCATTGAAGACACTGCCATTAAAAGAATTTATGTAGCATGTTTCACAACGGAAGCACTGCACATCCATTTCTTCAGTTGCTCATTCCTAATTGCACCTGAAATGAGTGGTTTGCAAAACCATTCATGAGGGCAGTTAAGAGACAACCACTTTGCTGGGGATCTGGAGTCACATGTAGGCCAGATTAGGTAAGGATGTGCAATTTCCTTCACTAAAGGAAAGGAGTGAAACTGATGGCTCTTTACAATAATCACTGGTGGTTTCATAGACTCTATCTCTGCAACTAGCTTTCAAATCCAGATTCTTTGCTAATTGAGTTGAAATTCCACTCCTGCTGTGGTGGGATTTGAATTTATACCCCTAGATCATGAGCCTCAGTCTCTGGGTTATTAGTCCAGTAACATTTTTAATACTACACCGCCATGTTCCCTTCCCTGTTGAAGTGTTATAATGCAGGAAACACCGCAGTCAATATGTATGTAACAAACACAACACAGTGATAACCAGAGAATCTGTTTTAGGGACATTAACAGAGGGAATGATCATCGATCAAGGATAAATAGAACTGAGATGTAGGCTTTGCCCGGGCTTGGGGACTTGAAGTGGTCTGTGGTCTGTGGTTTGTAGTTTGGACACCCCTGGTGGGATTCACTCGCATCTTGCTGCGAAACATGTTTTGAATATTCAAAACAAGTTCTACATAAAGTCCCAGTCAGTGAATTCATGAAGTGCAGTGGCTGAATTCCATAAACCATAAACTATTCCAATAATGAGCTTAGCTTTAGCAGTTCATTTTCTGTCTGTCCCCTTATTGCCTCCCTATCTTGTGTATGCAGCATGAAGGTTGTATAAACTAATGCATCAGTGTTCTCATTGACTGACATATAGATGTCGTATTCTGCTCAGCCCCTTTGGCAAACATATTTATTCTGTGGATAATTGCTTTCTGTTTCTGGCCTCAATGGTAATAACTCACTGAAAACATTGATGGGGTCACATGTGAGGCTCTCTAGAGTACTGGGACATTTGCAAACCAGGCACGTGAGCCTGGCACTTAGCCTCCGTTTTCAGGGACGCTGACTCTATGATCCACCAGGCCCCTTGGGCAGTGCATTCATAGGGAGTACCTCTGGGAGGCGATGGCCTAGTGGTAGTATTGCTGGATTGTTAATCCAGAGACGTTCTGGGGACCTGGTTTCGAATCCTGTCGCGGCAGATGGTGGAATTTGAATTCAATAAAAATATATGGAATTAATAATCTAACGAAGACTGTGAATCCATTGTCAATTGTCGGAAAAACCCATCTGGTTCACTAATGCTGTTTAGGGAAGGAAACTGCCATCCTTACCTGGTCTGGCCTACATGTGACACCAGACGCACAGCAATGTGGTTGACTCTTAAATTGCCTTGCCCTCTGGGCAATTAGGGATGGGTAATAAATGCTGCCTAGCCAGTGATGCCCCTCATTCCATGAATGAATAAAGGGGGAATCTCTTGGCAAATTCAGGTGGGGCTTCAGCCCTTGATGGATAAAGGAAAGATTTGCATTTCTATAGCTTCTGTTGCAACTATAGGGCACCACAACATTCTGTGATGAAGCCCTTTTGATGTGTAGTCACTCAGAACCAGACAGGACAAAAGAGGCCCTTCAGCCCATCAAGTCTATACTACCAAAACTACATGAAATCTACACCACTTTCCTGCATTAGGCCCATAGCCTTCAATGTCATGATATTTCAAGTGTTTGTCCAATTACGTTTTAAAAGTTAAGGTTTCCCACCTCTACTACTCAGCATGGTGGTTCAGTGGCTAGCACTGCTGCCTCACAGCGCCAGGGATCTGAGTTCAATTCCAGCCTTGGGCAACAGTCAGTGTGGAGTTTGCACATTCTCCCCATGTCTGTGTGGATTTCCTCTTACAGTACAAAGATGTGCAGGTTAGGTGGATCGGCCTTGGGAAGTGCACGGTTACAGGGATGGGGGTGTGGGACTAGGTGGGATGCTCTTTGGAGGGTTGGTGTGGGACGATGGGCCGAATGACCTGCTTCCACACTGTAGGGATTCTATGAGTGATACTTATAATGAGTTTTGAAGGGCCACACTTCACATGAGCCAAATATAATGAGTTTAACAGGGTGGCACACAGGGTGCGACTTATAATGCGCATAATAAGAATGAGAGATCTGAAGAGGATGGCAAAGGAGCCAAGTTGTTGTGATAGCATTGGATATAAGTCTAATTCTGGGTGAGGAATGGACCTATGCGCACCTTTTCCTGATGGGATTTTTGGAATCAGCACTTGTGTATTGAAAAGCTTCATGAATTTTGATAGGCTACTGAAATGTAGAGTCATATAATTTAATTGTTTTCCATCAACCTGTTCAGATTGTTAGGACACCTTTCAAGGGCAGATGGAACTTGATCTTGGATATTCTGGCCCAGAGATAGGGGCATTACCATCGTACCCTTAAGTTGTGTGATTTATGCAGGACATAGAATGCCTTATCACTTACAGTAATCTCATAATAATCTTGCAGTGATATTTTTATAGTCACAAATTCTTTATAGCGACTGTTGTCCTGCCTCATCTAACAGAGCTCATTGCTGGCACAAAGACACAAAAACATGCACCAAATTAAAAATGAAACTTATAAATAATCACCTGTGATCAGTCACACTTCCAGAACATGGTCTAACTGAGGAAATCCAGTGCCATTGTGAATTATTCTGCTTTGTAGAATCATTGAATTTTACAGGACAGAAGGATATCGTTTAAGCTGTTCTAACTGTAATGACACTCTGAAAGGGTCTTCTGAATAGTCTCAATCGACTCTCCATTTCCTTTGGAATATGTTACACTTTTTCTTTTTCACATATTTATCCAGGTCCTTTTTAACGAATATTATAGATTGTGATTCCTCCATGGTTTCTGATAGAACGTTTCTGGTCTGAGCAGTCATAGAACTGTATAGCATGGAAACTGACCCTTTGGTCCAACTCGCTCATGCTGACCAGGTATCCTAAATTATTCTAGTCTCATTTGCCAGCATTTAGCCCACATCCCTCTAAACCCTTCCTATTCATATACCCATCCAGGTGCCTTTAAAATGTTGTAATTTTACCAGCCTCCACCACTACCTCTGGCATCTCATTGCATATACACACCACCCTCTGCGTGAAAAAAATGCCCTTAGGTCCCTTTTAAATCTTTCCCCACTCGCCTTGAACCTATGCCCTCTTGTTGTGGACTCCCCCACCCCAGGGAAAAGATCTTGGCTGTTCACCCTATCCACGTCCCTCATGATTTTATAAACCTCTATAAGGTTCACCCCTCAGTCTCTGGCGCTCCAGCAAAAGGCTGTGTAAAACAATATTTCTCCTCCTCACTTGCATTATTCTTTACATGATGTTAAATTTGTGCATTTCACTGACCAGTGGAAATAACTTTGACTGTGAGCTTTCATCCTACAATTTTTGATATCATCTGAACCCTTCAGTTAGATCACTACTTTGTGGTTGTTTCTCACTATCAATTGCACTGTTAACCTCTGAATAATAGCGTTGTGAGGGATTAGTGAATAAGTGAACCATATGTTGTAGAATGAAGCTAAACAGACAACAGTGTCCAACAACATCCAAGTTGTGTTGCGACCTTTTGACTCCTTTATTCCTGGGCTACAAAGAGAAAATCCTAGGTCATCACTGCTGTTTGCCATCCTCCTCCTCCCCACCCCTCCACTTCCCCAGTAATGTTTCCATTGTGGAGTAATCTGCTGGCATTCATAGTCTGGATTCATGTGAACAATATTCACTTGAGTGAATTCTTCGATGGCCATTGACACTGGTGGAACCATAAGTAATAAGATAACGGCAGTGGATTAAGTTCCCTTAGTTCTGAGATGTGAGGTTCTCTGCACATCACTGTCTCCTTTTACTTGCTCCCCTGATGGCAAAATCTTTAAGCTGTTCTACTTCTTATAGCTCACTTTCTATCTCTCTACCTCTACTCCCTGTATCCAGGAGAGCTAAAGGTTATTTGGATGAAGACATGAACTGCTCTGACTGCTGCTTGATCCTAGCAGCTCAATTTAGTTGAAATGTAGAGATCCCTCCCTCCCATATTTACACATCCCATACAATCTGCTTGCAGTGCATGCTGCCATCTGTCTCTCAGTATTACTGCTATTTTACTTATCTGCGTTTCTGCCATAATCCACATTCTTCTGCTTTATCACTGTCATTATTTTGCCTCATGACCCAGTGTGTCTCTAATCCCCAGTTGGTGCAGCATTTCAGGGATCAGCAGTAGTGACAGCTGGGGCATAGCTTCCACCTTGTCAGCCGCTAAGGTCATACTTGGACCACGGTTTCAATGCTTAAAAACTGTAAGAGATTTGTGAAAGAATTGATGTTAAAGAATGTGGGATGAGATCAGTAGTGATCGACTAATTACACTGGTCATCAAGTCAATGGAAATTTAAGTAATCATGGCAAAAATTAAAAGGGATGGGGATGAAATTAATTAGTTTCACAATGATGGTTCTAATGTGCAGACAGTGTGCTTTAATTAGCAGAATGCCAAAAGGTTCTTAATTGTTTACAGTCTCTGTTAATGACTTGGGCAAAGAGTAATGTATCCAAATAAAAACCGAAAGAACTGCGGATGCTGTAAATCAGGAGCAAAAACAAAGTTGCTGGAAAAGCTCAGCAGGATTAATGGTGGTCAGGAAAATAGGAAAAATATAGATAACAGCAAAGGATAGCTAAAACAGCACAAACAGACAAATTAGAGTATAACATAAAATTAGCAAAAAATATGAAACTAGGAAATCTTCTACAAGTATAAAGGAAGAGTGTAGCTAAAATAAGCATTTGTCTCTTGGAGGGTGTGACTGGAACTTAAAGATTGGAGACAAGAAAATGGCTGAAACTTTGAACAAATGTTTTTTGTAACTTACTCCACAGTAGGAAACATGGAAGATATCCCCGAAATAGTTGAAAATCAAGAGTCAAAAGTCGGGGGAAGGAGGAAGGTAAACAATCACTCTCACGGGAGAAAAGTTAAGGAGAAATTTTAATGGGACTAAAGGTTGACCCATCCTCTGGTCTGATGGCCTGTATCCTCAGCTCTTAAAACAAGTGGCTGCAGAGATGGTATTGCATTAGTTGTAATCTTGCAAAATCTCCTAGACTCTGGAAGGCGTGCTGGGAAAACCACAAATGTAATGCCACCATTCAAGAAAGGAGTGAGACAGAAAGTGGCAAACCACAGACCAGTTAGCCTAATGCCTGTCATTGTAATAATAATAATAATCAACATCATCATCATCTCCATCGGTGAGGTAATGTAGGATGAGGGACACCATTTAAAATAAAGAAGATCCCATTTAAGACAGAGGAATATCTTCTTTCAAAGGGTCATCTGTATTTGGAGTTTTCTTCCACAGACACTGCTAGAGATTATGTCACTGATTATATTCAAGACTGAGTTAGACATATTCAACAAGGGAGTCAACAATGGAGTGTGACAGACAGGAAAGTGACATTAAAGCCACAATCTGATCATCCACAATCTTATCTATTAACAGAGTAGCTCAGTGGAATAAATAACCTACTCCTGCTCCTATTTCTCATGATCTAATTATCTTTTGTCCAGTACAGGATTAATACTTTTAGGGTTACAGCATTAATCCAATCACAGACAATGGTAGGTGACAAAAACTCTCTCTGGAAGGTACACTGGTGAAGAATTTATTGATTAAGTGTATTAATGGATTTTGTTTAACCACTCCACATAAAGATAATATAAATTTTGTGTTAATTTCCTGTATGATAATTGGGGGAATTGTAATGAAGTTGCCTGCTATTGGTGTCAGTTTCAAAATAAGCAATGAGCTCACTAAAGTGCTACCCATTAGTGATGTCAGACAAGTCCAGTATAATGGTTAACATTGAAAATATACCAAAATGACATGTTAAAACCCTGGGATGAGTATATTTTATATCTCTGAATGTGGAAATTATCATTCTAGGAATCCAAACCTCAGGCTTCTGAGATTAATGAGGTGCCAGAACATTAGTTTGTCAACAAAGAGTTAATAGAGGTTAGAAAAAAAGTAAAGCTGTCTGAATGTAACCTGCAGGGAAATGGTAAGAGAGAATTATCAAAGCAACAGCCTAACTAAAAATGACGGCAGCATTTATGATGATGGTAGAACAAAGAAAAATAGAGGTTTAATACCAAATGACTTTATTGTATCCAACACCAATGAGCCATGAGGAAGGATGTGTGTTCTTTAGAAATTAGAACTCCAATGTAGAGGAGTGTTGGCTCTTGTTAGAAAAGCACCAAACAAGGTTTGTACCAAATGGAAAAACAAAAAGCAAAGAACAATTTGAACATTTAGAGAATTGACCAGAAAAGAATATCAGATTATTTTTATCTGATCATCAAAATAACTTCAACAAAGTTCGTCAAGTGGCTAAGGAGGATCTCAACTGGGTAAAGTATCAAACTGCTTGTACAGAAGGATTAGAGAATTAGATCATAAGAAATATGAGCAAAAGCATGAGGCCATTTGGCCCCTAAAGCCTGTCCCACCACTCAACAGGATCATTGCTGTCCAGGCCTCAACTCCTCTTTCATGCCAGCTCAGCATAGCCTCTAACTCACTGATTTTTTTTTTTAAATCTATCTCCTCTTTAAACACTTTTTATGATGTAGCCTCCACAACTCTCCGGGGTAGAAAAGTCCAAACATTCACTACCCTTCAGGAGAAGAAATACCTTTGTGTCTCATTCTTAAATAAGTGTCCCCTTATTCTGTAACTGTGACTTTCGGTTCGAGATACCTCAGTTGTGGGAACGTCTTCTCAACATCTATCCTGCTAAGCCCCTCAGAATCATGCTTGTCGTCCCTCTTTCTTCTCACCTCTAATGAATAAAGTCCTAACTTATTTCTCTTTTCTTGAAAAGCCAACTTGTTCATCCCAGGAATCAGGATTAGTATTGAAACTGCTTTTCCTGGGGAAAATGCTGCAAGTTTGATTCACTTTCATAACATAAAAATAGAAGTAATCCATCATTTAAACAGGAGGAGGACAATTCAGCTGTTTGGTTGAATGATGTGCATGTTACAGATCTGTATATTAGTAAAACTGACAGCTATGAAAATGAATGAATTTTCAAAACATGACATGGATTTTTCAACATGTAGGATCATAGAATCCCAACAGTGTGAAAGCAGGCCATTTGGCTCATTGGGCCCACACTGACCCTCTGAAGAGCATCCCCCCCCATCCTTGTAACCCTGCATTTCCTGTGGCTAATCCCCCTAGTCTGCACACCCCTGGACACTATGGGCAATTTAACAAGGTCAATCTATCTAACCTGCACAATCTTTGGATTGTGGGGGGAGCCTGGAGCACCCAGAAGAAACTCATGCAGGCGCGGGGAGAATGTGCAAACTCAGACAGACAGCCGCCCAAGGGAGGAATTGAACCCAGGTTCCTGGCACCGTGAGGCAGCAGTGCTAACCACTGAGCCACTGTGGTGCCCTATTCATGTATTCATTCATTGGATGTGGTGGGACTTGTTCCTGGGATTCAAGAAGTTGGTGTTCTAAGTTCCATCCACTGAGAGCTGAAGAAAAGGAATGAATTAATTCATAAGAAAATAAGAACTAGAAGCAGGAGTAGGCCATCTGGCCCCTCGAGCTTGCCCTGCCATTCAATAAGATCATGGCTGATCTATTTGAGACTCAGCTCCACTTACCTGCCCACTCACCATAACCCTTAATTCCTTTACTGTTCAAAAATTTATCTAGCCTTGCCTTAAAAACATTCAGCGAGGTAGCTTCAACGCTTCACTGAGCAGGGAATTCTACAGGTTCACAACCCTTTGGGTGAAGAAGTTCCTCCTGACCTCAGTCCTACATCTGCTTCCCTTTATTTTGAGGCGATGCCCTCTAGTCCTAGTTTCACCTGCTAGCGGAAACAACCTCCCTGCCTCCACTTTATCTATTCCCTTCATAATCTTATATGTTTCTATAAGATCTCCCCTCATTCTTCTGAATTCCAATGAGTATAATCCCAGTCTACTCCGTCTCTCCTCATAATCCAACCCTCTCAACTCTGGAATCAACCGAGTGACTCTCCTCTGCACCCCCTCCAGTGCTAGTATATCCCTTCACAAGTAAGGAGGCCAAAACTGCACACAGTACTCCAGGTGTGGCCTCACCAGGACCCTCTACAGCTGCAGCATAGCCTCCCTGTTTTTAAACTCCATCCCTCGAGCAATGGCAGTTCGGGGAGAAAGGAGTAATTTAAAATGAATTTCTTCTTAGTTTACAAATACTCACCTGCCATAACCAAAAGGCCCAAGAGATTATTGGCAATATTCTTCTGTTTTGCTGTTTTCATAAAAATGGCGACTAAGTCCTTCGTATTTATCAGATTTTCAATTCATTTACTTCAGAATGATGTATATTTAAGCTGCACAGTTGAACCATGGACTAAACTGGTTCTGTGCTGGGATGTGCCACAACAGTGTGGAAGCTCTACCTGCACATGCTCAGTTGCTGCACCTGTGATACATTCATCAGTGACTGCCTAAGTTCTGCCTGCATCAAATATTGTTCCCATTTCATCGAATGCTTGCAGGACAATGACCAGACTTTCAGCTGTAATTTAGCAAGAAGTGCAGGGACACCCTGAGGATTTGGAAAACTACAATGGACACAGGTTTTCTTCAGTGAATATCATGGGCTGGCTTTTCCACACAGGTTCAAGGTGAATTCTGGGTCCTGACCACACAACCGAGCTATCTCAGTGCAATCTTTGAATTTAAATGCACAGGAAGTGAGTTTCGCGCCTAATTTAGAGAGAGCTGCCTGTACCTTGAAGAGCACAGGCAGCTTCTTCGAGGATTAGCAACATCGACAGTGAAAGGACTGGCCGTGCAGGCTCGATACTAGGAGAGTGCTGGAACTGGTACAAGAAAATCCAGGAAAGGTCAAATTGATTTACGTGGTGAGGATGTTTCTGGTAGCTCTACAGCAAATCTGCCAGCTGTGAGCAGAGCATGCATCGGGCTCAATAAAATAAAGGTTGGGAATTCTAGCCAGAATTGCAGAAGCCCTTTAATACAGGCTGATAAGCGGTTCGGTACTTTGAAGAATTGTTCCCTATTTTGGCTGTTTCTCCTGTTATAGAGTCGTACAGCATGGAAATAGACCCTCGGTCCAGCTCGTCTGTGCCAACCAGACACCCCAATCTGACCCAGTCCTATTGCCATCATTAGGCCCATATCCCTCTTAAACCCTTCCCATTCATGTACCCATCCAGATGCCCTTTTTAAATGTTTTAATTATACCCACCTGCACAACTTCCTCTGGCAGCTCATTCCATACACACACCACCCTCTGTGTGAAAAAATTGCCTCTCAGGTCCCTTTTAAATCTTTCCCCTCTCACCTTAAACCCATGCCTTCTAGATTTGGACTCCCCTGCCCTAGGAAGATGACCTTGGCTTTTCATCCTATTGAAGCCCGTCATGATTTTATAAACCTCTGTACGGTCACCCCTCAGCCTCCGATGCTCCAGGGAAAATAGCCTCAGCCTATTCGGCCTCTTTCTATAACTGAAACCCTCCAACTCTGGCAACATCCTAGTAAATCTTTTCTGAACCATTTCAAGTTTAACAACATCTTTCCTGTAGTAAGGAGACTAGACTTCCTCTAAAGGGATGCCACTTCTCCCTTATTTGTAGGACAGCCTGTGGATAATGGAGCTTCTTTGTTCTTTGTCAGCATGTGCACTGTGGATGTCTATTGCCAGTGAAAGCTGTGATCACCAGCATTTCAAACCCCCTACCCCAACATTGTGCTCCACTCTTACAGTCACCCACGGACTCTTCTGTCATCGTCACCAACAATAACCAATGCCAACCCCCATGATACCACAGTCAATGCGCCCCTTTTTTTGTCTGCCCTAACCAGCTCCTGAAGGAGCTTTAATTAGGCTGTTAATTGGCATCGAGTGAGCTCCCTCCTCTCTGCTGGCACTTTCAAAATTCAAAGCTGCTCCACAGGAATGAGGATCATGAGAGAACCGGGAGTGTGATTTTCAAATTGTGCCAGCACCAGTTTCTAACTCTGAAAGGCTGTCCCCATGTTCCCACAGCGTGATTTCTGATCAAATAGTGCGGGTTTTAAAAAACATGTTAATGGAATATGGACTTCGCTGGCTAGGTCAGTGATATTGCCCATCTTTAATAGTCCTGGAGATGGTGGTGGTGCTGTCTCGTTGAACAGCTGCAGTCCTTGGCATATAGGGGCACAGGAAGGGAATTCCAGGATTTTGACCCCATGACAGTGCACAAGTGGATAGTTCTAAGTCCGGATGGTAAGTGGCTTGGGGGGGAGCTTGAAGGTGGTGGTGTTCCCATATATCTGCTGCCCTTGACCTTCTAGATGGTAGTAGTAATGGGTTTGGAATGTGGTCTAATATGTAGAATTAGCAAGTAGTATATACTGGTAATAGGCTGTGATCAATTCCGTCTCAACTCAAATCAAAATGTGATGAGATGCAACTAAGACAGATCCCATAGATTTCACATTAACACTCCCCACCCCAGACACTAATAATACGTTAGGTCACCAAACCTCATTAAACTTCAGTAGGGATCACATTGCTCCAGTTTTGCAGTCCTGACCTTGAAATTTCCTGCTCGAGAGCTGCTGCATCAATCCCAGACTTCCTCAATGCCTGCTCCTTTTCTGCTCTGCCACACTGTTTTCCTTGTTGTATGCTCGCCTGTACACTGAGATATTGTCCTGCACAGCACTCCTCAGGACAACACGCATTGCAGCTACTCTACATGCTGCTGTCTGCAGGCAACTCACGCACACATCCAAACAGCTAATACACTCGGTCACACTTAAGAGTTGAAATTTTCAATACTTCCCCACTTCAGCTGCTTTTGCCTTTTCTGTAGGTAATGGGGGTCCAGGTGAAGAGGACTAGCACATTAAATCATAAGATGTCGGAACAGAAGTAGGCTGTTCAGCCCAATGAGTCTGCTCCGCCATTCAATGAGACCATGATCTGATCATCCTCAATTCCACCTTCCTGCCTTTTCCCCATATCCCTTGATTCCCTTACTGATCAAAAATCAGCGTAGTTCAGCCTAACAACCCAGTTTCAACAGGCCCTCTGTGGGAAAGCTGTGAAAAACCAGGACCAGAGTTGCCCCTTGGTTGCACTCTGACTGTTTCAGCGTAACTTGGCCAAATTCAGATGTGAGTACCACCTACCCCCGAGTCGTACTCAGCGTTAAACCATTTTGATCAAAAATATTTTTTAGCGCTCGTTGTTCTGTGTAATATATGATCCAATAAAATTGAGGAATAAAGACTTTTGGAACTTAGGGATGTTGAACGTTGTAATATATTTAGTGTGACCAAAACAGATGAAAGACAAAGAGAAAATAACTAACAACCTGATCTTCAAGTGTCTTGTGATACGTAAAATGGGAAATGCTATGGCATTGGAAGGAGACAGTGGTATTACTGCTAGACTATTAATCCAGAGATTCAGCTAATGTTCTGGGTACCTGGGTTCAATAATGAACCTGGAATTAAGGGTCGATTTATGATCATGAAACCATTGTCAGTTGTCAGAAGAACCCATCTGTTTGTCCCTTTTAGGGAAGCAAGCTGCTATCCTTACCTTGTCTGGCTTCCATGTAACTCCAAACCCACAGCAATGTGGTTGGCTCTTAACGGCCCTAATGTGATGCCCACATCCCATGAAAACAATTATTTCACAAAATTCAGTCAAACATGAAGGCAACACATGTCACAAACGACTTGACCTTCATTTTAACTTGCAAGGTCTACTAGGAGATTTGGAAGAACCTGTGTGACCTTAAAAAAATAGGAAAAAACAGGAATTTGTATAGTAATCTAGTCATAAGCTTCAGACATTGCAAAACATCTCACTTCCAATGAAGTACTTTTACTGAAGTCTACTTGTTGTTTAATGTGGTAAGCTCACCACCATTTTTCACAAAACAATCTCCCACCATCAGCAATGTGAGAATATCCACATAATCTGTTTTCTTGTCTTTGGTCTTGATCAAGGCCCAGGACAGAAGAATAAACCAAAGTCCTGTAACTTTCAATATTAAAAAAAAGTTTGAACAGGTACGTGGATAGGAAATGTTTTGAAAGATATAGGCCAAAGCAGGCAAACGGGACTTGTTTTGTTTGGGAAACCTGGTTAGCATGGATGAGTTGGGCTGAAGGGCCTGTTTCCTTGCTGTATGGCTGTAACTAGAGCCCAAGGCAGTACAGGGTCTGTGTGCAAGCATGACCCCGACCTTCCTGTAGCCAGTCATTTTAACACAGCGTCCTGCTCGCATGCCCGTGTGTCTGACCTCAGCGTGCTGCAGTGCTCTAGTGAGTGCAAACTGGAGGAACAACATCTCATCTTCAGACTCTGCACTTTACAGCCTTCTGGACTTAATATTGAGTTCAGCAGCTTCAAATTGTGAACCAACTCCCTTTTCTTCCCTTCCTTTTAGCTTTACTTGTTACATTCTCTGTCACCCACCCCAGTGGGACTGTCAGTTCGTTCACACCTGGCAGTGAGACACACCATTGTTCTGCCATTCTCACATTCCGATCACTTAATCTGAACTATCAATGTCTTTTCTCCACCAGCACTCTACACCCCACCACCTACTCACTCTCCCCAACTATAGCATTAATGCTGTCCTGTCCACACTTCGCTTCAGCTCTGATGAAGAGTCATCTAGATTTGAAACTTTAGCTTACTGTCTCTCTACGGATGCTGTCTGACCCACTGTGATCTCCAGCATTTGTTGTTTTCAGTACAGATTCCAGCATCTGCAGTAATTTGCTCCTACAAGGGCTTACTGTGCTCGGGTTGAGGATGGGGCTAGGAATATGCTATGCAGAGGTCAGGGGCTGATTGTGGATTCCTAGTTCAGGAGCAGGAGCAGCAGCAGACCCAGTGATATCTGTCTCTACCTCTGGTTGTGATAGAAAAATGAGTGAGGACCACTGGAGAAAAATCTCCTGCTGTTCTTGGAACTGGTGTCTGAGCAGACAGAAGCAGCCTCCATTTAGAGTCTCATCTATCAGTATTGGAATTGCAAACTAGAGTTTAGTGCTCAAGTCTAGAGACTGGGGCTTGATCTGCTGAGCCAAGAGGTATAAAGTCTTTCTGAAATCTTGAAAAGTTGCCTTTGTCTATGGGTGGGTATGGCAGTCTGAAACAGGGACGAGTTGAAACGGAATGCATCAGTTAGGTGGAATAACCACTGCTGCTAGTAATTTATTTAAGCTTTCTCCAGGACGTTTGTGTTTATATTATTTGTACTCTCTTTTATTTTTGACGAGCTACAGCTATTCAAGTGCAAAGTGAGTGGAATGTCTCCATGTTTGTCTACTTTGTGTTTAAAAATAAAATATTTACAGTGGTGAGTAGGAAAGTTCACAATCTGTTATTCCATGTTCAGCTGTCACTGATAGACAGTTTGATGCAGTATTTTTTTCCCCAAGATGGACAATGCGTCCTCCAGCTCAGGAAGAGAGTTAAACACAAAGGACAGGAAGTTTGTACAGCTGCTGGCTTGTCACCAAATGTTTGTGGCATGGTACTTCTGATGAGACTGCAAGAAGACTAACCTAATGACCGTCTCCAAGGAGCTGTAAAGTTCAACCCACACAGATTGATTAAATGCCATTCTGGCCATTAATAGAATCGCAACCTTTTTCAGCACAGAAGGAGGCATTTTACCTCCCATGTCGGTTCTGGAAATCTGAAAGTGCACTTGAAAGACTTGCAATGATCCAATTCATTTCAAAAAAAACTTGCCAAATGCTTTACTGTTCTGAGGCATAGCAACTGTGGTAAGAAAATGCAGTCAGTTTGAAAACAGATGAGACCCACCAAAGCTATTAAATAATGACCAAATTATCTGATTTATTAATTTATTTCTATTTCCCTGCCCCTTTAACTTATCCTTTCCATTTAGTTATTTAATTATTGCTAATTTATTTCCTTTTAAATGCGGTTATGCATCAATTTCCACCATAAAAGGACCCTGGTAAGCAACATTTACGATGAAAGATTGTTCTTAGTAATAATAGACACGTGGTGCTGAATCTGAGAGAAGTCATGCTGAACTTTTACTTTTTTTTATATAAAAGTTGATTTTATTCATTCCAGAGTTGTCTGTACCAGAAGTCCATATTGGGAGAAAAGTGCAGAGTAATATTTTAGTCTTGCTACAGTAAAAAGGAAATGTTTGGGCCTGGATTTTGCATTTGCTTTCTAGAAATTTTCACTGTACATTGTATTGTTAGATTGTGTTAAAACCTCAATCTGAGAACTTGCTCGAATGTTTGTGATGGTTTAAGAAATACATTCTAATTGCGTAATTGGAATCAAGGTGGTAGTTGGTGTTGGAGAAGGAAGTTGAACTAGGAAGGAAGAGGAATACCTTAGAGACTAAAACTAGCGAATTATAGAGGAAGGAGTAATTGTTTCCAAAGAGTACTTCACCACCACCGTAACAAAGAAGTTGTATGTTTTGATATTAATGTTGTCTGAGATAGACTTCAACAGGAAAAGCATTGTTATTGTTATTATTCCACTACATAAATACTAAAGATCTAACTTTGCCAAACAAAAGCAGAACTGAATGTTGCTACAGTGTTATTTTTAATTTAATTTAGCTACAGTTGTAAGAGTGTTTTATTATAAAATTGAATAGAGCAAATATTGGAACTCCTGTAAACCAAGCAATGAACAATTCCACAATTGCCTTGCCATTGATTTATTTATGGTAATGTATTAAAGTCGTTGCTAGTTTTACATTGGGCCTTAATATATTAGGGGTGAACCAAGGAAAATGTAATACCTTTCATGTTCTCAAGACACCCTGAGGTGTTGAACAGTCAGTGAAGTCTTTCCAACTTTTTAGTTGTTGTTGCTATAGTGTAGGAAGTGTTGCAGAAAAGTTGCCCTTAGCAAGCTTCCACAAATAGGTATATAATAATGACCAGATCATATGCCTTTCTGATCTTAACTGAGATAAATATTTGCAAGAGCAAATGACTATTCTTTGACCTGGCTCCATGAGAAAGGGCAGAAGGTTCTCAGGCATTTTTTGTGATTCATCAGCTGAACGACAGCACCTCCTACAGAGCACCATCTGCCCAGTGCTGCAATGGAGTGTCAGCTGAGATTCTGTGCTCGAGCCTTTGGAATCGGACTTGAGCCCCAAATGTCCGAAGTGAGAGTGCTACCACTGCTGACTTGGCAAGAATTGAATGGAGCCCTTTATTTCAATTTTTCTTATATGTAAATTGCAATAAACTGCTCATTTTGTTGGTGTGCATCAAATCCTTCAAAGCTATCTTTTGACTTAATCTATTTTTACCAAAAGACACAAGATTGCACTTCCATACATCTTCTTAAAACTGTCAGGGGACTAGTGCAGTCTACATCAGAGCCATTTCCAATCAACACACACAGCATAACAGAATTGATCACCACTCACCTGATAGTGATAATAATGAGATTAAAATAAATCAGCTAATTGGTATCTCGATGCAATCTATTGAAGACAAAGGTGTGAAGCAATGTCATTTGGAATGTCAGCTGTTAAGAAATCTGACTGCAGAGATTTGTGGTGCAGAGATACAGTCTCTACTCCTGGACCAGGAGCCTTGTGTTTAGGTCCATCCTGCTTCAGAGGTGTGTAATAATATCTCTGAACAGGTTGATTCGGGGAAAAAAAAAGTTAATAATTTTAAAAAAAGACTTCTGAGTGTAATTCCAGCAGTTCTTCCGAGGCGAAGTCATGGTTTTGTTTTTGGGACAGCTGGTGATGGTAATTCAGTGGGAGATAATCAGGCGTAAAATACGGCAGACGCTGGAATCTGGACTGAAAAGCAAAATTGCTGGCGATCACAGTAGGTCAGGCATAATCCATGAAGATAGAGCAAGCTAACATTGCAAGTCTTAATGATTCTTCATCAGTTTTCAGGAAACGATCAGGGTTTTGAACAGTGGTCAGATAGAATGAACAAAGACTGTCATTGATACCATTTGAACATTTTACAAATGTTGCACGTTGACAAGAACAGATTTGCTCAACCAGCATCCTAAAGCAATGCAACTTTTATAACAATTTTAGAACAGAGTTACCACAGCATTTATAATTAGCTATCAGGCATAAATATTGGGATGGGAAAATTGTTTTACACCTGTTTAAAAAGGTTTTGCTCTCAGAAATGGAGCTAAAAGGTCAACAGTCCTAATACTGATTATGGTTCATGACCAAAGATTAGGACAGAAGAAGGGAATAAATTGAGAGGTGATGTATTTAAAACTTGCACATTGCAGGGGAAGGGAGAGACATTCCACATTTTACAGAACATGAGAAAGAATGAGTTCAAGATGGCAGCATTGCAATGGAGTAGATTTCATTGTAGGATGTGGAGATGGGGGGAACAGTATTTGGAGTTTAAGATGAAAATGGAGGAATAATGGTAATATCAATATGAATGAAAAAGGAGCGACAGGAAAGGTGATGATTGAGCAGGCCCCTATCCTGAAACTGAGAAAGTAACAACAAACTTTAATGTTGAAAATTAGTGACTGTAGAGTTTCCACATAAATGTTCCTCACGTACCTTAAAGATGCTAAAGTGGGTAACCCAGATCTTTTTTCTTTCTTGGTCTTCAGAAGAATATGCTGGAAGAACCTACCAAGATACTAGGCTATTCAGGTCTGAGGCATCCTGACTGTATAGATAGCTGGGTTAACAAGGTGTAGAGCTGGATGAACACAGCAGGCCAGGCAGCATCAGAGGAGCAGGAAAGCCTGGGATGGAGGTGAGGGGGGAAGTGAAGGGGCAGGTGCACCACTTCTTGCGGTTGCAGGAAAAAGTGGTGGGGGTATGTGAAGCGGACGAAGGAGTCACGGAGAGAGCGGTCCCTCCGGAAGGCACATAAGGGTAGGGAGGGAAATATATCTTTGGTAGTGGGGTCAGATTGCAGGTGGCGGAAGTGGCGGAAAATGATGCGTTGAATCTGGAGGTTGATCGGGTGATTCGTGAGGACAAGGGGAATTCGATCTTTGTTGTTATTGCGGGGAGGGGGTGTGAGGGCTGAGGTGCAGGAAACGTGAGAGATGTGGTCGAGGGTGTTTTCGACCACTGTGGAGGAGAAATTGCGGTCCTTGAAAAACGAGGACATTTGGGATGTCCACGAGTGGAATGCCTCATCTTGGGAGCAGATGCGGCAGACGCAAAGGAATTGGGAATAGGGGATGGCATTCTTGCAGGAAGGTGGGTGAGAAGAGGTGTATTCTCGGAATGCCATCCCCTATTCCCAACTCCTTCGCGTCTGCCGCATCTGCTCCCAAGATGAGGCATTCCACTCGCGGACATCCCAAATGTCCTCGTTTTTCAAGGACCGCAATTTCTCCTCCACAGTGGTCGAAAACGCCCTCGACCATATGTCTCACGTTTCCCGCACCTCAGCCCTCACACCCCCTTCCAGCAATAACAACAAAGATAGAATTTTTCTTGTCCTCACATATCACCCCATCAACCTCCGGATTCAACGCATCATTCTCCGCCACTTTCGCCACCTGCAATCTGACCCCACAACCAAGGGTATATTTCCCTCCCCATCCTTATCTGCTTTCCGGAGGGACCGCTCTCTCCGCGACTCCCTCAGCCACTCCACATTCCCCACTAGCCCCACTAACCCCGGCACTTTTCCCTGCAACCGCAGGAGGTGCTACACCTGCCCCTACACCACCTCCTCCCCACGCACCCCACCCCCCATCCCAGGCCCCAAGAAAACCTTCCACATTAAACAGATGTTCACCTGCACATCCGCTAATGTGGTATATTGTATCTGCTGTTCCCGATGTGGCCTCCTCTACATGGGGAAACCAAGCGGAGGCTTGGAGACCACTTTGTGGAGCGCCTACGCTCGGTTCGTGACAAACGACAACACCTCCCAGTCATGAACCACTTCAACTCCCCCTCCCACTCCTTGGATGACGTGCCCATCCTGGGCCTCCTCCAGTGCCACAACGATGCCACCTGAAGGCTGGAGGAACAGCACTTCATATTCCGCTTGGGAACCCTGCAGCCCAATGGTCTCAATGTAGACTTCACAAGCTTCAAACTCTCCCCACCCCCGACCGCATCCCAAGACCAGCCCATTTCGTCCCCGCCTCCTTGACCTGTCCGTTTTTTCTCCGACATATCCACTCTCCCACCTCACTGACCAACTCCCACTCCCACTTCCTACCTCCTACCTACTAGCCTCATCCCCGCCTCCCTGACCTGTCCGTCTTCCCTCCCACCTACCCGCTCCTCCCTCCTCACTGACCAAACCCCATTGCAACTGCCTACGTACACACACCTTTACTGACTTCCACCCCGCCTCCTTGACCTGTCCGTCTTCTCTCCACCTATCTGCTCCACTATCCACCTTCTATCATCGCTTCCCCCTCTCTCTCTATTTATTTCAGAGCCCCCTTCCCCTCCCCCATTTCTGAAGAAGGGTCCAGACCGGAAACGTCAGCTTTCCTGCTCCTCTGATGCTGCCTGGCCTGCTGTGTTCATCCAGCTGTACACCTTGTTATTCTCAGACTCCAGCATCGGCAGTTCCTACTATCTCTGTATAGAAAGCTGTTGTGTAATGTTAATAAGGTAAAATATTTAACTCTTGTCACAAACAACAATTAACTTTTTGCTAATTTTCTAAATTTACAACATTTTAACAATGGTCAAATTACAAATGTAGCATAATATGCTTTTTAAACTCATTGTATTGTTATCTACATTTCCATGAAATTCTTACTGCACATTCTTGAGTGCCTTTTGAGCTGTTGTAGGAATGAGACACTTACCGCACTATTTGCTGTGTTCAATGGCTTGACTGATCTGTATTTAATTCTTTTATTGGTTCTTTGATCTTCAACATTATACTTGATTGATTAAGCCTGTGGATGAAGCCAAAGGGCTTTTTAAAAAAATGTGAGGGAATTCTGGAAAGATCTGAGGCTCAGATTTGAAACCGTGTATGTAGAAAATCCTGAGGGTTCTGTGATTTAAAGTATCGTAAATAAGACAATTGTAAATTAAAAATAATATGATTTCTGTACTTCTCTGAGATAAATCAGACATCTAAGATGTACAGAAAACTGGTGAACATATAACAGTCTTCACCTCTGGAGGTGCGATAAATTTAGAGTTTTGTTCAAATAAGAAAATTGAGGTACATCCTGCATTTACATATGGGTTTGCCTTGGTGTCTGTAGGAATTACAATTTAATTTCAAAATAATAGTGTACACAACCTGGGAGAAAAACAATGAGGACCGCTTTGGGAACACCTACGCTCGGTTCGCACTAAACAACTGCACCTCCCAGTCGCGAACCATTTCAAATCCCCCTCCCATTCCTCAGACGACATGTCCATCCTGGGCCTCCTGCAGTGCCACAACGATGCCACCCGAAGGTTGCAGGAACAGCAACTCATATTCCGCTTGGGAACCCTGCAGGCCAATGGTATCAATGTGGCCTTCACAGGCTTCAAACTCTCCCCTCCCCCTACCACATCCCAAAACCAGCCCAGCTCGTCCCTGCCTCCCTAACCTGTCCTTCCTCCCACCTATCCCCTCCTCCCACCTCAAGCCCCACCCCCCTCTCCTACCTACTAACCTCATCCCGCCCCCTTGACCTGTCCGTCCTCCCTGGACTGACCTATCTCCTCCCTAACTCCCCACCTACACCCACCTTTACTGGCTCCATCCCCGCCTCTTTGACCTGTCTGTCTCCTCTCCACCTATCTTCTCGTCTATCCATCTTCTATCCGCCTCCCACTCTCTCCCTATTTATTTCAGACTCCCCCTTCCCCTCCCCCATTTCTGAAGAATGGTCTAGGCCCGAAACGTCAGCCTTCCTGCTCCTCTGCTGCTCAGCCTGCTGGTTCATCCAGCTCTACACCTTGTTATCTCAGAAAAACAATGGAGACTGTTTAAAAAATAGTATTTTTCTTTTAAGAACATAAGAACTAGGAGCAGGAGTAGGCCGTCTGGCCCTTCGAGCCTGCTCCGCCATTCAATAAGATCATGGCTGATCCTTTCGTGGACTCAAATCCACTTACCCGCGTTCTCACCGTATCCCTTAATTCCTTTATTGTTCAAAAAAAATCTACCTTTTTTTTTTGAAAACATTTACTGAAGTAGCGTCAACTACTTCACTGGGCAAGGAATTCCATAGATTAACAACCCTCTGGGTGAAGAAATTCCTTCTCAGTTCGGTCCTAAAACAAACATATTCGTTTATTAGTTTCAAGAGTGCTGAAGATCATTTTTCTGACTGACAACAATTCATTTGGCATGGGAAGGTAATGTGACACAGGGATGGTGAATGAGTGACCAATGACTGGAGCCATTGACCAAGCTGGTTGAAAGCTGAAAGCAATGTAATGAAATGTCTAAATGATGAAACTTAATTTAGACACAGGACGTGTGGATCAGCTGCCTGTTACAGGATCTGCCAGCGTTTCATTATCATTTACAAAAATTGGACAAATTGAAGATCTAGTCCAATACCCTCCTATAGGAAATGGGCATTAACTATACTTTTGTTCAATTCTGTCAATTCTGAGTTAGGAAACTGTCAATTTGCATTAAGCAAGCATGTTTCACATGCTTGTTCCACGGACCTGTTTCTTGAATTGAGAGGTTTATTTTAGTTGGCAGTAAATGTAGTATATCGTAAGTGTTTGCTAAAAACAAAGGAAATAGGAGTAGGAGACAATCATATGGCCCATCAATCCTGCTCCCTCATGACCATGGCTGATTGTGGTTTCAATTCTACTTGCCCATCTTTGCCCTTGATCTCCTGACTGACCAGAAACCAGTCTGTCCCAGCCTTCAATATATTCAATAACAGTGCATTTGCAGTCCATAGTATTCCAAAGATTCACAACCCTTTGAGTGAAGAGATTTCTCCTTATCTCAATCTTAAATGGTTGGCCCTTTTTCCTGAAACTGTGCTTCTATCTTCAAGAGTACCCAACCAGGGGAGACATCATTTCAGTATCTATGCTGTCAGAGCCCTTTATGATCTTGAATATTCATATGAGATCATTCTTCGCTCACGTAAGCTCAAGCTAATATAGACCCAGTTTACTCAGCCTCTCTTAGAACAACTCTATCGTCCCAGGGGTCAACCTAATAAACTTTCACTATACTGCCTTCAATAGATGTATATCCTTTCTTAAACATGGAGATGAGAAGTACAGAACCAAACTGCTTTAGTGACTGTATGTATACATACAATTTATGAATAAAGTATATTTTTGAAATTTAAAAAATGAAAGTTCTACATTGTACTTCAATTGCAGTCTCACCAAAACCATATTCGAGTATAGCAAGACAACAAGGTGCAGAGCTGGATGAACACAGCAGGCCAAGCAGCATCATAGGAGCAGAAAGGCTGACGTTTCAGGCCTAGACCCTTCATCAGTATAGCAAGACTCTGTGACCTGAAGTCTGTGAAGCACAATTGAGGCAAATACATGGCTCACCAACATGGAATATATATTAAATGATGCCCTTTAGTGAAGTTCATGACCTTGAGTGAGGAACATAGAGTGCACAACTCGCCTGTATCAAACCGATTTGGTAAACTCTTGTCCAGTCAAATCAATTTCTTAAAAGAAGATTATTATATGAGTTCCTATTAAATGCACGTAGATTTCATTGTATTTACATTATATAGTTATATTTTGCTATAAGTTGAAGATGAGTCCCTTAATCTGTAATAACACCTAAGTTATTTTATCTATTCTGTTCTAAAACCTATGTATCTAGACCCTTTCACATGTACCTGGCAGATCAAAGCTGAATGCCTTAGCTGTCTCTTACTATCTACCTGGTTAAGCAGGTTTGGTAAACTGGTGAGCAGATATCTGGAACAGGGATGGAATATACTTTAGACGTAAAAGTCACCATAGCATGAAGATTTTTTGCTGCTCACTGCCAAGTGCATTCTTTTATTAAACGGTATCAAATACTTTTGTCTTCAAGGGGAAATAAATTAATCACATATATTCTGGAAGGAGGCATTAACTATGTAAGGCATCAAGCTTTTTTCAGATAACACAGTTTGTTTGAGTGCAGGGTGCTGCAAATAGAATATATCAGAACTCATTGCATCAAGCCAACAATCAATGTGAAGTGAAAAGATTTTGCAGTTACTCGATATTTCCATTATGTCTGACCATAGAATATAGAACTTGCAGGTGAAGGGTTATCAAAGAAAAAAATCAATGACATCACTGTGTTGCAGTTCATACAATCTGCAATTTTTGGGAAAAATAACACAGCCCTTGGAAAATCTAGAATAATTAGGCAACTGAAGTATTGAGAAACCTCTCAAAGTCGAAGTGTCTCGTAGTCTGTGTGTCTGAACAGCTGTTTGTGGGTCCTTGGTGTTGCCATCACCTCTGTTTGTACCTGAAAGACATGGGTTGTACCCAAAAGGGCCCATTTTCTGTGGAATGCTTTAAGTGGTATGCCCCATGGGATAGCAGTTCCTAACTCTATACTTGATGGGCCTCACACACAATGTGTGTTTTGCTACTTCGACAGGCAAATTTCTTCTTCATCCGCAGGAAAGTACTAAGTTGATACTTGCTCTCCTTCCAAGCATTTGTCCATGTGCAGTATGGTCCAGTTAAGGGCATTCTTCTTTCATGCACCTCTTGCCCACGGTCAACACGTCTGCATTAAAAGGCACTTTTTTCCCCTGTGCCCTTATGAACAATCAGTCCACTTTTTTGCCATCCCCCCACTGTCTCATTCTGCAGTGAACTGTAACCTTTTGGAACTACTGCCATTCCCTATTCATAAGTATATGATCTCTCTATCACAGCCTTTCAGCTATAGCCTATCCAATTTATGGGGAATGCTCGCGATTGCAAACTTGACAGTCACTCCGTAGAAATATTGGATAAGGTGAACCTACTTCAGGATTTAGCTTTATCCTGATTTTTCCACCTTGCTAAATGCAAAGTGAGTATTCTTTGCTCACAAACATCCCATGTTTTTTAGTCCTGATAATGTTTGACAACCTGATATGTTGTGAGTGTATTTGTTAATTTCCTTTCTCAATGGATAAACATCAAAGGGGTGCAATTTTTTTTCTGGGACAGAGTTACTGTGGTTCATTATTGATTTTTGAAAAGAGAAGGTTGGCCATTCAGTAAAGGAGCAGGCAAGGAACTTTATTTAGATCATTCATCTTCATCGAGGACTACTAAGAGAATTAACAAAGGATTGTACCCTTTTGATTATATTCCATCATCTTTATTCTTTACGTTGCGAGTCTGTAGAGTGAAGCTGAAGTAAGTGTCTATTACTTTTCAAAGTATAGCAAGTCATGATGATCTTGTGACTTAAATAGAGTAGTTGAGTTTCTTTTGTCATCTAGCTTTTTGGGCGATGAGATAGTGGACTGAATTTTACAAAAATCACCTAAACTTCTATTTCGGAGCATCTCACAGAGGGATTCTCTCAATGGGCTCAAGCAAGTTACCTCTCACAATTCGTTCTTACTCATTTTGTTATGAATGCACCAGGACCCTCAATGGAGCCAGTATCGCAATATCTTGTGCTCACCCATGGCAGAGAATGTTGGAACCTCCAGGATTCCCACCACTGATGCTCCGGTAAATCACTACAAGCCATGAAATAGACTAGCACAATGCACGCTGTGGAAGGAAAACAAAACCAAACACCTTGTACAGGTACATAGTAGGCAGAGATAACATTGGAATCAGAGGCTCATATTAGTAGCTATATTGCTCCTTTACATCATCACCTGTTTGATCATGTGTCTGTAGTTACAAGAATCAAGCTATACAGACCGCCAAACCTTAGCATCATACCGAGCTAGAACTCTATATAAAGGGAGTGCTACTCTTTCCCAATTGCCTAGCAGTAGTGTGACAACATCTCATTGTTCAATATGGGAGCATTACATGTTGCAAACCCTTTGAAGAGTTGAATGTGTTAAAAATTACTAAACAGCAGGAAACTGAAGAAAAAAATGCATGAAAATAAGCAGTAATTACTGCTAAAAATGGACTGGGGCTCCTTGAAATTTGAGCAACAACAAATTTAGTCATTGAATGATCCCTTCAGCCTGTTCAGATCTAGTGGAAGCAGAAATTGATTGAAACCTGCCTGGCTTGCTGTGCCTGATGCTGCGCTACTCTATCATGGTGAAGGTAATGCTCCTCCTAATCAATGTCCTTATTTGTCTCCTTGAAAGACTGGCTTGCTTCTCCGCTATTCAGCCTCCATCACATCCTCTCTACATTACTAAAAGCAAAATACAGCAAATAGACAACGGTATTACAATGGTAGAGATTGGAGCAGTGCAAGGTGCAGTACAGAGTGGAGAACTGTATTTTAAGCAGATCAGGGATGTGCCCTGTTGATGTAGTGACACTGGTGTGTGTCCGATGCCAATCTCCATAGCCAGTGGGTGGGCAGAGAGAGAATGTGTAGGTCATAAGATCAAACAGCTTCAATAGAATATGGGAAACACTGCTAGTTTCACTACTATGTAATTCTGCACTCTTTCCATTTAGATTCCATTTAGTACTGTGTGAATTTGGGTCCTGGCCAGTCATCACCTCGAAGCAAATTCAGGTCCTAACATAGGCTTGCTTTGAGGGTGGTGGCTTTGGTATTTAGTTGTGTGTAATATGCTTAGAGCAGTTTCCTACTGTAGCAGCCTTTTATCTTCTTGCGAAGTCTCTCCATTACAGAAACTAGGACTGTGTACCAGCCAATCCATAGTTTAACGGTTGATTTGATAGAGGTTTTCAGGCTATTAAGCAGAACTGATAGGTTCAACAAAGAAAACCAATTTCCATTGGCTAAGGATATAAAGTACAAAGTTTAGAACACTTCCACAAATGTCATCTGATGTAAGGTTAATTTTAAATTTAAATTGTGAAATTGTAAGATTATCGATAAACAAGCTATTTGCTTTGAGAGAACCAAGCTGTGACCATGCTGTAGATATGTGTATAGATTGTGTTTCTCTCATAGACTGAAACCTACATGTTTGTCCCTGTATGGATTCTGTACTCGCTAGGGTGTTAGATGTCCTGCACTATTGGCTGCAGAGTTTGGCTAGACCTCTCCTGCTGCGTCCGTTACACCTCTAGCGTGTTCTTAACTTATAACAAGTCTCTCTTATGCTGTGTTCCTATAAACCTTTATTTGTGCTACGATGGACTTTATACTGAAAGCTCTGTAATATGTTTCTCTGTTGCTTGTCCTCAAATTTTGATGACATTTTTTTTGCTCTGCTTAGTTAATTTCCCATTATGCTGCATTATTAAGGGATATGGGGCAAAGGTTGTTGTATAGAGTTGGGTCACAGGACAATCATGACCCTGTTTTTAATTCTTGATGGGTTAAATAACCAACTCCTGTTCCTCTAATCTTGTATAAACCTGACTCCACCTTTTGACTGTTTCAGTTATTACTGGAACATTGATGTTTGCAGCTCTCTCAGTCTTGCATTAAGATCCAGTAAGTTAAACACTGTCCCTTTGTCCGACTGGTCAGGAAAATAGTGCTCCACCATCAACTTGCAACAATACTTCTTTTCGATAAGTATGCACTGAGTTAGTTCCAGTTAGTTTAAAAACTAACCTAATATTTCGAAGTTATTCATCCACAGAGAAGAAAGAACTCACGTTTACAAAGTACCTCAACATGTTCTCAACATGTCCCAAAGCACATCCAATAAATTGCTTTTCAAATATATTTATAGCGTGAGCAAATGTTATTGCAATGTGATGGTGCAGCTTTTAAACACTGTAATTATTGTTACGGTGCATGCTATACCGAAGATTGAACAGAGAATAAGGATTTTTGCTATTCAATAAATGGGAACCATTCTTTGTACCTTTTTCCATGCAGTTCTTTATCTCAGATGATGCTCCAAAGAAAACAACAGCAGCCTATCCAAACCTTTTTGGAGCTAAAATTCAAATATTGAAATTAAGAGCAGGAGTAGACCACGTGGCTCCTCAACCCAGCCACACCATTCAGTAAGATCATGGTCGTAACTCCACTTCCCTGCCTAGCTCCAATACACTCTGATTCCCTTCTCAGTCGAGAATCTATGTAACTCTGCCTTTAAAATACTTGGCGACACTGCCTTCACTCCAGGAAACAGAGTTCCCCCACTGTCTGTCGTCTCAGAGGAAAAAAAAGTCCTACTTTCCATTGCTGGCAATATCCTCATATATCATGTCTGTACCCTTTCCAGAAGCTAGTTCATTATTTAAATTTGATGCCACTGTCAATCTGAAGCACTTTGAACAAAAGTCGGGTGGCGCGGTGGCACAGTAGTTAGCACTGCTGCCTCACAGCACCAGGGACCTGGGTTCAATTCCACCTTCGGGTGATTGTCTGTGTGAAGTTTGCACATTCTCCCCGTGTCTGCATGGGTTTGCTCTGGTTTCCTCCCACAGTCCGAAGATGTGCAGGCTAGGTGGATTGGCCATGCTAAATTACCCATAGTGAACAGGGATGTGTAGATTAGGTGGGTTATAGGGGAATGGGTTTGGGTGGGTGCTCTGAGGTTCAGTGTGGACTTGTTGGGCCAAAGGGCTTGTTTCTACACTGTAGGGATAAAAAATGAGTCTTTTCCAAACCGTTTTTGACGTGGTACTAATGTCGTGTGAATAATTAGCTAACATTATTGCCTGTCTGAAGTAGTGTGGGATCACACTCCATTTAATGTATTCTGAAGTAATAATTGAGACAGGTTATAAATAGAACATTGGATCTAAATCTCTATATTTTACCCGTTTCCTTGCAGTGTTTACATCAGTGAGCCTCTATCTTCTTCCAGAACGGCCAGCTACCCTGATGCTATACGACGATGTGGTGCAAATCCTATTGGGATCACCGGGTAAGTGAGGAAATGTGAACTGTCTATAACTGCACCGTGACAAAACGTTTGGCGATCGTGAGAAATCCAACTGCACACATTGTCATTGGCTTGCAAATAATCATTTCTGAATTTGAAGCTTGATTGAACAGATGGGAAAGAGACAATGAAATTCTCACCTCAAGCTATGTGCGTTGTCATTTGAATTTGGCCACATTTTCTTGGCAATGTAAGTGAGCATGGTTATCTGATGGTAATGTTATCTGAAATAGAAGTAGAAAAATGCTCAAAACTCTCAGCACATTCGCCCATGTGAAAGGACAGAAATGAAGTTCTGAGGGTAGAATTTAATGTGGGCAAAGAGATCTTGTATCCCGGTTATAAAGCCAGCCAGAAACCCATTATTGTGTACGTTGGGAAGGCCCATAGCACCAAGTGAGATTCTTAACTGGGCAGCAATAAGCCTTCCCTGTGACTTATGACTCCAGTGCTGAGATTCTGATGACATCTGCCAGCCAATCAGAATTGAATAGCGGTAATGGTGGGATGAGGACTTTAAAAGAACGTTAATTCGCCAAGTGCATTCAGCAGTTGGCATTGGCATGGTAAGGCTGTGCACTAATGTTCCTGCCTGGCAGTAATAAGGGCCTGACCACTAAATGCATATGGGAGGGCATTAAATTTACTCTTCAGATCAGTGGCATTTCATCAGAAATGAGAGATGTTCAAGATGAACAGAAGCAAACCACTGCAGACATTAGTAACGGACAGTTTTTACACTAGTGCTGAGTCAGTGAAAAAACAGACAAGCACAAAAGGGAAATAAAGTAGAGGGAAGAATGGTGAAATGACAAGATGGATTAATGTACAAGACAAGCAGGGGCGATAATGTGTCATGTGTAGAAACAAATAATGGGCCCAGTATTGCTGTAAATGGTTTCAGCAGAATAACAGCACAATCACAGTTCTTCATATGGTTGTTTCATATGATATCTATTGGATAACCCAGATGTAAAATCCTAAGGAGCAATGCAGCCATTCACAATTTCCTCAACCTCTGAATTCCTCTTGCTGTTTGATATGGTATTGGTACAGCATTCTGAAATGATGGGTATACATCAATGTGACATGTCCGTGTTCAAGGTATCCCTGGAGAGTAACCACTAGATCCTATTGCAATTCATAATTACAAGGATAAGAAAATATGAGCAATGTCGTTCATTCCATCTAGCTTGTTCTCAAGGGACAGTAAGGCTGACTTTTTTGAAAGGTACAGTAGTGTGTGTAAGATCATCTATTATATTTTACATCTTAACTGTGTAGTATTCCTCGGTCAGGATATACCAAGAAAAAGACGGAAGGATGTAGGCTTGGTAGAGGTGAGGGATAAATGTGGAACACTTGGTAATTTGAGCTATTCACTTGGCATGTGGCATTCTCGACTAGCCTTGATATGACAAGTTTCTTGAAATAAATTGCCTTCTGCATCTGCTTCTGGATCCTGCAAGCACTATAAACTGTGGACTGGATTTTAGAGCTCAGCTGAATAGCTAATCGGTTAGGCATCATGCACTAAACACAAAAAACCCCGAAGAACTGCAGATGCTGGAAATCAAAAACAAAAACAAACTGCTGTGAAAAACCAGCAGTTAATGAAACATTAACCCTGCCGTCTCTCCACAGATGCTGAGTTTTCCCAGCAATTTCTATTTTGTTTTGGTTAGGAGTCACATCAGGGTGGGGGAATGTAAATTGTAATGGTTAATGGGCCTGTCTCTTATGGATCTGCCCCTAACCCCCTCTGCAATAATATGTTACAGGAGGGGAACACTGGGTGGCTTGAATCCCCTCCGACTCTCTCACCCCAGCCTTAGGAAAGTCAGGTAACCAATTAATAACCAGGTAAAGGTCAAATTTCCACCAGTTACCCACAGTGGACAGAAATCCATGTCATATGTGAAGCACGACAGCTTTAAATATGTTTGCCGGTTGTGGACACGTGAGGGAATTCACACATTTCGGGGCTTCAATAGCCACCTTGCTAAGGGCATTCCTACTCTTAGAGTCATACAGCACAGGAATAGACCCTTCGTCACAATTCTTACATGCTGTCCATCATCCCAAACTAAACTAGTCCCACCTGCTTGTGCTTGGTCGTATCCCTCCAAATAGTTCTTATTCATGTATTTATCTAAAGGTCTTTTAAATGTTGTAAGTGTACCAGAATCCACAACTTCCCCTGGAACTTCATTCCATACATGACCCACTCTCTGTGTTTAAAAAAAAATTGCCCCCATGTCTCTCCTTTCACCTTAAAAATATGCCCCCTGGTCTTGAACTCCCCACTCTAGGGAAAAGACCTTTGCCATTCACCTTATCAATGTTCTCTGTGATCTTATAAACCTCGATAAGGTCACCCCTCAGCCTCCGAAGTTTTCTGGTGAAAAAAGGTCCCAGCCTATCCAGTGTCTCCTTAAAACTCAAACCCTCCATTTCCGGCAACATCTTAGCCAATCTGGACTCCAGCCTGACAATCTTGGGGGACTCCATCCCCTCAACTGTACCCCTACTAATCCCTACCAGCCTGGCCCCAGTGGTATTCCCCTTCAACCTCCATTACTTACCTCATTTAGCTCCTGGATGCTCAGTGTCCATCACTTGGTTCACAGCCATGGGCACCACTCCCAGTGAGACCAGAGAGATGCTGGCCATCCCATTGGCCGGCAGATCTATTAATGTTTCTCACAGATTTCTAGACTCTTCTCTGTTCATCAGTCCCACACCCCTCCCCCTCACCCCACCTTTCCCAAGGAGATCCCCTGCTAAAATTGGCCTCAAACTCCAATTCAGAGTCAAGGGGATCCAAATCAGATGGCACAAAGTCCACCATACCTGTTCTCATCAAAGTAGAAAATTCCATTTAACCCATCTTCATTTTCTTGTCTCTAATATGGCTGTACCTGTCAGTAAAAACAAGATTTAGTTATGGTACTTTTTGTTTTCCACAAGAGAACTGTCTGCATTAGGATGGGGCATTCCATTCTATAAAAGAGCTTTAGCTAAACAAATTCAAATCAGCAGTGTCAATTCTACATAAAGCTGTCAGGAGCTCCTCATCTTGAATGTACAAATTTGTCTCATCAATAAAACACATCAAAGTGCTGCTGAATGAACATACACTGAGCCTTCATTCAACTGTACAGTAATTTTAGGTACAGAGGCAGTAGTTCATATGTGTCATCAAAAAAACATATATAGGATTTCCTTAAACCTATATTTCCAGTCCCCTTGCAATAAAATGGATCGTTCTTCAAGTTAATTACTACACTTGCATGTTAACTTTTGGTAATTCATGTACGAGAACTGCAAGGATTTCACTGAAAAAAAAATCCACTTTTCCACTCTATCACGTTTCCCTATTTCTTTCTCTGCCACTTTTTTGTCCATTCATTTGACTGATCGATCTTTCTTTGTGGTCTCTTCACAATTCTCTTTCCCATCTGGCTTTGTATTATCAATAAACCTGGATATATTATACTGATCCTTCATTTGATGCCATTCATATAGACTATAAATAAAGTGACCCAAGCTTTTCCCTTCCAATCTAAAAATGACGCATTTATTCCTCCTCTTTCGGAGGAAGTCCAACAGCTCGATTTTTTTTTTTCTCTGTTATCCTATCCAGCTTAATTGGCCCTAACACACAAGCTTTCACTTGTGAGTCATCTTTCTGCTGTACTCCTTATGCCACTTAAAAATACTCCAAAGTCTTGGAAATTGCAGATTTTGGAAATTAGTTCTCTTTCACCTGAAACAAAAACAGAAATTGCTGGAAAATCTCAGCAGGTCTGACAGCATCTGTGAAGAGAAATTGGAGTTGAATGTTTTGGGTTCAGGGAGCCTTCCTCAATTTCTGTTTTAGTTTCTGACTTCCAGCATCCGCAATTCTTTTGATTCTCTCTTTCATCTGACTTTCCCTTAAACCCATCTAACATAATTCTAGTTTAAACAGCACCAAACACAGAAAATTGAAAAGATAGAGGCTGTTAGCTTTGGCACCTCATTTGGAATTTTGGTTTACTTTCACATCCCCTCAAGCTGCCACTGGCCATTTATTTTGAAGCATTGCGGGTATAACTCAAATATAAATTGCATATTTACGTGACAGTTGTCCCTGGATTAGGATATCATATCGCTGTGTGAAGAAGGGACATAAACATGATCCTAATTAAAATTATAAAAGCCATCCCTTACTCTGAGATGATATCCTTTGGTCCTAGACTCTCCCTGTAGGACAACAACCCTCTGCATCTACCCTGTCAATCCCCCTAAGAATCTTGGCTTTCAATCAAGGTCTCCTCTCATTCCTCTCAACTCCAATAAGGACAAACCAAACCTATTTATTTTATTTCTAATCAACCTGTTCAGAGATATTATTAAACACCTCTGGAGCAGGTGGGACTTGAGCACTACTCAACCTCTCCTCAGAAGAAAATCTCTCCATATCCAGAATCAACTTAGTGGCTCCTAACTTCGTGAATCTTTTCTGGACTGTCTCCAATGCTAAGTATATCTTCCATTAGATAAGGGAACCAAAACTGTTCAGAGTATTCTTTGTATAGTATAACTAGTGCCTTGTCTAGTTTTAGCAAGACTTTCTTATTTTTATACTGCATTTACTTTGAAATAAAGGCTAACAGTTTACTTGTCTTCGTTACTACCCACTCAACTTGGATCCTAGCTTTTTGTGATTCATGCACGAGGACTGCAAGTCCCTATATGCTGCAGCTTTCTGAAGTCTTACCCCATTTAAACAATGTTCAGTTTTCCTAGTCTTTCTGACAAAGTGCATTACCTCACATTTTCCTACATTATATTCCATCTGCCAACATTTTGCACACTCGTTTAAGCAGTCTGTATCCCTCTGCAGACTCCTTATATCATCCTCATTGCTAGCCTTCCAACCTATTTTTATATCACCCGCAAACCTGGTGGCAGTACATTCACTTCTTCCATCCAAATCATTAAATATGTTACATGTAATTGCAGCCCCAGCACTGTTCTTTGTGTCATAGAATCATTGAGTCATACAGTCCTACGGCATGGAAACAGACCCTTCAGTCCAACTAAGTCCCTTCAGTCCATGCCAACCACGTTTCCGAGCTAAACTAGTCCCACTTGCCTGTGCTTGGCTCATATGCCTCCAAACCTTTCCTAGTTATGAACTTATCAAATGTTTCTTTTAAATGTTGTGACTGTATGTGCATCCACCATTTTCTTTGGCTGTTCATTCCACACACGACCCACTCACTGTGTTTTAAAAAAAAAAGTTGGCCCTTATGTTCTTTCTAAATCTTTCTCCTCTCACTTAAGAATATGCCCCTAGTTTTGAACACCCCCACATTAGGGAAAAGTCCATTGTCATTCACCTTATCTGTGCACCTCATGATTTTATAAACTTAGAAGGTCACCACTCAATTTTCTATGCTCCAGTGAAAAAAGTCCCAACCTATCCAGCCTAGTTTTGTAACTGAAACCTCCATTCCTGGCAACATCCTGATGAATCTTAAATCTAGTACTAGAATGACCCCATGGCTATGAAAATGCATACTTTGATCATCGTTGATGTTGAGTTATCTAATTTCCAGCATTAAAGTGGCTGCACTGTACAATTAATCTGAATTCCTGGCTGGAGAGGAGCGAAAGCTGTTGGGGATCCTATGTGAGATAACAAGGTGTGGAGCTGGAGGAACACAGCAGGTCAGGCAGCATCAGAGGGGCAGGAAAGCTGATGTTTCGTGTCGGGACCTGGGTCCTGACCCAAAACGTCAGCTTTCCTGCTCCTCTGATGCTGCCTAGCTTGCTGTGTTCCTCCAGCTCCACGCTGTGTTACCTTTGACTCCAGCATCAGCAGTTCTTACTATCTGAGGGATCCTATGTGTATGTGTTTGGACTCATACAGGTTTAGCTACAAAGCTCAACACCCTATGGTGATTGACATTGGTGATATAGCTTCCTGGACGAATTGGAGGGGGTGAACACAGGAATAAGAGCAAATCATTTAGCTCCTTGAGTCAGATCTGCCACTCATTAGACCATAGCTGAGTGTCTCAACACCACCTACCCACCTTTGCTTTGTAAGTCTGAATATGCATTCCTCACAAAAATCAATCCATCTCAACTACCAAGTTTGAATGGATCAAGTCCTTTTGGAGAAAAGAGTTCAAATTTTCACGAATCTTGTTTTGAAGAATTATTTCACCCTGAACAACTGAGCTTAAAATGTTATGGTCCTTTATTCTAGGCTCCCCAGTCAGCAGAAATCATTTCTTTCGAACATCTCTGTTCAACTCCTTTTGATCAGTTTAAAAAGCTCAGTTATATCACCCAGTGTAACTCTAACCTGTTGCTCCATTCAGGATAACAGGAGTGAAATGGGGAAAAGCTGAAGTTTGCCAACTACCTGGAACATGCCAATGTAAAACAATGACATGATTGTATTGATGTTACTTGCAAGTGGGAGGAGAGAGCAGCATGTCCTTGAATGACGCAAAATTGTTAAATGATTACAGATGATTGCTGTTTCCGAGAATTGTTGCCCTTTTCGTGGGTTGCCGCCATTGTAGAGGAGGAGGTTGGAAGGGAGCGGTGGGTGCAGTATTGTCTACGAGACAAATGACACAAGACAAAGCAGGCAAACAAAAGTGCCTGAGGCGACTTGATGTGAGTGTCTCCCTGCATATAAGACCTGATGTGCTGGGGGCACACCGGGAATGTGCGGTTGGGGAAAGAAGTATGCACAACAGCATGAAGCTTTCTGTTATCAGGCCATCATGACTGACTAAAGCTAGAGCACAGATGCTGCAATTCAATGGGTTGTTCAGAAAAAGGTTTTTAATTGCAGTCTGTCTGACTCTGTCTGGACCGAGTTGAGAGCAGAGAGTCTTGACTGTGACTCATTGTCTATGTAATCTCTCTCTCGAGCAGTGTCAGGGATAGGTTCTGCCATAAAAAATCAATATCAAAGATGCAGCTCAAACACAAAGAGAAAAAGGAATAATGAAGTTTTGTTTGGAAGAAAAGCTCTGCATAATATAACTGGCTCAACTTTCTCTTTCTGAAACAGGACTTTGCAGCTGTAGGAACCCAGCTGTGATCAAACTGGTAGATTCCTGATATCATGAATTACCTCTTTGCTGTATTAAGTCAGGGAAATGAATGGCATTGTGATAATCACAACTATGGCCCTGTAATCTAGAGAGGCAAGCTAATGTGCTAAGGACACGGGTTCAAATGGCACCTAGTGGAGTTTAAATTCAATTAATTTGTCCCAGAAAAATCTGGAAGAAAGGCTATCTTCAGTAATAGTGAAATCCTCACTGACTGTCACAAAAAGTCTCATCACCCATGTCCTTTAGAGAAATAATTTTTCCATCCTTCCTTCCTGACCCCAGATCTACAGCAATGTGGCTGGCACTTAACTGCCTTCAAATGCAAAGATTAAAAAATAGTTGACCCCAAAATTAAGGAGAATATTAGTTATGGAGCAAAATAAGATTACTTGAAAATAATTAGAAGGTAGTGGCTTCACTAAGGTTAAAGATGCCATTAAAGAAAAAGCAGGGACAAAACAATGTAAAATTAATACCTGAACCATGAGTGATATTGCAGTCACTGCCTTGTTGCCAGTTTTGCTTGTATGTATATGGGTTATTTTTTGTTCTTTGTTAAGGAATTGGATACTTTACGCTTCAAGTAGTTCCAGTGTCTGCATCAAAACGTATTTTAGATTAGAAATAGCCTAGCCAAATGCGGACTAGGACTTTTCCTGATATATTGATCTGGACTTATGAGGAACAATCTCAATTTGCAGATGGCACAAAGCTTGGAAATATTGTGAACTTGTGAGAAGGATTGTGATAATATTTAAGATGACATTGACTAGCTGATGTGACAAGTGACAGATGAAATACAATTCAGGGAAGTGTGAAGTTGCACACAGGAGGTAATATTATAAAAAATGGATACAATTCTAAAGAAAGTGCAATGTCATAGGGATCAGGTCATTGAAGGAGGTGTTAGGATGAGATAGAAGTAATGAAGCATTGGAATCCTGGACTTTAAGAAGAGAGATATAGAGCATAAAAGCCATGATATGAAGATATACTTGTGTAAAACATTTGTTCAGTTTCAAATGGGGGTATTGTGTCCAGTTCTGGGAGCCACACTTAAGGGAAGATATGAAGCTGGCAAAGAGGGTCAGAAAAGTTTCAATACAATACTACCAGGAATGAGGAACATCAGTCACATTGATAGATTGGAGAAGCCAGAGTTGTTCTACTTTTGAGTAGAGAAGGTCGAGAGGAGATTTGATGAAGGTATTGAAAATGTGATCTGGACACAATGGGCAAGGAGAAACTATTTCCCTTGGTGGAAGGGTCAAGATCCAGAGGAGTCTGATTTAAGGTGATTATCAGCAGAAACAAAGCTGACATGAGGAAAAGGTTTTTAACACTGTGAATGCGTCAGATCTGGGATACCCCTGCTCAAGAGGCAGATTTCATAGAGACCTCCAAATGAGAACTGGGCAATTATCTGAAAAGAAAACATTCACAGAGCTACAAGGATAGAGGGTCAGGAGTAAGACTAGATGGCTTGCTCTTCCAGAAAGCAATCACATTATTACAGGCCAAATGGCATCTTTCTGTGGTTTTACCATGCTACGATTCCTTGATCTGTCCCAACAGCTACACGCACTGATAGAATAAGGAGGAGGGCTGAAGTAGAGTGGCATACTGGTTTGGCACACTGGTAATCTCAGCAAATAGTTACCTTTTACCACTGGCTGTGGCTTCTCATTGTGTTAGCCTGACTCACTTCACTGCTGCTGTTCCACTTTATTGACACTGGATTTGTGGAGTTGGGGACATGGCAAGTCGAGCCTGTTGTATTTAACCTGGGTCAGAGTTACACTGGCCTGGATCTCACTCTCATGAGCTAATGTGAGCTTTCGTTCTCCTCACTGACCCCATGTTGGCAGCTCTTGTAGAGTTAAAATCACATTTAGGAACAGACCTTTTGTACAGAACTTCCCTCTTCCCTGATATGAATTTCCACATCATTGCACCATGGATGATTACTTGTGTACATTGCATTTTCTTTCAAATTATGACAGCATGACAAATCCTCTGCAAAATACGTCTAAGCATCAACTGTAAAGCATAAAAGGTGGAAAAGAAAATAGCAGCAGCATAATCTCCTTTGATAATATATTGGAATAAATGCTGGCTCAATGAGTTACTAGGATCAGATGATATTGTCCACTCAGTTTATTACCATCACTTGACCTCAGATTAGTTTTCTATCTGAAAGACATCAGCGCTGTCTGTGTTCAGGGCTTTCATTTGCTTGTTGTTGTTAGTTATATTTCTTTTTGTATTGTGTGTGGCTTTGCCTCACAGAATGGAGCTTTATGACTCTATTTCCCAACTTAGGGAGTTTATGATGTAAAACACCACAGATGGGGTTTTATGATGCAGTACCACACAGAGAATGTGCTGGATGGTTTCTTGTTTCCAGATGGAGGATTACAGGATGTGACCAGATTAGGGGCACTTGCGTAAAGAAAAATGACCTCGAGTGTAGATTTGCAGTTCAGATAAAGACAGTCCCCATAAATAAAGTAATAAATCCGTAGCATAAACAAAATGGACAATGGGGATGAGGGGAAATTTGTATTGTGTATCACGACATGAGGAAACTTTAGTTTTTGCAGGACACAAAGATGTAATCTTGGGAATTACATATATATTCCACAATCCCAGGAGGGAAGTGCAACCTGAGTATTTAAACCTACCATTTTGTTTCCTACCTTTGATCTCTTTAACTCACATATGATTACCCTGCTGAGAATGTTATATTGTGGAACTGTAACGTATAAAATTTCTTTTCATGTTCCCACTGATTTGCTTGAATGTCAAGTCGCTTCGTTACTCAAATGTTCAAGTTCATTCAAAAAGCATTAAAGGGTGCAACGGGCCCTTTAAAACTACTAAGTCGATAAGATAGAGAATGTAAACACACACAGGACTGATTTTCCTGGGTGTCAAATACTAGGCTGCTAAAGCTCAGGAGCTGCTTGTGGTCCAAATCTGTAGGTAAACACCTTCACTCTAAGACTTCTGTGATATGTTTTTAAGCAGTGCATCACAAGCAGGGGGGTGCAATTTTATGTTCTCTGCTGTGGTGAGTTTAACGTTCATGGAGCCAGAAGTGGCATTCAAAAAGGCTGGAAGTTGATGAATGAAGACCTGATCACCGTCCCCGCATCACCCCAAATAATTCTGATTAATGCCCACTTCATCAACTCATTCAGCCACTACTGACGCCCCCCCCCCCCCCCCAGTTCTGGGTGGAGAACCCACTATGCTGGGAGATCAACAGGCAAGCTCTGGCCGGGTTGGTCGTGGGCTCTTTGGTGGGCGGTGGGCTTCCCCATTCCAAGGTAATCAATGCCTGATTGATGGACCTAGCATTGTGAAGAGTACCCACTATGAACCAATCCCTCTGTCCTTGCTGCCCATCTTGTGACCTCGCCCCCAACCCCAATGTCAATACTAACCTGTGGTCTCGTGCTGATACTTGGCCTCTCATGGGTGTCATACCACTAACAGCCACTGCCTCACAGGGGCACTGCTGCCCAATGGAGCTGCCAACGTCTGATTAAATACCAATTTACAGAATGATGACAAGTCTAGATTGGCATGATAGAAGCCATTGACATTTGAACTACATCACTATATTTTGGCATCTCGATATACTACTATCTGTATTCATTGAAATTAGGAACTGAGCAATGTGTACAGTGAAGCTCAGTTTTGATGACACCATATGTGTTCAAATTGATGGCTTTTCCATCAGATATTTTGTAGGTCCAGTGCTTGCTAACATTTTCATCCTTTTCCATGAAAGTAATAAGGCCTCTTTCCATTTGCATATTTCTGACACATCTTTGAATCTGCAGCTGTGTATAAGAATCTCCTCACATGATGTAATATGCTCCATTCTGCACTTACATTCAGTTTTGTGATGGAGCAGTGTAACTTGCAGCCAATACTCACCATGCTTGTTGAGAAATCTATGAGTGGGGTTTTTCTGTAACTGTCTATTGTACTATAAGCTTACATTCACTGATCAGTATTGCTCCATGGGCTTTAAGAATGGCCTTAATAGCAATCTGGTAAAGATGCCCTTAGCCATTTGCCCAGCTTGCAAGTCTGTTGCAGAAGTAGAGCTCTTCAAAGCTATCCTGCTGAGCAGTAGCGTTCCTAATCAGATCATTGTTTACTATTGGAAGGATGTTGTTAAACTAGAAAGGGTACAGAAAAAAATTACAAGGATGTTGCCTGGACTGGAGGGTTTGAGTTATTGGGAGACGCTGAATAGGCTTGGGCTTTTTGCCATGGAGCGGAGGTTGAGCGTTGACCTTTGTAGAGATTTATAAAATCATTCGAGGCATGGATAGGGTCAATAGCCAAGGTCTTTTGCCTCAGGTAGGGGAATCCAAAAGTAGAGGGCACAGGTTTAATGTGAGAGAGGAAAGATTTAAAAGGGACATGAGGGGCAACTTCTTTCCTTAGGAGGTGGTGCGTATGTAGAATGAACTGCCAGAGGAAGTGGTAGATGCAGGTACAGTTACAACATTAAAAGATATTCGGACGGATACATGGATAGGGAAGGTTTAGAGGGATATGGGGCAAATGGGAGTAGTTCACTTTGAGAAATTTGGTCAGCATGGATGAGTTGGACCAAAGGATCTGTTTTAGTGCTGTACGACACTATGACTGTATAACTCTGACTTGTATCTCAAACTCTTGCAAAGGTGCCACAGGCACTATTTTTGGTCTCGGTGCTTGGTTTACCTCAATTTACCCTGGAAAGTTAACAGCTGTCATAAACGTTTCTTTCTATTGCAGCCTGAGGTCAGTTCACTCAGTATAACCCATTAATGTCCAGCTCAGTATGAGCTCAGTCCTACACATCAGCACACTTGTATCCACTGAAATATCAGTGCTTTTGTTGTTATAATAAGAAAATTAAGAAAACCTCTTTTTATTAATTGTTAACATGGGCCTGCTCTAGTAACGAAAACAGAAGTTGCTGGAAAAGCTCAGCAGGTCTGGCAGCATCTGTGAAAAGAAATCAGAGTTAACATTTCAGGTCCGATGACCCTTCCTGCCTCTAGTAGGGCTGGTATTGCTTGGCAAACTTTAGAAAATGGTGGTGTGTCTCCTTCTTGAATCACTGCCAGTGGGTTTCCGTCCTATAGTAGTGGTCAGTTAAATATTGAACAGTGTTATTGTAAAACTGGAATCACATATAGGTCAGACCAGGTAAGGATAGCAGGGTTCCTGCTCAAGAGGATATGATTGAACCATTTGGCTTGTTATGATAATCTGACAATTTTTTTTGTCGTTTACCTTTTACTCAGTGAAACTTTTGGAGACTATGAGGGAAACAGCAATTGTTGAAGTAAGTTCAATCTCCTTCGCTTCACTTTTTGTGCCATTCCATCAAAATTTGTATCAGCCCTTAAGTTTATAATCTGAGAAGAACTTTTGGACTTCAAGAACAGTGTGAAAAGTAACCCTATCAGGACATGTCATGTGTCAGCTATGGGTGCACAGTCCTGACATGAGAGAGAATGCAGTACTGTCAGAACAATTATCCACTTTCTTCCTTTGTCACTAGAAATAAAATCTGCTGTTGATTCAGCAGGAGAAAGCTGGCTGAAAAAGTTGCTCTTAAAGAGCAATTGGGATTTTAAGAAAAGGACAAGATACTGAATGACCGTGGGCTACAGTTGTTTTGCTAAATTTAAACACAGCAAAGTAGCTTCCCTTGAACATTTAAATCAGAAGAAGTGAAATTTCCAGTTGTAGAACGAGTATTACACCCAAAATCCAGGTCATGCATTGTAGTATAGCTCTGGTCTCTTGGTGTTGTATTGAAGCGTGTCTTTTGAGCTTTCACAATGCTAGGGCAAGTAGTTGGGTTCAGTTTGCTGTTTCCACATAAGCAGTGTGTTCAGTCTGTGGGGACCTGTATGATTTCAGAATCTTGGGATAGATGAAAATAACAAAATGATGGTCTAAGTCTAATCAATATCACCTCCAAGCAATGAACAGATCTTGGAATAAAGCTGCGTGTAAGAAAATGCTTCTGGTTTTTTTTTGCTTATAGCAAAATGGTCCTTGTTTAATTGTCTTTCTTATTGGTTGAGGAAAATCACTGTGAATGGATAAGCGATTAAGGTGTTAGACTGACGATATTGTTGCAAGGTTAGATGGTGATGCAAAGATAGAGAGGAGAGTAAGTTATGAAGAGGATACGAAGAACCTGCAGAAAGCTATAGGTAGGCTAAGTGTGTGGGCAGAAAACAAGTGGTAGTTTGTGTATAATGTGGAAAAAGATGGCACTGTCCACTTTAGCTGGAAAAGAAGTAGAGTACTATTTTAAATGGAGAAAACCTGCAGACAAATGTGGAGCGGATGGATCCAGGTGCCCTTGTACATTAATCATTGAAAGTTAGCATGTAAGTAGAACACATAATTGGTGAGGTAAATAGAATATTGGTCATAAGATGGAAAGAGTATAAAATAGTAGGGAATAATATACTCCAGTATCTTGCTGTAAATGTACAGGGCATCAGTGAGACCATAAGAGCACTTTATGCAATTTTGGACTATTTGCTTAAAGAGGAACATGTTTCCATTGGAAGCAGTCCAGAGGAGATTCATTCGGCTGGTTCCTGGGATGAATGCTTTATCTTTAGAAAAAAGCTCGAGTTGTTTGAGCCTGTAATCATTGGAGTTGAGAAGAATGATCTTATTGAAGCCTGAGATTCTATGAGGGCTTGACAAAGTAAACGATGAGAGGATGTTATTTCTCATCGATGAATCGAAATCTAGGGTATACAGTTTCAAAATAAGGGATCTCCCACTTAACATGAAAATGGGAAAGAATTTGTTCTCAAAGACTTAGTTTTTGGAATTCTATTTCATAGAGGCTAGTGGAGGCTGGGGCAAGGAGCTCTGGCTAGGCCAGCATTTATTGCTGATCCCTAAATGTGTTTGCAAAGGTAGTGGTGAACTACCTTCTTGAAGTGTTGCTGTCGTTGAAGTGTAGGGCGACCCACAAACACGTGATAGGATGGGAATTCCAGGATTTTGACCCAGCGACCCTGAAGGAAGAGCGATATAGTTGCAAATCAGGATGGTGTGTAGCGTGGAGGGGAACTTGGAGGTAGTGGTATTCCCATATTTCTGCTGCCCTTGTCCTAGATGGTAGAGATTCTGGGTTTGGAAGACAGTGTTGGAGGAGCACTTGGTGAGTAACTGCAATGCATCTTGTTGATGGTACACCTTGTTGTCACTGTGCTTTGTTGGTGAAGGGAATAAATGTTGAAGGTTGTAGATGGGGTACGACTTACGCAATCTGCTTTGTCCTGACTGGTGTCAGGAATCTTGAGTGTTGTCAGAGCTATTCTCATACAAAGAAGTGGGGAATATTCTATCACAGTCCTGACTTTTGCTTTGTAAAGATTGGACAGCCATGAGGGAGACAGAAGATAGGATACTCACCACAGAATTCCTACCCCCTGATCTGCTGTTGTAGCTGTAAGATATATATATTGATGGTTAGATTCTTTCTTGTTTGAGTTGACCATAGACTGGCACATGTGTTGCATGAAATATAATTGCTGCTTATCATTCCAGGTTGTCCAGGTCTTGCTGTAGATAGATATGGACTGTTTCAGTATGTGAGACTTGGAATGGTGCTGACCATTGTACAATCATCGGCAAACGTGTCCACATTTGACTTTTAGGTTTAGGGAAGGTCTTTGAAGCAGCTGAAGATTGTTGGGCCAAGAACAGTACCTTGAATGACTTCTGCAGAGATATCTTTGAACTCCGCTTATTGACCTACGGCAACCACAACCAGCTTCCTTTCTGCTGAATATGACTTCAGCCATCAGATTCCCTGGCTCCTATTAACTTGAACCTTGCTAATGTGCTTTAATGTCACTCTCTAGATAGGTTCTGATTGATGTAAAGGGCTGTCACTTCTGGAATTCAGCTCTTTTGTCTATAAGACCACAAGATACAGGAGCAGAATTTGGACCATCAAGTCTGGTCCACTATTCGATCCTGGTTGATATGTTTCTGAACCCCACTCTCTTGCCTTCTCCCCATTACCCTTGATCCCCTTACTAATCAAGAACCTGTCCATCTCTGTCCTAAATACAGTCAATGACTTTGTCTCCACAGACCTCTTGTGGAAAAGAGTTCCGTAGAGTCACCACCCTCTGAAAGAAACTCCTTCTTGTCTCAGATTCTAAAGGGTGGAATGTCTACGCGATGGCTTTTTGGAGCAGCTTGTGGTGGAGCCCACAAGGGAACAGGCAATACTGGATTTAGTGTTGTGCAATGAGGCAGACTTGATAAGGGAGCTTAAGGTGAAGGAGCCCTTAGGAGGCAGTGACCATAATATGATAGAATTTACTCTGCAATTGGAGAGGGAGAAGTTGGCATCGGATGTAACTGTATTACAGCTGAATAAAGGCAACTACAGAGGCATGAGGGAGGAGCTGGGCAGAATTGACTGGAAGAGGAGCCTAGCAGGAAAGACAGTGGAACAGCAATGGCAGGAGTTTCTGGGAGTAATTTGGGAAACACAGCAAAAATTCATCCCTAGGAAAAAGGAAAAAGAAGCTTACTAAAGGGAGGATGAGGCAACCATGGCTGAGAAGGGAAGTCTGGGACAGCGCAAAAAAAAACATATAATGTGGCAAAGGACAGTGGGAAGCCAGAGGATTGGGAAGCTTACAAAGACCAACAGATAACAACCAAAAAAGAAATAAGGGGGGAGAAGATTAAATATGAGGCTATGGTAGCATGTAATATAAAAGAAGATTGCAAGAGTTTCTTTAGATATATAAACGGCAAAAGAGAGGCAAAAATGAACGTTGGGATGCTGGAAAATAAAGCTGGAGAATTAGTAACGCGGAACAAAGATATGGCAGAGGAACCGAACATGTACTTTGCATCAGTCTTTACACCTGGGTAATTTTCTATCTTGTTAGGTTAATGCCAGTGTTGCTGGCACAGTTTGGCTAGGGGTGCAGCAGGTTCTGGGGCACACATCTTCAGTACTATTGCTGGAATGTTGTCAGGCCAGTCCCCTACCCAGAATATGTTCTGCAACCTTGCCACCCTCGTGTTAGCCTAATGTTATTATCACTGGATTGTAAACCCAGAGACTCAGGTAATGTTGTGGGGATCCGGGTTCAAATTCTGCCATGGCAGATGATGGAATTTGAATTCAATAAATATCTGGAATTAAAGAGTCTAATGATGACCATGAATCCATTCAGAGATAGTAGGAACTGCAGATGCTGGTGAATCCGAGACAACAAGGTGCAGAGCTGGATGAACACAGCAGGCCAAGC
>NC_063361.1:10413382-10414311 GCF_021869965.1 Rhincodon typus | reverse complement strand
CTTGTTATCTCAGATTCTCCAGCATCTGCAGTTCCTACTATCTCTGTTCTATACTTTTGTGTTTTCTGCTTCCCTCTCTTTTGGAATTACGGATTAATGTTTATTACTTTTCAAGAGTCTGAGAATTTTGGAAAATTCACACCCATGTATCTACTACCTCATTAACCATTTGCTTTAAGGCAGTAGGTTGAAGTCCAGCCAAATCTTGTCAGCTAATGGTTCCATCAGTTTGCTTTGTACCACATCATACATGATTGTAATTTCACCAAGTTCCGTTCCATATCCTGATTTACAGCTATGACTGGATTATTTTTGTACCCTGTCTGTAGTGAAGGCAGAAGCAAATATGTGTTCATTTTGTCTACCATTTCCTTACTATCTATAATAAACTCCCCATTCATACTCTGTCTAGAGCCAACATTCCTTTTGCTTTTGAGATACCTGTAGAAACTCTTGATTATTTTTTTGTAATACATTCTTAACAAGCTTTCTGTAATTCTCTACTTTCTTCCTCCTGATTAACCTGTTAGTCATTCTCTGCCATTCTTTATATTCTGACTAATCCTATCAGGTGCCACTCACAATGTTGGTATTGTGACTGGATGGAATGGATTAGCTGAGTTGATGTGCTTATGTACTAAAGAAGAGAAGAGCACATTCTCTTTAAGGATGAATAATTGTCACTAAAAAGCATATTGTTGGACTCAAAGTGGTCGACTCTCTGTGCTTCCAAAACATGCAGTGGACTGGCTACACTGACTGTAGAAGCTGAAAGTGACTACCTCAATAGTTCTCCCATACACACACACATGCACACACATACACAAACATGCATGTACTTACATGCACACACACGTGCGCACACACATGCACATGGGCGCACACTCTCTCTCTCACGCGCACTCTCTCTCTCACGCGCACTCTCTCTC
>NC_063361.1:10393629-10413372 GCF_021869965.1 Rhincodon typus | reverse complement strand
CACTCTCTCTCTCACGCGCACTCTCTCTCTCACGCGCACTCTCTCTCTCACGCGCACTCTCTCTCTCACGCGCACTCTCTCTCTCACGCGCACTCTCTCTCTCGAGCACTCTCTCTGGCGTGCTCTCGCTCTCTCGTGCGCGCGCTCTCTCTCGTGCGCGCTCTCTGTCTGTCTCGTGCGTGCGCTCTCACACTGTCACTAAATGAGGAAGCACTGATCTTCCACACATTGTCTATTTGAGATAAGGGGTTTTAACCCAATGGAGAACTGAGGTCATGGTCCCACACATCACTGTTCTCTTTGGAGCCCCAACATTAGATTGGACTCTTACCCTTACCAAACATTGAGTAATTTTTCTTCCTCCTCTCCTGAAAGTACTGCTCACTGTTGCTTTCTAATTCCATAGGTACTGTCCCAAGTGATTAATTTTAGTACAAGATCCAAGGTCGTGTTGACTATTTGATTGAAGTAATCCCTGGTCATGGCCATGCCCGTTATGCAAATATATATTTTTCAGGAGGGATCACTGTAATGCCTATCAACAACACAAACCCTCACAATTTCCTCTCTCATGTTTATAATCCACTTGTAGCTTTTCCCAACACTCTGTCAACGGAGAGCAGTGAACCCATAGAAGAACTATGGACCAGTCTGGCAGCAATGCTTCTGGGCATTGGCTTTGCCAACTGATCCAGCAGGAATCTGTGAGTAAAGAAGTTACTCATGGAAATAATTATACCTTCTTCATGTTCCCGGATGTACTTTTAAATCAATAATGTGCTTTCCACAATTACAAACTCACTTTGTTGAGGCTGACTCAGATATGAATTTCACTTCAATATATTGGCTTAGGACTTTTGTTTTATTGTTGCTCTGACCTCTCCCTGACACTATGTTGGCAAATTGATGCAGAGTTGGTAATGACCGGCACTCTGGGGCTTCTAATGTATTCCAGCAGAAACAAGGCCCAATAGATAATATGGCACTCTGTGTACATTTGTCTTTCATTAGTTCTGACTGGAATCTCTGAAAGAGCAGTGCTTTTTTCAGATCTCTCATAGTCTGATTATCTCTAAAAGGTTGCAGAAAGTGTTGGGAATGGATTGAGCGCTTAGATTCTGCAGTAGGTTTAAATGAAGCCAGTTTAAACAAACGGCCTACGGGCAGTATGTGAAAATATGCCGAAACATTGAGGTCGCTCAATTCATGGGAATATTATCGCTTCGTGTTTATGGGGAGGCGATGACCTAGTGGTGTAATCATTGGACTGTTAATCCAGAGACCCAGGTTATGTCCCAGAGGACCTGGGTTTCAATCCTGCCATGGCAGATAGTGGAATTTGAATTCAGTAAAAATCTGGAATTAAGAATCTAATGATGACCATGCATCCATCGTTGGAAAAACCCATCTGGTTCACTAATGTCCTTTAGGGAAGGAAACTGCCATCCTTACCTGGTCTGGCCTACATGTGATTCCAGACCCACAGGAGTTTAGTTGACTCTTAACTGCCTCCTGGGAAGGACAATAAATGCCAGAGATGCCCACATCTCATTGCACTGGAAACAGTTCAAAGGGAGCACAGTGGCTCAGTGGTTAGCACTGCTGCCTCACAGCGCCAGGGACCTGGGTTTGATTCCACCCTCGGGCGACCGTCTGTGTGGAGTTTGCACATTCTCCCCGTGTCTGCGTGGGTTTCCTCTGGTTTCCTCCCACAGTCCAAAGATGTGCAGGCTAGGTGGATTGGCCATGCTAAATTGCTCATAGTGTTCAGGGATGTGTGGGTTATAGGGGGATGGGTCTAGGTGGAATGTTCTGAGGGTCAGTGTGGACTTGTTGGGCCGAAGGGCCTGTTCCCACACTGTAGGGATTCTATGAGTGTAATGGGGATATATTTAGTTATTGTTTAAATATTTCTAATTATGGCTAGAAACAGCATGGAGGAGTTTGACAAGCTGGCTCAGGTGGAGGTGAACAGCACAAAGTCTAACTAATTAATGCCTTTGCCTTACACCCTTTGTCATCGTCTGAGGTTGTACAACATCACCACAATGGCCTTGTCTGCTATTAAGCTATGTTCCTCTGTAAATCATAGTTACGTTTTCAGTTAGGAACTGAAATAAAACACATTCTGCAAAGCAACATACTGAAAAGGAACACACAGGCATTTTCTGACAATCGAGATGTTAAACCATATTAACAGAACAGGCTGTCCCCTCAACTAAATTAATACACAGTGAAGAAAGTTCCTTTGAAATAGAGTAGGATGATAATAACATCTTGCATTTATGAAGCACTTTTAAAATAGTTTTTAAAAAGTGCCAGGTCACTTTGCAAGGACATTATCCAATCCCAAGCCACGTGAATTAGAGCGGGTGAGTAGAAGCTTGATCAGAACAATCTGTTTTAAGGAGCTTCTTAAATAATGGGAGGGGGTCAGGGAGATGAAGAGAGTCTGAACAAATTCGAGAGCTAAGGGCCTTGGCTGCTGAAAGCATGACAATCAATTCTGAATTGGTAAAAATGGGGTAAGCACAAGAGAAATAAGTATTATATGGAGTAGAAACGGACACTTCGGTCCAACTCGTCTGAGCCAACCAAATATCCTAAAATAATCTAGTTCTATTTGCCAGCATTTGGCCCACATCTCTCTTAAACCCTTCTTATTAATATACCCATCCAGATGCCTTTTAAATGATCAAGCTCCACCACTTCCTTTGGCAGCTCATTCCATACACTCACATCCTCTGCATGAAAAAGTTGCCCCTCAGATCCCTTTTAAATCTTTCCCCTGTCACCTTAAACCAAAGCCTCCTAGATTTGGACTCCCCTTCAATGGGGAAAAGACCTTGACCATTCACCCTATCCATGCCCCTCATGATTTTATAAAACTTTATAAGGTCACCCCTCAGCTTCTGACGTTCCAGGGAAAATAGCCCCAGCCTATTCCGCCTCTCCCTTTGCTGAAACCCCCCCAACCCTGGCAGCATCCTTGTAAATCTTTTCTGAACCCTTTCAAGTTTACACAGTATTCCAAAAGTGGCCTAACCAATGTCCTATATAGTTGCAACATGACCTCCCAACTCCTATGTCAATACAGAGACCAATAAAGGCAAGCATAACAAATGCCTTCTTCACTATCCTATCTACCTGAAGCTCCACTTTCAAGGACCCGTGAACCTGCACTCTGAGATCTCTTTGTTCAGCAACACTCCCCAGGGCCCTACCATTCACTGCCCTGATTTGCTTAATCAAAATGCAGCACTTCACATTTATCTAAATTAAACTCCATCTGCCACTCCTTGTTCCATCGGCCCACGCTGAGGTCACACTGTCCACAGGCGAATGGCGCCTCCTGGATTGTATCACAGGCTGCAAAGGAAGTAGGATCAGTGTTGACCAAGCTTTCCGAATTCAAAGATGACATATGAATGCAAGGCCCATCTTTCCTAGCACTGCTGTTGCTGCTGCACAGTTGAAATTGCCCAAGTATTTAACTAAACTTCCAGGCGACCTTTTCCATTATCAATCACTAGTTTTCTTCAAATGCGCTCACAATCAAAGTGGAAATGTATTGCTAGTGAATGCTGACGTTAAAGTCAGTTCCCAGTAACTGTGTCTCCATGACATGAGCAATAGCTACTGCTATCCGTGGAGGAATGATGGACACCTTTCCAAAGGACTCAATTTTTTTTAATTCAGGAGCACGACTGTCAGATTAAACTCACAGAGGATGTCAGGTGTGACAGCAGAGGTGAGGGAAAGGTTAAACAGTGGACATCAAGCACAGGGTCTGGAAGAGCTGAACTGCTTCTCATTTTGAAGGAAAGTATGTATGAGCTTGGTTAGTGGTTGAATGCACACCAGCAAATCCCGAGTAGGACAGGTCCAGCTGTGACTCACCAAAGGACAGCTCCCTTTTTCTGACAGAATTAGCTTCATCTCGAGCGTATGCAAGAGGCTTGACACCTGCTTAAGAACCCTGGATGCCTGAAAACTGTCTGAGGCCTGTATACCGCTTGATGTTTCTCAGGGGGTCTTGGGTGAGAGGGTCTACCTCATGAAATTTTTCACTTCCCCTGTGACCATCTTAGCCCTGTTTACCATCTAGCAACTGAGCACAGCTATGATTAACTTCTGCTCCATAATTCCAAAGTCTTGATCTGTTTGAATACAATGCAGGAAAAGTAAGAGTGCTGGAGCACTGAAGGCACCCAAAGCTTCCAGCCAAATCTAGTTACCATGGTAATAATTGCAGAGGGGCAGCTGCATGTGATAAAATGGACAAGCGGGTTTTAATGGGTTGTTTCCTCAAGTGTAGCATGAAATGTATTCAATGCAGAGAACTATTTTTAAGCAGAACAGTTGCTGCTGGAGACTGCTGGGGATGTTTCGGTGATATCACAGACGTGTTTAGAGTCACAAAGGATTTTTTCCTCCCCTGAGGAAGCTCTCAAACCGACAGGATTTGCACACAGCCTACTCAGTGAGCATACAAAAGACGAGGTAAACACCAGCAAAGTGTTGTCTGGAATGTAGGGGAGGCAGGGAAATCGCTGAACGTTCTGTAGTTTCTTTCAACAAGTCAGTATCTGTAGCAATGTACTTCCCATGCTCCCCTGATTTCTTTGAGATCAGAACGTGTTAACAAATGTGTTAAAATCCTTGAACCCTTAGCAAGCCGAGCTCTCAAATTCAAGAAATGAGTAGACTGGGCGGGGTGGATTCCCTGGATATTCTACGTCATTTGTGATTCCTGACTTTTGGATTAATGGCATGGCTATTCGCTCGCAAGTCTTTCTTTAAATGTGCAACTGTATTTTGGGAAGATGACTGCATTTACATGGAATGCCTGAAACTGTGGAAACAGCAAAAGATATGGACTCCCTTCTTGGCAGCAAATCCACAGAGATCCTTGCTTAGCCACCCATCCAACACCACTGCACCTTAAGGAAGCTCGATACCATCGCACTGTGGTCCTGGCACTCCAGGTCCTTCCGACAGGGTCCATGCATCAGCCAAGTCTCAGTAGCTAATGAGCTCTGTCCTTCAACCCTTGATAGCTCAGTTTAAAATCTGACAGTTTTTGACTTACAATAACCCAAAGTGATGAACTAAGCAGGTCGTTAAAATGTGCCCTTACTTTAGAATTATAGAATGATACAACACATTATAGGAGAGGTGATGGCCTAGTGGTATTATTGCTGAGGTGTTAATCCAGAGAGACAGATAATGTTCTGGGGCCCTGGATTTTAATCCCACCACAGAAAACGTTGGAATTTGAATTCAATGAAAATTGGAGTTAAAAGTCTAATGATGACCATAAATCCATTGTCATTTGTCATAAAAACCCAACTGGTTCACTAATGTCCTTTAGGGACGGAAATCTGCCATCGTTATCTGCTGTGGCCTACATGTGACTCCAGACCTATGGCAACGTGGTTGACTCATTTAATAAATGCTGGCCTAGCCAGCGTTGACTTCATCCTGTGAATGAATGTAAAAAAAAAACGCCTGTATTGGCAAGTTGAAAGGGATAATATTCCGAGACAGCAGGATTATGTGACAGAACAGCATTGTTGCAAAATGACTAGTTTACCAGAAGTCTGTGCAATCATATTTCTGATGGCAGATCTTTTCTGCACCATCCTTTATGTCACCTCTGAAGCCATAAATGGGGATTGTACATCTTTCCGTGAATATAACTGAAAATTGGAGCATGTTTACGAAATAGCTTCTTGCACAACGTGGAAATGATGCAAGTCCCCCTTGATTGCCACTTTGCAGCTTGCTGCCCTTTTTTTCTGTCTATTCAGCAAAAATCATGCTCTAAACAAAGTTCAGAAACCCAAAGTTCATTTCCAGAATGTGAAAATAACCTTGGACAGAAAAATCAGACTTTGCTATTTGCCCACCTGTGCTGACACCCCAAGACCAATTTCGACCCTGTACTGTTGTTATAACCCCCTCAGGTTCTGTATACATATCCATTCTGTATATTGGAGCTTAGAAGTCTGGCAGCTGCAATGTTGTACATGGTAAGATGCTTGTGTTTGAAAGGCAGTCACCATGATTTGAACAACCTTAAAACAGTTGCGGTAGACGAATAATTCAGAAATATAGAATCCTTATAGTGTGGAAGCAGGCCATTTGGCCCATTGTGTCCACACCGACCACCACCCCGCCCCCCCCACCCCCCGCACACCCCAAACCACCACCACTGTATCCCTGTAACCCTGCCTGAAGCACCCAAGGAAATCCATGCAGACACAGAGAGTGTGTGCAAACTCCACACAGATGGTCGCCCAAGGCTGGAATCAAACCTGGGTCCCTGGCACCGTGAGGCAGCAGTGCTGACCACTGAAGCACTGTGCTGCTTTGGTGAAGTAATCTTTCCCCTGGGCTAATGTCCTTGTCCACAGGAGAGTTCTTTCAGTGTTCAGGCTTAGGGACCATGCCTGCCAGATCATGCAGCTGGAAAGCTTGATGGAACCATTGCCAAAGGCAGGAAAGTGTTATCCTGGCCTTTTAATTTGCACTGGATTCTGCATCTCCAGTCTATGTATCCATGGCTATCTGCTGCCCTCAGCTGCCAGGCCCAAATGTTTACTCAGTGAGCTGTTCAACAATGAGAGTCGTCATAGCTAAACTCAATCCTGTCAACTAGTGACTGCATAGATGTATTTTCTAGTGGGATTCACAGGATAACCACTTGAGAGTGACGTTTACTAAGAAGGGGATGAGACCGCTATAAAAATTTCTTCCTTTCCACGTTAAACAGTTGCCTAGCAACAGGGCCATTTAAAATTCAGTGCACCTTCAGTCTGATGCCTGGTGATGTAGAATTTGTCTCTAGGGACTACTCTGACAATACCATTCAAAGCTGCTCTTCACATTCCCTATTAATGACTGTTATTATGCTATCTAGCTGTTAACTGTCTCTGAATGCTTACGCCTTCACTCGGTAAAAGTGACTCTTCTGTTGTTCAAGAGGCGTCCCAAAAGCAGGAACACAGAGCCAAATTCAGGATTACTGCTTCTGGAGTGGAGCCCTTTCCAAGGCCAAACGTAACGTCTTGTCGATGAAAGGATTAAGGGGCTATCAGATTTGGGTTTTGGTAACTGCCGCAGTGTGATACCTTTGTGAATCTTGGCAGTTTTGCGTTGGATATTTGAGGATAAAGGCAGTCGGGTTGTCTCTAGCACGAGTGGATTGTGACTAACATAATTACCATGAGCAGCAGTTGCTGGTAGGCCATGTCAGTCTAAAGCACTGGGGAATAGGCAGAGAATTCTTCCATCCTAAAGCTCTCACAAAACAGGGATTTCTAACTGATTAATGATGAATATAGAAACAAGATTATCACATTTAGCCCTTCATGTTGATTCTGCAGTTTAATGAAAGGCCTAACCTGCAATCTACCCCTATGTAACTGCATTCACTTCATGTCCCTTGGTAAAACACATCTGGTTCACTAATGTCCTGTAGGGAGGAAAAATGCCATCCTTATTTGGTCTGACCTAAATGTAACTCCAGACCCACAGCAATGTGGTTGATTCTTAACTGCCCTTTGGGAAGTTAGGGATGGGCGATAAATGCTGGCCCAGCTGGCGACGCCCTCGTCCTGTGAATGAATTAAAAACAAAATTTTTTGGAAAACAGAAGTCTATGGTGCTCCGATTCCAAAAAAAAACATTGATCTGGCATCAATTGTTATTCATGGAAGAGAGTTCTAAACTTCGATCGTACAATTATGGAGAGTGTTTCCTGGCTCCTTAGATTCTGGAAAAATGCCAGAGAATTAGAAAACTGACAGTGTAATGGATTGAAAAACTATAGGCCAGATAGTTTAATACCTGTTGTTGGGAAAAAGGATGTAATAGCAGAGCATTTTGAAATGCATAATATAACCAGGCAGAGTCTACATGGCTTCATGAAAGGAAAGTTTTGCAAAAAAATTGTACTTGAACTCTTTGAGGAAGTAACAAACAGAATAGATAAAGAGGTAGCAGTGGATTTAATGTATCTCATAGAATCCCTACAGCACAGAAGCAGGCCATTCAACCCATTGAGTCCACACTGACCCTCCGAAGAGCATCCAAGCCCTGTAACTTGGCATTTCTCATGGCTAACCCACATAGCCTGCACACTTTGGGCCATTTAACCTGGCCATTCCATTTAGCCTGCACATCTTTGGACTGTGGGAGGAAACCAGAGCACCCGGAGGAAACCTGTGCAGACACTGGGAGAATGTGCAAACTCCACACACCTGAAGATGGAATTGAACCGGGGTCTCTGGTGCTGTGAGGCAGCAGCACCAACCACTAAGCCACTGTGCCACTAAATATTTGGATATTCAGAAGGCATTTGATAAGCTACCAGTTGTTACAGTACTTAATACACGAAGGGTCTATGGTGTCGGGGGCAGAATATTAACATAGATAGAGGATTGGCTATCTAATAGAAAATGGAGAGTTAGAAAAAGGTGGGCATCTTCAGGGTGGCATCTGTAATGAGTGGAGTGCCACAGGCATCAGTGCTGGGGCCACAATCATTTACACTATATATTAATGTCTGGGCTGATGGAAGTAAACGTACTATTCCCAAGTTTGTAGGTCATACAGAAATATGTGGGAAGGCAAGTGGTAAGGATGTTGCAAAGGTTAAGCAAATGATCAAAAACATGGCAGATCAAATATAATATGGGAAAATGTGAGGTTATGCACATCCTCATGTATAAATCACAAAAATCTAGCATGCACATTCGACAAATGGAAAATTGGCCTTTATTTCAAGGAAATGGAGTATAAAAATAGGGAAGTCTTGTAAAGACTATACTGTCATGAATCAGACTACAACAGGAATACTGTGAACAGATTTGGTTGTCCTGTCTAAGGAAAGATATACTGATATTGGATGCAGGTCCAGAGAAGATTCACTAGGCTGATACTGGTTAGGGAGAGATTTTCTTATGGAGAGAGTTGGAATAGTTTGGGCTTGTACCCATTTGAGTTTAGAAGGATGAGAACCAACTTTATTGAAACATTGTCAAGCCCACTAAGACATAACTATGTGGATGAGAGAATGTAGGATCAGAAGGCATCATGTTGTATTACGGGACGCAGTGGCATAGTGGTAACATCACTGGACTAGTAATCCAGAACCCCAGACTAGTACTTTGTAAGACGTAGGTTCAAATCCCACCATGCAGATGGTGAAACTTGAATTCAGTAAAAGTCTGGAATTTAGAAAAGCTGGCTTATGGTGACTATATAACCATGTTGATTGCTGTATAAAACCCAGCTGGTTCCCTAATTCCCTTCAGGAAAGGAAATCTGCTAACCTTACATGTGACTCCAGAGTCTCAGCAATGTGGTTGACTCTGATCTGCCCTCTGGCAATTAGGGATGGGTTAGAGCTGGGGTCGAGCCAGCAACATCCACATCCCATGAATGAATAATTAAAAAAGGTGAGGTCTCCCATTTAGAACATTGTTGAAGAGGAATTTCTTCTCTCAAGGTATTCAACCTGTGGAATTTTTTTTTAAACCTTAGGAGGTTATCAAGCCTGGGTTGTTAAACATATTCAGTGCTGAGGCAGATTTTTAACCAATAAGACAATGGGGGAAAGGCAGGAAAGTGGAGTTTATGTTTATCAGATCAGCGGCAAGGAGGATGATGGGCCAAATAGCCTACTTCTGCTACTTGCCTCTGCCTTAATTATATTTTTGTAATGGCTGGCTCTCGTTTTGAGCCTATGCCCCTTAGTCCTGTAGTCCTTAACCAGCAGAAATAGCATCTCTCTACCTACACTGCTCATCCCTACTTGACCAAAACCTCTCATTTGGGCATCAGTATCCCTTTAAAATATACAGTCCCAGTGGGTAGATTTTAATGCTGTCCACTGGAACTGGCTAGGTAGTGGCCAGTCATATAGAGGTTGGTGGAGGGAGATTGAGGACGGGTGAGTTACATGGTAGAGACTTCATTCCCAGCTCCTGCTAGTTAAGTAGGCATTCTTGCTTTGAGATGAATGAGGAAGAAATAGCAGTAAAAAAGACACGTTTTGTCAAAGCTTCTCTCTTGCGCTCATCAGGACATTTTACAAGAATATAAGTTGAAAAAGTAAAACCACCATTTGACTACACAAGCAGAGGGTGATGGTTGGTCGATAACTGGATTCTGATTAGCCGAGATGTTGCCTTGGAGAATGTACCTGTTATCACTGATTGACATTTAAGAGCCAGGTTTTTGTTTAAATTGTAAGCCAGACAGGCTGACTCTGATTGCTCAGGGTATGGCTGTCGCCTGTTCTGCTGAGTTGAAACAGCGTCTGTGTGTGTACATATTCCTTCTGTGCAATAATATGTGAGGCTTCTGTACACACCGCACTGCAACTCACAATCCTAAATTTAGATGTCAGCACATTCAGGATTATCCAGCAAATGTCCAATTGCAGAGATCATGAGGTGCCTGTGTGGTCACATTACATCTATTCCAGAGCTTGTGTGAAGAGTGTCAATGTATATGCCAGAACCTTAAGGAGAGAGCTGAAAAAAAATGGGAATTTGTTTATGAAATATATAGAAGACCGAATAGAATTCATTTTAAAAAAAAATAAAGAAGTAACTTTCAGGACTAAGGAGAGGAGCAAGGTGCAGGACTGACATATCGTCAGATATTCAGTCAGGAAATATCTGGCCATTTCAGCAGCTTCCTTTGAATTAAACTCTGTGGCAGCAAAGTTTAATCACTAGAAGTTACAACAGTATATTAACCATGTCACCCAATGAGTTTGAGACAGAACAGGACACACAGCACGCAATCAATTTTATTGCAAATATAGATTATTTTAACAGCACAGTCTACAGTGAAAATATAGTGAAGTAAGTTTTGTGACGGAGGCAGGATATATGCATTGTGCAATAAAAGCAGGTTTGTTTCTTAAGCAAAATGCAATAAATGGATGATACAAATTTTCTACATAAAATTAATCCTAGGCACTGAAGTCAGGAGCGATTGACAGGAAAATTACCCAGACATCTCTATCCTGGCTATCAACAATAGGGTAACAGTGTATAGCCACCCTACAGAGGAACACAAAGAAGACAGACCTGATAGATCAATATAAGGAACAATCTGAGGCCAACGAATTACAGTATGCTGAAATGTTTTAGCTGCTCAAAGGAGGATAGCAGATAAGAAAAGATAAACTGTAAAGTTACCTCTCTCGGTCAACAGAAAACATCTACTGTACAAAACATCTCTACCGAGTGCCATTTTTCATGACCAGGTTTGGCTTTCCTTCCCAGGTTAGAGATGCTACAGAGAGCTGAAGGGACTATGAAGTTGGTATTTAGGACAAGCGTGGATCTGATAACCTATCTGTGAAACATTACATTTCAAATAGCTCTTGCTGTGCTACCACAATTCTGAAGCTTTGGAACTTGGACAGAACCAAGCATTAATTTCAAAGATTCTCTGTAGATTTCTCCCTGAAACATCAACAATAATATTTGTACAATATCTTCATTGTAGAGCAATGTCTCAAATCACATCAAAGGAATGAAATCAGAAAAAAAATGACATTAAGCCACCTATGGCTATTTGGACAAAAGATCAAAAACTTGGTTGTAAAACCGGAGTTGAAGGAACAGGGAGTTTTCAGAATGGAATGTCAGATATTGGGGGCAAGGCAATGTTCTTCATCAGAGACAAATCTGCAAATGAGGGAGCTCTTCATAACTGTAGATACTGGTCATGCTATCTTTAATTTCTTAGAAGTTGCCAAATCAGAGAACAAGTTGATGCTAATGATTATTTTGTACTTTAGCTTCTAATTAGATACTAGTAACTCTTTGGCCAGTTTGTTAACTAGGTATCCTGATTATTTACCTGAAAAATCTCTCCTTTCATTTAATAAATTAAGAGTAGGTTTTGAGCTTCGGTAAAGGAATGTTGTGTACTCCCAGCAGTGACCTCTGCCCGTCCCCAGCCTTCTTAGTTATAAAGTGCCAGAACCCCAGGCACAAATGAAAAAGGTCATAGTTCATTAGCTTTCCATGTCTCACATGCATTCTAACCATGACTGTGAAAATCTAAAGCATGAACAATGGAAAATTTGTCCTTCTTCATGCATCCTGATTTTAGAACGTTTAGCAACAGAAGAAGCCCATGAGGCTGAAAAAGCTTGTCCCCCCTCTTATTGCACAGCTCTCCATCACCATGCTCTGGACAATTGAGCCCAGAGTGGGTTTAGAGATGGAGCCCTCATGGGGAAAGCCCAGCGTGAAGCAACTGCAGGCCCTTGACTAACAGCGGAGTGTAATTTGGAACTTCTAACTTTATTTCTTATTTACTACTTTATACTGATAAGAACTGTTATCTCAACCTTTTAACATTTCTTTATTTTTCTACTTTTTAGCTAAGATTTTATACCTAGGCACCTTGTACCTAAAATCATATAGATATAGAATCAGTGTTGAAACAGGCCCTTTGGCCCAACAAGTCCACACCAACCCTCAGAGCATCCCACCCAGACCCATCCCTGTATAACCCACCTAATCTACACATCCATGAGCACTGTGGGTAATTTAGCATGGCCAATCCACCTAGCCTGCACATCTTTGGACTAGGTAGGAAACCGGAGTACCCAGAGGAAACCTGTGCAGACACTGGAAGAATGTGCAAACTCCACACAGTCGCCTGAGGGTGGAATCGAACCCGGGTCCCTGGCACTGTGAGGCAGCAGTGCTAACCACCGAGCCATCGTGTTGCCCTATGCTGTCATGAATGGCATGTTGTAAACTTTCCAGTGACTCCTGTATGTACTGGGGTACACATGACAATAAAACCCAATACAGTGTGGAGCTGGAGGAACACAGTAGTTCAGGCAGCATCAGAGGGGCAGGAAAGTCGATGTTTCGGGTTTACACCCTTCATCAGGACTGGGGAGGGGGAAAGGAGCTCGGAAATAAATAGAGGTGGTGTGGGGCTGGGGCAAGATAGGTGGGATGGTGACGGGTGGATGCAGGTAGGGGGGTGGTGGGGATTGGTCAGTGGGATGGGTGGGGTGGAAAGGTGGGAGAGAAGATGGACAGGTTGTGTCAGGTCAAGGAGGCGGGGATGAGAGGGAAGGTTGGTCATGGGATGAGGCTGGGGGTGGGGAGATTTTGAAACTGGCAAATTCTATGTTGAGACCATAGGGCTATCAGCTCCTGAGGCAGAATATGAGGTGTTGTTCCTTGAGTTTGTGTGTGGCATCATTGAGACACAGGAGGCGGCCCAGGATGGACATGTCACCCAGGGAGTGGGAGGGGAGTTAAAATGCTTGGCAACCGAAAGGTGGTGTTGATTATAGCGTACAGAGCACAGATGCTTCACGAATCAGTCACCGAGTCTGCAATTGGTCTCACCGATATAGAGGACGCCATATCAGGAGGAACGGATATAGTTGACCAACTTGGAGGATGTACAAGTGAATCCCTGTCAGATTTGGAATGATTGTCTGGGGCTTTGGACAGAGCTGAGAGAAGAGGTGTAGGGGCGGGTGTAGCATCTCCTGCAGTTGTAGGGAAAGGTGCCGGGGGTGGTGGGATTGGTGGGGAGTGTGGAGCGGATGAGGGAGTTGACGAGTGAGTGGTCCCTAGGAAAGGGATATAGGGGTGGGGAGGGAAATATCTCTTTGGTCATGGGGTCGGATTGTAGGTGGCGGAAGGAGAATGATGTACTGGATGCGGAGGTTGGTGGGGTGCTATGTGAGGATCATGGTGACTCTGTCCTTATTTTTGTTGGGGGGAGGGTGTTTGAGGGCAGAAGTGTGGGAAATGCAAGAGGTGGAGGTGGTGGAAAAAGAGTTTAACATCTCAACGTAAATGGAATTCTTTGATGTGTGGGTGCTGGGGAATGAAGGGGAGTCCTTTGCTGAGGACTGACCATTCATCCTCAGCGATGGGGAGGTCCGGCATTATGAATCACTGGAGGGGGCAAGTTGCGGTCCTTGAAATAGGAGGACATCTGGAATGTCCGGGAGTGAAACGTTCTGTCTTGGGAGCAGCAGATGTGGCAGAGGTAGAGGAATTGGGAATCGGGAGTCAAATTCTTGCAGGAAGGTGGGTGAGAGGAGGTGTAGTCCTGGTGGCTGTGGGACTCGATGGGCTTGAAATAGATGTCGGTGCTGAGACGGTTACTGGAGATGGAAACAGAGAGGTCCAGGAAGGGGAACGAGGTACCAGAGATGGTCCAGCTGAAAGGTGTTAGTAAAGGTGATAAATTGTTCAAGGTCTTCATGGGGGCACGAGGCAGCGCCGATACAGTCGTCAATGTAGCGGAGGAAGAGGCAGGGGATAGTGTCAGTGTAACAGTGGAAGAGGGACTGTTCCATGTATCCTACGAAGAGTTAGGCATAGTTTGGACCTATACGGGTGATCGTAGCTACCACTTTAGTTTGTAGGAAATGGGAGGAGTTAAAGGAAAAGTTGTTGAGGGTAAGGACAAGGTCCATTAGATGGATAAGGGTGTCAGTGTAGGGGGACTGGTTGGGCCTGCGGGAGAGGAAGAAGCAGAGGGCTTTTTGGCCATCTACGTGAGAGATACAGGTAGACAGGGATTTGATGTCTGTGGTGAAGATGAGGTGTTGGGAGCTAGAGAATTGAAAGGCTTGGAGGAGGTGGAGGGCGTGGGTAGTGTCCCAAACATAGGTGGGGAGTTCCTGGACCATTGGTAATAAAATGGAGTTGAGTTAGGCGAGATGAGGTCAGTGGGGCAGGAGCAGGCAGAGACAATGGATCATCCGGGACAGTCAGGTTTGTGGATTTTGGGAAGGAGATAGAAATGGGCGGTGCGGGGTTGGGGAACGATGATGTTGGAGGATGTGGGTGGGAGGTCTCCTGAGGTGATGAGGCTATTGATGGTCTGGAAGCTGATGGTTTGTTGGTTAGGGGTGGGGTCATAATCGAGGGGACGGTAGGAGGAGGTGTCTGAGAGTTGGCGTCTGGTCTCTGCAATGTGGAGGCCAGTGCGCCATACCGTTAATGTGAACCCCCCCCACCACCACCTTTATCAGCAAGTTTGATGGTGAGGTTGGGGAGCGGAGGGCTGCACGTTCCATGGGGGAGAGGTTGGAGTGAGTGAGAAGGGTGGAGAGATTGAGGTGATCAATGTTGCGACGGCAGTTAAAGAGGAAGAGGTCAAGGGAGGGTAGGAAGCCATGGGGTGGTGTCCAGGAGGATGAGGTTTGTTGGAGGTGGGAGAAGGGGTTTTCAAAGGGTGGGTTAGATTCCCAGTCAAAGAAATAGGCGCAGAGGTGGAGGTGGTGGAAAAAGAGTTTGACATCTAGACGTAAATGGAATTCGTTGATGTGTGGGCGCAGGGGAATGAAGGTGAGTCCTTTGCCCTCAGTGAGGAGGAGGTCAGCGGTGGCTAGACTTGCAGCCTGATGGCCTCAACATAGAATTCACCAGTTTCAAAATCTCCCCACCCCCGGCCTCATCCCATGTCCAACCCTCCGCCTCAACCCCACCTCCTTGACCTGACGCAACCTGTCCATCTTCTCTCCCACCAATCTGTCCCATGTTTCCCACTGACCAATCTCCACTACCCACCTACCTGCATCCACCCATCACCATCCCACCTACCTTCGCCCAGCCTCCCCCCCCCATTTTTTTCCAAACTCCCTTCCCCCCCCCCTGCCCCCGTCCTGATGAAGGGTATAAAAATGAAACATCGACTTTCTTGCCCCTCTGACACTGCCTGTGTTCCTCCAGCTGCAATTGTGTTGACTCTGACTCCAGCATCGGCAGTTCTTGCTCTCTCCTAATACTGTTGGTTTCTTTTACTGACTCTGCATGGTGACCTCAATGAGAAAGATGTTTATGGATTTGGAACTCTTTCAGAGACTGGATCGGTTAGGGCTACATTCACTGGAGTTTAGAAAGAATTGGAGGGAGGTCCCATTGAAACCTGTAACATTCTAGCAGGGCTAGTCAGAGTAAATTCCGGAAGGACGTCGCCAATTACCAGGGAGTCCAGAACCAGGGCTCACCGTTTTGGATATGGATTATGCCATTTAGGACTGGGATGAGGTAAAATTAACCACCTGGAGAGTGATGAACATGTAGAATTCTCTGCCGCAGAGAACCATTGAGGCCAAAACAGTGAATGCTTTCATGGAGGAGATTGATACAGTTCTTAGGGCTAAAGGAGTCAAAGGGTATGGGGAGAAAGTGGGAACAGGCGACAGAATTCAATCGTCAGCCATAACCATACTGAATGGCTCGAAGGGCCGAATGGCCTACTCCTTTTGTCTTTGTATGTTTTACATTCTCTTTTACACTCAGCTACTTTATTTTTGAGCTTGCCCCTGTACAGTATTTTTACGCTTCCTCCCTCTGCTCACTTGATTATTTCCCTTCGGTCTTTGCCATTTGCCTAAGCTTCTCTCACTGTCTAACAGCTCATGTTTCTGCTGCCACCATAGCCACTTAATTGACTGTCCTTTTCTCCCCCTTCTAGCGTGCAGGCCTTTCCTGTAGCCGGCTTTCCTCACACTCAGTATTGGTTTAATGAAGCCCTGGTAACAATATGTTTGCCTGAAACTCCAATCAAATCTGGAGTGTATTTAGCTCCTCTGTGCAGTCAATTTCTTGACAGACAAATATGAAATTGAATTGTGTCATATTGGAGGAAATTGATCAGGATGGCACACAAATTTAATTGGGCATCTTTCGTTTTAAAACAAAATGAAATGTGAAAATAGGAAGTACTCTTGAGAAAATAACCTTTCTTTATTATTGAGCTTTTCAATTCTGCTCTGCAGCAGTTTCATAGCACAGTTTTTTGTTACATAGCTTGTGAACTGTGAATGTGGAGACCCCTCGATAATCAGTAAAAGTTAGTGGTTTCTTTTTATCTTCACTAGTGAGATGTGGGTGTAACTGGTTGGCCAGCATTTTAATTGCCCATCCCTAGTTGCCCTTGAGAAGGTGGTGGTGAGCTGCATTCATGTGCTGCAGGTTGATCCACAATGCCCTTAGGGACGGAATTCCAGAATTTTGACCCAACGACAGTGAAAGGAAGGCAATATATTTCCAAGTCAGGATGGTGAGTGGCTTGAAGGGGAACTTGCAGCTAGTGGTGTTCTCATGTATCTGCTGCCCTTGTCTTTCCAGATGGAAATGGTTGTGGGCTTGGAAGGTGCACTCTAAGGACCTTTGGTGAATGTCCACTGTGCACCTAGTTGATAGTAGCAGCAGTGTGTACTGAGTGTCAATTTGGAGCAAGTGGATGTGGTGCCAGTCAAGCAGGCTTTTTTGTCCTGATCATCATTCTTTATTCAAAGTACAAGCTGCTATATGACTTTATTGCTCCTGTTAACTGCAAGGCTTAAAGGCAAGGGGGAAGAAAATGTTAGAGCACCACTAGTGCCCGACTGGGTCATCTTTCATTTATTAGTGGCATCTCCATCGTCCAGGAGGTAAAGTTTAGTTTTGCTGCCATAAATTGGAAACACAAAACTTGCGGACTGATATAATTGTACTTACGGCTGACAGTCTACTGCAATATGAGATGTTATGGTCATTTCACTCTGGGGTGGCATACCCACAAGCAGACCCCCATGAGGATCTCAGGCTCTGATAAAATTTCCAAGAAGTTAGAACAAGAATGGGTCTATCTCCAGCCACAAGCTCACACAACACTGCAGTAAAACCTTCATAGGTTGTCATCTTCAGGACTTTACAGTTCAGCTTCATAAAGACCCAAGATCACAAAGATATGAGCAGGAGGTAATCTCTGATTTTTGTTTTCTGCGTCTCATTAACTACAGTGATTTGTGATACTGGAAGGCAGTGAGTCAACATGCATGGATCCTCAGAGCATGGTAGTGCAGCTTAGATTGAACACTGGATGGACATCACCAATTGACTGCTCCATCTCTCAGGAGAATAATTGTTGATCCTGGGCTTTTACTCCATTTTCCCACCTTCTTCCCAGATCTCTGATTCCCTGAAAAGCCAAACCTCTGTCTGTCGTGGCCTTAAATATACAAAGTGGTGGAGCATCCACAAACCTATAGAATAGGAAGTTTCAAAAAATTGCAACCCTTTAAAGACCAATCACGTTCATTAGCAATTTATCCAAACTTGATTGTTTAACAACTATCCTCGGAAGAAACTAAACTAAACATTAGTCAGCATTATCAATCTTTAGTTAAAATTCGACATCAATCTATCGAATGAAGCTCTGGCATGACAAGTGAATCAATTATTGAGTTTGTGTTTGTGATGTACTGAAAATTAATTATTTGCTAATTGTGTATATTGTTTTCTAGATCAATTGGAGACCAGTCTAAGTAATTTACTTTTAAATATGCATTATTCATAAACATTTATAAAATTAATTCTATAACTGCTTTAATTGGTCATTACCAAAAGTGCAACATAGATCAAGTTCTTTCTGTACATCATGTTACACTCTGAGTCCCCTTAATAGGATTACAAGCAATATTTAGAAAATATATGTTGCATAACAGATATATGCCCTAAGAGGGTGTAAATAGTTTTAGCCTCTCGGACATGGACATCAACATTTCTATCACCACTGAGCCTTTTGCGGCAGTTATTTGAAACTTTAGTTTTATATATAATTTATTGTGACATGTATTTATGAAAGTACAGTAAAATGTGTATAAGTCACTGTAACTAATCTGGCACCATTTTAATTACACAGATTATAAAAAAAAGTAATAATGCAGGCAAAGTTAATATAAACTTCATTTTTTGTTCCATCCATGGCTTCTTGATTCCATAAGTGGCTACGAGACACCTTACTCCACAGCCACTGAAGGCTGCCCCTGAGGACACAACACCAAAAAGGAAGCACTCGAAAGCAGCCCCTACCGCTGCTGACTGGAACCCAAACGTTGCAGTTTGTCCCAGCTTCATTTTGGGTTATGCTGGTCTGTAATGCTCGGTCATTCATTACACCAGAAGACCAACAAGTTTTGAAGACTGAAGAGTGTCTTTCACAGAATCGATGGTCCAGCAGCAGCAGTTGATGTTTGTCTTGGAATTGATCCCTTGAAAGAGCCGTAGAGCTCAGAGACCGTCCAACCAGATGGAGTTGTCATCAAGTTAGACCTGGTCCTGAATGCAGAATCTATCTGCATTTTAACTTCCTGTCTGAATTAAAGGAGTCCCTAACAAGTGGAAAAGTGCTCAATGTTTCTCTTTCCCTCACATTGCGGATGCAACATGAACCTAATTTTCTTCATTTCTCACTGTTTCTCCATGTGAGAAGTGCAATCAGTGAGATGAAATAATTGACGCTGTAAAATGTGTCATGCCCAATTAGGAGGATGCTGTCTTTTGTTACAGACAATGTGGACAAAGATTTGGCTGAACATGCTGAAACTCAATCTGACCTTTCAAAGGACACCATTCAAAGATCACAGAAATTATAACCTATGTGTTTTGGGAGTTTGGGGAAACAAAATGAATTCTCACTGATGTGCGGTCTGTCGAAGACCAGCACTTTTCGTTGGCCTGTAGACTGTGTGTTATCCAGGGCAGGCCTGTGAAGACACTACGTGCAGACAGCTTGTGCCCCAAGCTGTTCGTTACGCTCCAGTACCTCAGCCAAAATCCTGTGTCGCACTGTGATATGATTTGTGTTCAGTACCGCTGCTGACGTTGATGGAATTGGGGTAACAAGGTGTAGAGCTGGATGAACACAGCAGGCCAAGCAGCA
>NC_063361.1:10371182-10378629 GCF_021869965.1 Rhincodon typus | reverse complement strand
TGCCTGGCCTGCTGTGTTCCTCCAGCTCCACACTGTGTTATCTGTGACTCCAGCATCAGCAGTTCTTACTATCCTTGTATGTGGGTAAAAGTTGTGATTTCTTTTTTGCTGTCCCGCTCTAGTACACAGTTCACCAAATTGGAGACATCAAGTTGGTGATTTTCTGTCTATGAGCAATAAATGGAAGAGATGCAATATGTAAGGGACAAGGAGAGAATTTTTACCCACAATTTGTGATTCGTGGTCTGGGGTTGGTAGACCATAAACTTTGAGCTAGGTTGAAGTTGTACAGGACGTTGGTGAAGCCTCTTCTGGAGTACTGTGTCCAGTTCTGGGTCACCCTGTTTGAGTCAGGATATTAATAAGCTGGAGAGGGTTCAGAACAGATTTACCAGGATGTTGCCAGGTATGGAGGGTTTGAGTTATAAAGAAAGGCTGGATAGGCTGGGACTTTATTCACAGGAGCAGAGGAGATTGAGAAGCAACCTGATAGAAGTTTTTAAAATAATGAGGGGTATGAGAGAGTTAATGGTAGTTGTCTTTTCCCTAGGGTGGGGGATTTCAAGGCTAGGTGAGAGGAGTGAGATCTAAAAAAAGACATGAGAGGTAAATTTTTTACACAGAGGATGGTTTGCGTGTGGAATGAACTTCCTAAGGAAGTGCTGGATGTGGGTACAATTACAGTTAAAAGACATTTGGATAAGTACATGAAAGGAAAGGTTTGGAGGGATATGGGCCAGGTGGAGGCAGGTGGGATTAATTTAGTTTGGGATTATGTTCGACCTGGACTGGTTGAACCTAAGTGTCTGTTTCCGTGCTGTATGATTCTATGATTCAATGCCTCTCTCAAGAAATTGAGGACAGCAATCTTGTTTCTGAGTTATTAGTTTCAACTTCCACTCCAAAAACCTGAGTAAATAATCTAGATTGACATTTTAGTGCAGTAGTGAGGGGGTGCTGCACTGTCAGAAGAGCTATCTTTTAGGTGAGATGTTTAACTGTGAGTCATCCTGCCTGGTGGATATAAATTGTCTGACAGAACTATTCAAAGGAGGGAATTGGATTTCTCCCAGATTTACCCCTCAAAGATCACAGAAACAGATAATCTGGTCGCTTATCCCATGTGCTCATGCAACTTTTGTCAGAAATTTTACTTCATCCCAATTGTTCCCTTCACCAGCAACGGCAACATATTTCATTGTCTATAATGCTCCCATTGGACATCCCAAGGATGTAAAAGGTGCTACATAAAAGCAAGTTTTTGTCTGCTAAGATTCACACTTACAGATAGAGTGGTATCATCACAGCAAGAGTGTGAGAGAAATAGAAAGTGATGATGTTCCAAGAGGCTGATTTTCAATGTGTTCACACAGGTCTTTAACTCTATCCTGGAGATCTCTATCTGCTGTCCTCCTCAGGATAAAAGAGCACTGCACTCAGCAACTTCAGTGACAGCAAAATAAATACCATTGAATATTCTGTCCTTCCCACCATGGAGTCTCTTCAATCTAGTCTCCCAGCACTGAACTGAGAAATTGACACTGACTATTTAAACTTACATGCATACATTCCTAGCTATTTCAGATTACAATATACAAAAGAATGCTGAAGACGGGGGTATGGTAGAATGGTATAATGTTACTAGATTAGTAATCTAAGACTTGGACCAATGTTCCAGACATTCGCAATTTCAAAACCCACCACAGCAAACAGGGGAATTTAAATTCAACTAATTAATCTGAAATAAACATATTAGTCCTATTAATAATGATCACCAAACTACCAAAAGTTCAGAAATAAAACCATCTGGTTGATGCATAATCTCAATGTGAGATAATTTGCCACACTTCCCCTAAATGGTCCATAAGTAACTCCCAAACAATGGGGTAAGGCCCATGGGATAGTGAAAATAAGTTCTGTTTGAACTCAACGCTAATTTCAAAGACCCTGATGTGTTCAGATTTTACCGCTGTGTGTTTGATACACCACTCGCTTCCTATTACAAGTAAAAAAGACTTCTGCAACTGAGTCCCAGCTACCATATTTAAAGGCTTCCCGAGTTGTTACTTGGAAAAAGAGATTGGCCTAAGGAGGCACCTGATGGAGGTGGAGGGATTTTTGGGTTTATTGAAGGAATTCAAACCAGATCAATTAAGGGCCTATTCCCATCTGGGCTGCACCTCCCCCTACTCCAATGACACCAAAGATGAGTTGACTTGCAGGCTGGTGTACCAAGGCAGGCCGGTTGCAGGGGCAGGTCTCTTGAGCTACAATACTTTGGGTATGATCGAGGGACTGACCATTGAGGTCCCACACTTTCCCCTTGCTTCTCCCCTCTCATTCAGGGACCTCTGACCCCTAAAACACCCCTCTATCCCCAAAAAGCAATTATTTTTCACTTTGGTGTGGGTTGTCCTCCAGGCAATGGCCTAGTGGTATTATCGCTGGACTGTTAATTCAGAGACCCAGATAACATTCTGGGGACCCAGATTCGAATCCCGCCACGGCAGATGGTGGAATTTGAATTTAATCAATATCTGGAATTAAGAATCTAATGATGACCAGGAAACCATTGTCGATTGTCAGAAAAACCCATCTGGTTCACTAATGTCCCTTAGGGAAGGAAACTGCCATCCTTACCCGGTCTCACCTACATGTGACTCCAGACCCACAGCAATGTGGTTGACTCTTAACTGCCCTCTGGGCAATTGGGGATGGGCAATAAATGCGGCCTCACCAGCTATGCCCTCATCCTGTGAATGAATAAAGAAAAAAAAAGTAGCCATGGTCTACTTAGTGTGGCTGCCATGAGCAAGAGCTGCTAGTCTCTGATTAGCCAGCAGATTTTACTGGGTGGGGTATCTGCCCTTGGTGACTTGATTTCTGAGCAAGGCTTGCTGCAAGATTTGCACTGAAAAGTGAGTTCATGTGGTATTTTATCACCTTTCGGTAAATGAACAAGATTTGTGATATAAATGGAAGATTCCAGCCTCTGTGACAAATGGAGTGAAGATCAAAGCTGCAGCCCTGATTTCAAATTAGCTTCCAATGGGATATAGGCATCTCTTATTGTACAGCTGTATTCAACACACCCCCACCACATCCATCTCCCCCCTCAATCATGTGGGCTATAGCACCCATATACCTCTCCCGCTGTATACAGCTAACCACTGTAACAGTTGATATGAAAATGTTCATGCCATGTGATATTATCCTGCAAATCTTTCCAATAGTTCACTCTATTGTCCAACCCTCCGGATACAACAAACTTCTAAAACATGGTCAACACAGCACATTGAGGAAGGCTATCACTGCTTCTCTGAGGAGGACCACATACTTTTTAAGACATATGGACATCCAAACATTCTTTTCCTCGAGACTCCGTCTCCATTCTATAAGATTGTGGCCTCAAAATGACATTCCATCTAATATGAAAAGCTTTGACTTCCTTCTTACTGAAGGAGTTATTTACCTCTACCTTAAAGATATTACACGACCCTTCCTCCACCACTTTCTAGGGAAGAAAGTTCCAAAGATTCAGGACCTGCTTAGAAAAGAAAATCTTCTGACTAAACAGATGACCCTTCATTTTTATCCTGTGTCCCCTAAGTTCCAGTCTCATCCACAAGGGAAAATATATCCTTTCAGCGTCCATCCTGTCAGGGTTCCTCAGCCTCTAGTATGTTACAATAAGATCACCTTTCCTTCTCCTAAACTCCAATGGATACAGGCTCAGGCAGTTCAACCTTTCCTCACAAGTTACCTCCTTTGTCTCTCCTATTGGTTGACTGAACCTTGCCTGAACTGCTTCTAATGTATTTATAACCTTATGTAAATAAAAAGACCACAGCTATATATAGCACTTCAGATGTGGACTCACAAACACACTGCAACAAATAGCAAAACATCTTTATTTTCTTTATTCCATTTCCCTTGCAATAAATGACAATATTCGAGTTGCTTACCTAATCACTTGCAATACCTGAATATTAACTTCTTTTTAATTCATGTGCTAGTACACCTGGATCCATCCGTACCTCAGAGCTCTGCAATCATCTGCCATTTAACTAACTTGCTGTTAATAATATTATCTTCCTGCTGAAATAGACAAGTTGACATATTCCTGCATTGGGCTCCATTTGCCAATTTTGTTGTCCATTCGCTTCACCTGCGTGTGTCAGGTGAACAGCTGGTTTGCGATGCAGTGTGATGTCAACAGCATGGGTTCAATGGCGGCACTGACTAAAGTTATCATGAAGGACTCACCTTCTCAACCTCTCCCCTTGCCTGAGGAGTGGTGACCGTCAGGTTAAACCACCACAGTCGTCTCTCCGAAAGAGAGAGCAGCCCTATGGTCCAGCTGGGCTACGGTGACTTTACCTTCTCCTACGTGTTCCTTTGCAGACGACTTCCAACTTACAGATGCAAAGTGCAAAGAAGTAGAGATTTATGGGCCTTTGCCTCTTGACTGATTTCTTACAGTAGGATAGATACATGCAACTTATATTTATCTCTTTCGTTAAACAGCACAGGGAAAAAGTTTGCATTTACACCTTTACCAAGTATAACTAATAACTTTCTGGGGTGCACTGAATGTTGTTGTGGAAGCAACAGTTACAAAGACTTGGCCAGCTTCTCATCAGCATTTCCAGGCAGCTCTCAGCCATTACATTTACTTGCTGGGTTTTTTTTGGGGTCGTCCATGGTAAAGATGTCCAGTCCCTCGACACCTGCATTCCCCATGCAGATGGCCTTAAGGCCCTCCGCTTCTTCCTGTCCCGCAGGCCCGACCAGTCCCCCTCCACTGACACCCTCATCCGCTTAGCCGAACTCGTCCTCACCCTCAACAACTTCTCTTTCAATTCCTCCCACTTCCTACAGACAAAGGGGGTAGCCAAGGGTACCCGCATGGGCCCAAGCTATGCCTGCCTCTTTGTAGGTTACGTGGAACAATCCCTCTTCCGTACCTACACCGGCCCTAAACCCCACCTCTTCCTCCGTTACATTGATGACTGTATCGGCGCCGCCTCGTGCTCCCACGAGGAGCTCGAACAGTTCATACACTTCACCAACACCTTCCACCCCAACCTTAAGTTTACCTGGACCATCTCTAACACCTCTCTCCCCTTCCTGGACCTCTCTGTCTCCATATCGGGCAACCACCTCGAAACCGATATTCATTTCAAGCCCACCGACTCCCACAGCTACCTAGAATACTCCTCCTCCCACCCACCTTCCTGCAAAAATGCTATCCCCTATTCCCAATTCCTTCGCCTCCGCCGCATCTGCTCCCAGGATGAGGCATTCCACTCCCGTACATCTCAGTTGTCCTCGTTTTTCAAGGACCGTAACTTCCCCTCCTCGGTGGTCGAGAACGCCCTCAACCGTGTCTCCCACATCTCCCGCACCTCATCCCTCACACCCCGTCCACGCAATAAAAACCAAAAAAGAATCCCCCTCGTCCTCACGTACCACCCCACCAACCTCCGGATCCAACGCATCATCCTCCGACACTTCCGCCATCTGCAATCCGACCCCACCACCAAAGACATCTTTCCCTCCCCACCTTTATCTGCTTTCCGGAGGGACAACTCTCTCCGTGACTCCCTTGTCCGCTCCACACTCCCCTCCAGCTCCACCACACCCGGCACTTTTCCCTGCAACCGCAGGAAGTGCTACACCTGCCCCCATACCTCCTCCCTCACCCCCATCCCAGGCCCCAAGAAGACTTTCCACATCAAGCAGATGTTCACCTGCACATCTGCCAATGTGGTATACTACATCCGCTGTACCCGGTGTGGCTTCCTCTACATCGGGGAAACCAAGCGGAGACTCGGGGACCGCTTTGCAGAACACTTACGCTCGGTTCGCAACAAACAACTGCACCTCCCAGTCGCGAACCATTTCAACTCCCCCTCCCATTCCTCAGACGACATGTCCATCCTGGGCCTCCTGCAGTGCCACAACGATGCCACCCGAAGGTTGCAGGAACAGCAACTCATATTCCGCTTGGGAACCCTGCAGCCCAATGGTATCAATGTGGATTTCACAAGTTTCAAAATCTCCCCTCCCCCTACCGCATCCCAAAACCAGTCCAGCTCGTCCCTGCCTCCCTAACCTGTTCTTCCTCCCACCTATCCCCTCCTCCCACCCCAAGCCGCACCTCCATCTCCTACCGACCAACCTCATCCCGCCCCCTTGACCTGTCCGTCCTCCCTGGACTGACCTATCCCCTTCCTAACTCCCTACCTACACTCACCTTTCCTGGCCCCATCCCCGCCTCTTCGACCTGTTTGTTTCCTCTCCACCTATCCTCTCCTCTATCCCTCTTCTATCCGCCTCCCACTCTCTCCCTATTTATTTCAAAACCCCCTTCCCCTCCCCCTTTTCTGATGAAGGGTCTAGGCCCGAAACGTCAGCCTCTCTGCTCCTATGATGCTGCTTGGCCTGCTGTGTTCATCCAGCCCTGCACCTTGTTGTCTCGGATTCTCCAGCATCTGCAGTTCCTACTATCTCTGATAAGATTTAAGCTGTGTTTGCCTAAGTTGGCTTTTTTAACCATTAATATTTATACAAATGTTTTCTCAGTGGCATTCTGTAATCTTATTTTGGTTCTCAAGGATGTTTGTCTGCAAGTGTTAACTTGTTATAGAGAGGTAAGCTTGTTATATGGAACTTAAAATATTTCAAGTTAATTTGAGAGAAAAAAATCAAATTGTAGAGCTTTATTGTACCATATAGGATTTCCAATCCAGCCCTAAGGAAAGCTTGGAAACTATACATTGTTAGTTTTAGAGACTTGTTTATACATAAATCCAGCATGTAAGCAAATATATTTGTATGTGGAATATCCGCTAGGGACGAGGAGCCATTCCTATCCAGGATTGTTCTTGGCTCTGAGCAATTAAAAGCACCATACCAGCACATGGTATTTATCTCTCTCTCACTCTCACTCTCTCTCTCGCACATACTCTCACTCACACACACTCTCACTCTCACATACACACTCTCACTCTGTCTCACACACACGCTCTCACATGCTCTCTCTCTCTCTCACACGCTCTCTCTCTCACACGCTCTCTCTCTCACACGCTCTCTCTCTCACACGCTCTCTCTCTCACACGCTCTCTCTCTCACACACGCTGTCACTCTCTTTCTCTCACACACACACACTCACACTCTCTCTCTCTCTCTCTCTCACACACTCTCACTCTCACACACACTCTCTTTCTCACATACACACTCACTCTTTCTCACATACACACACTCACTCTCTCTCTCTATCTCACACATGCTCTTTCTCTCACACGCTCTCACTCTCTTTCTCTCACACGTGCTCTCTCTCACACACACTCATTCTTTCTCACATACACACTCTCACTCTGTCTCTCACACACGCTCTCTCTCTCTCTCTCTCTCACACGCTCTCACTCTCTGTCTGTCACAC
>NC_063361.1:10359575-10371172 GCF_021869965.1 Rhincodon typus | reverse complement strand
CACGCTCTCACTCTCTCTCTCACACATGCTCTCACTCTGTCTCTCACGCTCTCACTCTCTCTCTCACACACACACTCTCACTCTTTCTCTCACACACACACTCATTCTCTCTCTCTCTCTGTCTTGCCCTCTCAATCACGCAGTGTAAGGTTTTGATGTATTTTGGCTTCAAGTAATTACTGGATGAAAGCATCTATTCAGCATATCAACTTTACAAGTTATCTGAGAGGTGAGCAAGTGAGTTGTACCTTTACTGTTTAGTTCCCAACCAAGAAAAATAAGGCAGTTGGTTGCATTCTTGTGAAAATTGTACATTGTTTGTGTGTTTTATGATTTCAGACTATTTCCCTAAAATGCTATTGCATTGCACCTTGCATGAGGGGAGGGAATGTAAACGATATCCAGTTCACAGGCCTGTTAGGTAGTTTTGAATTTCTTTGACATAAGTGATGATAGCTCTTTGCAGAATTAACAATGAGATGCCGTTAACATCATCCACAATTAGATTGAGAAGCAGCAAGGTATATTCTGAGAAAAGGTATGGAATTGAGCGAGATGCCAAGAAAGCCAGTAAGAAACAGCAATCAAAGAGAGAAGATTGCTATTTTCAGAGGCTGTTCCCAACCTTGAACTGTGCTATATTCTTAACCCACACGTTTCTCCTGAGCTAGACTAAAAGAGACATGAGGTACATAACCCTGAATGAATCACTGCTCAGTAAAGCATTGGATGAATGAGTGATAATGGATATCTGCAGGACAACAGTAATCTGCCTGTAACATATCAAGGTGATTGGGTTTTAATCTGTTTGTTCACATGGCCACCATTTGGAATGTGATAATTAAAAAACAAATCCTGTGAGCATACAGCACTGTCTCTGGAAGCTCTGAGGCATTATTTATATGACACTGACGTATTGCTAATTATCAACACTGAGCACACAAGAAGACATTGGTGTGTTTGCAAGGACTTTTCACTTCATCCCATGAATTAATAAAAAGGATATGGTAATTATTGGCAAGGCCAGCATTTATTGCCTATTTTCAATTGTCCTTGAGCTGGTGGTGAGCTCCCTTCTTGAACTCTGGAAGTCCATTTGAAAGAGTACATCCACACTGCTAGAGAGAGGGAAATCTAGGATTTTGACCAGTGATATTGAAGGCACAGTTATATACTTCCAAGTCAGCATGGAGTGGCCTGATGGCTCAGCGGTTAGCACTGCTGCTTCACAGCACCAGGGACCCGGGTTCAATTCCACCCTCGGGCCACTGTCTGTGTGGAGTTTGCACATTCTCCCCGTGGGTTTCCTGTGGGTGCTCCCACAATCCAAAGATGTGCAGGCTAGGTGGATTGGCCATGCTAAATTGTCTGTCGTGTCTAGGAATGTGGATAGGGTGGCGTCTGCTGTGTCTGGGAGGGTTGGTGCAGACTCATTGGTTCGAATGGCCTCTTTCTATGATGTGTAACTTGGCAGGAAATTCAGAGGTGATGTTATCTCCATGTGCTTGCCCCACTTCTCCTTGCCCTATTAGAGATTGTGGGATTGTGCAGGCTAGGTGGATTAGCTAGGAAATGCAGGGTTACAGGGATAGGATGGTGTGGTGGTGGGTAGGTCTGGCTGAGACGCTCTTCACAAGGGTGGTGTGAACTCAATAGGCTGAATGCCTGCATTGACCCTATCAGTGGTGCAGAAGAAAGCTTGTTGAGTTGCTGCAATACCATCTTGTAGATTGCTTTAAAGAAGCACAGAGGAGTGGTTAAAAAGATATTGAGTTGTCACCTTCAAATCATTTTATTCTCGGGAACTGATCCTGAAAATTGGAGACCTATTCTTTTTCAAATGAAGCATGGATTAGCCTCTCATTTCCAAATCCATCAGTAATTTTAAAAAATGATTTAGTATAATTATGCCAGTCTGTCAGTCTCCTTGCTTCTCATCGTCATCCAGAATAACAGTAATAGCACATAACTCTGTAGCTGTAAGGCTTTTGTAGTGGAATGGTAGTGCTACTACCTCTGAGCCAGGATAGCCAGGTTCACATCCCGCCTGCTCCAAAGGTTTCTAATAACGCTGCTGAATAAGTTGGTTGGAAAGCGTCTATAACCATATAGCAGCAACTGATTAATGCTCCACCGATTGTTAAATCCTGCACTTTTATTAATGAATATTAAATTAATACGATTTGGAATCAAAGTCTGCTCCAGAAACTTGAACACATTCCCTTGGCTGTCGTTACGTATGTAGTATGATGGCCATGTGCCATGTTGGTCTTACAATTAGTTGTTGATTTATTAAAGGAAAGATTCCTGGTGAACTGAATATGTAAAGGATAACTTTAACCACCGAAAGCAGGTGGCATTGTGTCATTCGAGTTTGAAAACGTTACAATAGAGTCATTGTCATAGACTTATACAGCACAGAAGCAGACCCTTCAGTCCAACTCAGCCAGTCCGGATATCCCAATCTGACCTAGTCCCATTTGAGAGCATTTGGCCCAATTCCCTCTCAACCCTTTCTGTTCGTGTACCCATCCAAATCCCTTTTAAATGCTATTGTACCCACCTCCACCACCTTATGTTGCAAGTTGTTGATAAACTTGAGAGGGTACTGACAAGGAAGTTGCTAGGTCTGAAGTGTTTGCGTTATAGCAAGTGGCTGAATAGGCTGGAGCATCGGAGGTTGAAGGGTGACCTTATAGAGGTTTATAAAATCATGAGGGGCATGGATAGGTGAATAGCCAAAGTCTTTTTCCTAGGGTGGGGGGGGAGGTCGAAAGCTAGAGGGCATAGGTTTAAGGTGAAAGGGGAAAGATTTTAAAAAGGATCTGAGAAATAGCTTTTTCACAGAGGATTAGACAACATCTTTCCTACAGAGGGGAGACCAAAGTTGAATGCAGTATTCTAAAAGTGGCCTCACCAATGTCCTGTACAGCCACAACATGACCTCCCAACTCCTTTCCTCAATATTCTGACCAATAAGATTTGAAATCCAAAGAACCCGAACATCCTCTGTGACCTGTCCACTTGTAGCTCAAACAGAGGCGTGACCAGGTCAGGGATGGTGAACAAACAACCCTCTCAAAACAGGCTGGTGACTCATTTACGTATTATCATGAGGTTGTATGCATCATTCAAATGCTATAAGATGATGCACATCTCAGAACTAGCCACCTTTTTAAATGTGACCACAACCAGTATGATTTCTCAGATCCCTACAAATTCTGCTGCTAAAGTGAGCAGAGGACTGCTTGATCCAGGAGTAAGTGTGTTCCATCTCCCTATTGGATGAAATTTACCTGAGGCCACCTCACAACCCTTCAATCTCAATCCCCCATTCTTCTTGTCTCCCATCAACTCCTTCAACCGTACTAATTTCTCTCACCCTCTAAAGAAACCATCCAATTTCTTCCTCATGATCTTTCTGACCTCTTCCAAAACCTCTTATGACCTCTCTTCTGATGTCTGACCTTCCACCATTCAATCTCTCCCCTGAACTCTAATCTCCTTTACTCACTGGCCTTCCTGATTTTCTTTTCCACTTCCCAGCAGTGACATGGATCTAAATCCTCAGCCATCTTGACATCTCTTGAGGATGTTTGGGTTGGCTTAGGGAAGAATCAGGACTAAACATGGTATTTAGTAAAGTTAGACTGGGCAGGACCGAATGGAAACCCATTCCTCTGGATTTCTGAATAACAGGACTACACAACCAGTCCTGGCCCCTGCATCCTCCCTATCTCCGTGATAAGATTGGGACTGAAATAGTGGAATTTGAAGAATAGCAGGAGGTTCTTCCATTGTTCTGTTGAACTCTCATCCCTTAACGAATATTACAAAATACCTTGACAAGTCATTTTTCTCATGTGCTGTTTATAGGACCTTGAGGTTATGTTTCCCCACATGTAACACCCATGACTATGTTTCAAGTGTAAATGAGTGAAGCAACTTTTGGTATTCTGAAGATGTGAAAGATGCTAAACACCAAAGAACTCATTGTATAAGCCAACTTCTGAAACTACCAAAAATCTTTTTAAAAATAAGGATCAACTTATTGATATGGACCAGACCAAATCCCCAGCAAATGTATCAGGAGATAGCCTAGTCCTTAATTTTTATCTTATTTAAAGGCAAGTGTAAAGTGCTATGTTCCAGATGTAATTTGATTTGTCACACTACTTGACTTGAAGAAAATCGCACTTTATTCTTGCCCCCAGTTAAAATACAAACAAAAGAAAGAAGGATTGGTATATTGGAAGGCTTAACAAAATAATAGATTATTTAACTGCTAAACAGCAACTGTTCCAATTTGGTAACATTACATAAACACAACCCTGGCAAAGGCAAATTCAGTAAAATAGATTGTCTCACATGCAATTCTAGTAGCAGGAAGAGAACCCCAGCTTTTTAGCTGTAACAGAAAGAGAGATGTAACAGCTTCCATAGCCAACCTCAAAATCCCAACAACTGCTGAAAGCTAAGCTAAAACCTTGGTTCCGTGGGAGCCTAACTCCACCCATTCATGCTGCTTCTATTGTTCCAACCTTTTAAAAAACAAACGCAAGGCCTCACAAGCTGCTTAATTTATCGGCTTGGAACAGACTGCTCGGCTCGGCTGTCTCAACCTCACTTCATAAAAAAAATCCAGCACTAAAAATCCTCCTAAAGCCATAGTATTGGCACTTTATATGCCGAGCACAAAATTTGAACCTCAATTGTGGGTGGTTTTACAATCATAGTGAAAATATATTATCACTGTTTAACTTGGATCATTTGACTCCAATACCTGTGGCTTTCATGGCCTAAAAATAGTTTGAAAAAGGACACAGCAGGCCTAAAATGGTGCTTCTGATCTTGTGTATCTTCCTCTTTCTCTATTCTTGCGTTCAATTTTCATTAAAACTGAATTTCTTCTCTTCAATGTAGTTATGTGACATGTTAGCACATATTAGGTCTCTTATCTTAGAGACAGTATTGCACTTCGTTTGCTCTTTTAGATTAGGCATTTCTGTTAATCACTGGCCATGTGCAGTCAGCTTTATACCACCTTGTCTTAAATTCCTGCACATCCCCTATAACATAGCCCCTATCACCTGATCATCTCCATCTGCTGACTTACAGGATGAGGAAGTGAATGTGCATTTCTGTGGCGAATAGTTGAGGCTGACTACTATGACTAGCATGCCATGATTGAAAAGAGGACTTTGACACCAAGTATGTGCAAAAGCCTGACTTTTGGTATTGAAAGAAATAGGCCAGATCAACTTCCACTTGATAAAAAATGATAAATGCAGACTCGATCAGGCAACCGGGAGTGAACATCAGCCATATTTATGATTAACACAGTTTACATAGAAACGTAGAAGATAGGAGCAGGAGGAGGCCATTCAGCCCTTCGAGCCTGCTCCACCATTCACCATGATCATGGCTGATCATCCAACTCAATAGCCTATTCCTGCTTTCTCCCTATAATCTTTGATCCCATTCGCCCCAAGTGCCATATCTAGCCGCCTCTTGAATACATTCAGTGTTTTGGCATCAACTACTTCCTGTGGTAATGAATTCCCCATGCTCACTTCTCTTTGGGCGAAGAAATGTCTCCTCATCTCTGTCCCAACTACTCAGACTGTGACCGCTGGTTCTGGACACACCCACCATTGGGAACATCCTCCCTTCATCTACCCTGTCTAGGCCCGTTAGAATTTTATAAGTCTCTACGAGAACCCGCCTCATTCATCTGAACTCCAACGAAAGCAATCCTAACCTAGTCAATCTCTCCTCATACATCAGTCCTGCTGACCCCAGAATCAGCCTTGTAAACCTTTGCTGCACTCCCTCGAGAGCAACAGCATTCTTCCTCTGAAAAGGGGACCAAAACTGCACACAATATTCTAGATGTGGCCTCACACAGAGTTTTAGCTAACAAAGGAGAAGGAAAGAAGTCTGCAAAGGTGACATTTCCCACTGACATTTTGTGGAGACCTTTTGCATTAGAACAAAATGTTGAAGTATGCCTCCTAGAGATATTCCTGTGATTTTTGTGCAATGGAGAATATGGACTAGATCATTCATGAGATGGCTTACATTTAAACTACAGTGATTCTAAGCAGCTATTTTTACAGTCTTCTACACACACAACAGCATTGAGCCAACAGGCCTTTTAGCGTAATGAATATATGGGTACTGGTGAGCAGAGCTTCTGTAGACCTGTTTTGTGCACATCACTTCCAAACAAGTTCCAGATGAGTCCTAAAACAGATAAGATTAACTATTTCCACTGATGTCTGTTTAAAACACAAAGCCCACATGATATAATAACATGCCTTCCTTCAGTGATCTTTTTCAGATATAATTATTTTTATGTAGGCAAACTGGAAACAAAAATAAAATCCCACTTTAAACCCAGGACCATTCCTTTAAATTTAAAAGCAGCCGGAAGTTCGTCAGGGTGAAGTTTAAAATAGCTTCATTTGAGAGCTGCCCTTGTAAGATACCACATGCTAATCTACTGTGCAGACCATTTTATATTCAGCGATTTTATATCCCAGTGGGACACAAACTCCATAGTTAGAGGTGTGATGAATTGCTCAGAGAGCTCAAGCATAGTGTGGTGTATAATATTCTGTTTAAACAACAATGTCACAGCAGGCTTATGATATACAGTGTTATTATAATTTAATCAGATTGCAAGCGTTTGAATCTTCTTTGGGTTTTCCTGCTTTAGACTTTTTGCTCCCCACGCTGCAGTTCCGGGATTTTGTCTGACGATTTGAAAGTACCATTTGTAAATGTCTAGAGGGCAGTCTCACAATGGCTGAGTGGGTGCATTTGCGTGTGGATTGAAAGTTAAAAATAGGAAAATATTGTTGGGAAGCAGACTTCCAACCAGCCCATTTCCGGGCTCCATTGAAACAGAGGCAGCTTCCAAATTGCTCCCGGGAGACAGGTTGCCATTTTAAATATGGGATGCCTCAGTTGAACCTGGCTCTGTAGAATTTTTTAGTTCTTTCCCAAACTGTGGATGTCACTGGCTAAGCCATCGTTTATTCCCTCCTCCTCTCTTCCCCCTCCCCACCGTCCGAAAGATTTAACTATGGTCATTTGGGCTTGATGGTAAAAAGCTGTCACTGTAGACAGAAGAGGGCAGCCTTGGTGATGGGGTGGCCCACGCTGCCTCACCTTGGTACTTTGGCGTTATTTCCAATTAATTTAGCAAAGCATTGACAGGGACCTGTGCTCTTGCCTTCTCCCTGTCTCCAGCAGCTACAATAAGTCAGACTTGCAGGTTAGATATTTCATAGTATGGGATTCTGACCAGCCCTGGCTATGAGGCCTACTCCAGTGACTGGAAGCCAAGCCTGTTTGGCTGAGTCCTCGACAACAAATGTGTCAGGGCCAACTTGCGGGGAACCCCCTCTGTGGACCACCTCCATAATACCAGTTCCCAAAGCTCTGACTGGGTTAACAAGTAAAAATCCCAACCACCCACCACCATCGACGTTGTCATCTCATTTTAAAACATCTATTACCAATTCTTCCATTGGTCTGTAGAATCATGTTAATCTGTCTTAAAAAATGTCAAATATTACACAGTCATAGAATCATACAGCATGGAAACAGACCCTTCGGTCCAACCAGTTCATGCCAAACTAAACTGGTCCCACCTGCCTGCTCCTGGCCTATATACCTCCAAATGTTTCCTATTCATGTACTAATGCAAGTGTCTTTTAAACGTTGTAACTGTACCCGCTTCCACCACTACCCTCCGTGTAAAAAAAATTGCCTCTCATGTCTTTTTTAAATCTCTCTCCTCTTGCCTTAAAAATGTGTCCCCTAATCTTGAAATTCCCCAATCGAGAGAAATGACACCTACCATTAACCCTCTACACCCAATAAATTATTAGTGAGGCTACAGTTTCTCTGAATCTGCCTATTAAAGCCCCATCACATGCCGGTAACGTGGTTGGATGCCAAAAATTGCCTTTACTGGTAATGCTTCATTGTTTGCAGTAAGTAAAAATCTTCATCCTCTATCTCCTCAGGACATCTGTCCCTGAAATCTGAAGAGGGCAGAGCCTGTTAAATTTTGCTCTTTACGTGACAAATCATTAATCAGCAAGCTGCTTTTATCTCTCATTATGAGAAACGTAAATCGTGGCGATTATTTTCAAACTAATCTTGCGTGAGATGTGACCTCTCCCTTGCCCCACTTACTGTAAAGCAGCATTACTGTGTCTAATTTACAGAAGCACTTCATATCCATATGTAAATGTATGCAGTATGCATTCTGTTCACTCACAATTTGGCCCCTCAAATCAGTATCTGGCTTAGAAACCCAGGCAGGATATTGTGATGCAGGAAAAGACCAGAATCCATGTGACTTTCAATGACAAATTGATAACTAGTATAATCACCAGTCTGATCTTATAATTATTTTAATTTTGCTTCCTATTTTTTTAATTCTTTAGCCATCGATAGACTGTGACCAAGTACTTTGCTTAGGAAGGACTGTACAGGGCTGAGCGAGCATTGTCGTTGGAGATAATAGATGAGAAAGGGTTACGTTATGGAACAGAATGAGTAGCTGAGTGAAGCAGCAACCATTAAACTTCAGACTGTGAGATAACCAATAGGCCTCTTGTGGCATGGTGGTAATTTCTTTACTTGACCATGAAGTCCCATCTGTTCCATAGGTCATAGAATGATAGAAAGATGCCATTCAGCCCATCAAGTTTGTATAGACTACCCCCCAAAGAGCATCCCACCCAGTCCCTGTAACCCTGCATTTCCCATGGCTAATCTGCCTATGCATCTCTGAACACAACAGGACAATTTAGCATGGCTAATCCACCTAACCTGCACACTGTGGACTGTGGGAGGAAACCGGAGCACTCCGAGGAAACCCATGCAAACACAGGGAGAATGTACAAACTGCACACAGTCAGTGGCCCAAAGCTCGAATCAAACCTGGGTCACTGGCCCTGTGAGGCAGCAGTGCTAACTATTGAGCCACCGTCCCATCCTATGTAGGTATGTGTCATAGCATCTCTGAATAGGTTGCTTAGGAAATATCTAACTATAAATGCGGCCATTTAACAAACTGAGATTGAATGGAGATCAAGTCTATCCCATTACTCACAACAATGTACCCTGAATTTAGATAGCACCTATATCAATAGCATTCATCCTTTCTGTGATAGGACTCTATGGCTACTTTAAATTTGTGAACGCAAAATGATTACCCGTTCAAGGTGCTAGGAAATACTGTGCTCGCAATCCTCAGAAATAAAATGTACTAATGACATGCTATATACTGTATAATGTGAAATGTGAATCTAGCAGTGCCTGACATTGATAGCTTGTGCTAGCAACTGTAATTGACTCCTAGAATCCCGATCGACGAATAAAACCTGGGTTCCTAAGGTGGGACTGTAAGCTGAAATTTTGGGGTCATGAGCCCAAAGGCAGCAATAGCCACTGTTATATCAGACGTACCCCTACTCTCACAGACCTTTGCTCAGACAGCCTGTTCCCCCTCCATCCCTGTCAAAATCCTGTCAGTTCTCATAGAGGGCCACAATAATTTTCAGGCCTCGAAATAAGAAAAAGTTTGAGAAACACTCTATTTTTATCAGAAGCCAAGTGGACATCTTAACAGCCTGTTTGCATAGTCTCTGAAAGTCTGAGTAATTGAAGAGGTTTGGAGAGTCAGATGTTCACTAACTGGTCTGCTCCAAATCCTGAGAGTGGATCACTTTGGGGACTGTATTCATAATATACCACAGGAAGATTGGAGTAACATTTTGGAGGAGCATCAGTTATGAGCAACACACAGCAAGTATACTGGCACAAAGACCAACTTGTAGCGTTTTCTGTTGTGTACTGGCAGTGTATTAAAGTATGTGCGATCAGATTATTGGTTACATACTCTGCACCGAACAAGAACAGCAACCAAGAAGTAAAAGTTGATGGTGATATGAACATAAATGGCATAAATCAACTCATTTCATTAGTCTTTGTTATGAGGCTGTCAATACATCAAAGTGTGCTTTGTGACTTGGATGTTTCTCCTCTTGGTACAAAACAACCCTACGTGTGATTTGATAACACCAGCTGAAGATCTTGGCACTCTCCTTCACTCTCCACCAGCTCCCACTGGCCAACCCAGACTGACTGTCACCCATTCGCTTCTGATGGTGCTGGTTCAACTCACATCAATAATCATGACTGAACTCCCACTGGTGTCCGGTATTCTGCTCTGACTGATGACCTGACTCCCACTGAAGAATCCTGAATGGCTTCGCACTGTAGATCCTGTGACCTTAACCTGACTCTACATAGTTCCTTTCTAACCTTTAACACCTCCCCCAACACCCCCACTCCAAGTGTATTCTCAATTTGACTTCTATGAACATGACTTAGTCCTGGTAATACACCTAGTCTCACTGGCAAACTTAATCCAATTGATCTGCCTCATTTCTGTTCTGACTGACCAAGAAATTTCCTCTTCAAAGTGTCACAGATCTTATCGTTGCCTGTCTGACCTGAATATGCCTTCTCAAAATCCTTATCGGAAATGTTGGGCAGAATCTCGCAGGGGTTTGAGAAAACGAAGGCTATGGTGAGATTTATGGCAGAATCGGACATGATATCTGGAAAGGCCTATCTCAACGTTAGGAACATCTCGCTCCATACTTTATCATTTTGCTGAGCAGTGAGACGGGTTGTTTTGCCAGGCAGTGGTTGGTTGCCAAATTGGGGGAATTATAGCTTGTTAAACACCTTTTTATTGGTGTAATGCAGCTCATTAGTATTCAGCTTCCTATCTTGCTCAATGCACCAAACAAACGAGATGTTGAGAAATCTTGATATGGAAATGTGGATGGGTACCTGGTGAGTTCAGCTCGACATGCACTCCAAAGGACCTCTACATCACACACCGGGCACCAATATAGTTATACAGCTATACAGCACAGAAACCGGCCCTTCGGTCCAATTCGTCTGTGCTGACCAGATATCCGATATTGATCTAATCCCATTTGCCAGCATGTGGTCCATATCCCTCTAAATCCTTCTTATACATGTACCCATCCAGATGCCCTTTAAATATTCAAATCCCTCCACCCTCTGCGTGAAAATGTTGCCCCTCAGTTCCCTTCTAAATCTTTCCCCTCTCACCTTGTACCTATGCCCTTCAGTTTTGGACTCCCCTACCCTGGGAAAAAGGCCTTGGCTAAGGTGAACAACTATGCACAGTACTCCAGATGCAGTCTGACCAATGCCCTGAATAATTGAAGCATAACTTGCCTACTTTCATATTGAATTAGCCTTGCGATGAACGATAACTCTTGGTTTTCCTAATTACATACTGAACCGGCACATAACTTTTTGGGAGTCAAGAATGAGTACACATGATCCCTCTGTATTTCACAGTTCTGCAATCTCTTACCATTTAGATAATATGTTTTTTATTCCGAAACAAAAACAAATTGCTGGTGAAACTCAGCAAGGAATAGCAGCAAGATGTAGAGCTGGATGAACACAGCAGGCCAAGCAGCATCAGAGGAGCAGGAAGGCTGACATTTCGGGCCGAGACCCTG
>NC_063361.1:10260065-10359175 GCF_021869965.1 Rhincodon typus | reverse complement strand
CAGGGTCTCGGCCCGAAATGTCAGCCTTCCTGCTCCTCTGATGCTGCTTGGCCTGCTGTGTTCATCCAGCTCTACATCTTGTTATCTCAGATTCTCCAGCATCTGCAGTTCCTACTTTCTCTAAAGGAATAGCAGCCTCTGTGGGAAGAAAGCAGAATTAACATTTCGAGTCCAATGATGTTTCATCAAGTCTGAGTTTCACCAGAAACTTCTGTTTTTGTTTCAGATTCTCCAGCATCTGCAGTTGTTTGTTTTTGATTTTGATTTTTATTCTTAACTGAGGGCAGGTAGTATCGAGGAGGTGGGGAGGCGGGGAGGCTGCAGAAGGATTTGAACAGGTTAGGAGAGTGGGCAAAGAAGTGGCAGATGGAGTACAATGTGGGAAAGTGTGAGCTCATGTACTTTGGTTAGAAGATAAAAGCATGGACTATTTTCTAAATGAGGAGAAAATTCAGAAATCTGAATTGCAAAGGAACTTGGAAGTTCTAGTCCAGGATTCTCTCAAGACAAACTTGCAGGTTGAGTCGATAGTTAGGAAGGCAAATGCGACTTTTGGCACTTATTTTGAGAGGACTTGAATATAAAAGCAGAGATATACTTCTAAGGCTCTATAAGGCTCTGGTCAGGCCACATTTGGAGTATGGTGTGCAGCTTTGGGCCCCATATCTCAGGAAGGACGTCCTGGCCCTGGAGCAGGTTCAGAGGAGGTTCACGAGAATGGTCCCAGGAATGAAAAGCTTAACATATGAGGAACGTTTGAGGACTCTGGGTCTATACTCGATGGAGTTTAGAAGGATGAGGGGGGATCTAATTGAAACTTACAGAATACTGAATGGCCTGGACAGAGTGGATGTTGGGAAGATGTTTCCATTGGTAGGAGAGACTAGGACCTGAGGGCACAGCCTTAGAGTAAAGAGAAGACCTTTTAGAACAGAGATGAGGAGAAATTTCTTCAGCCAGAGAGTGGTGAATCTATGGAACTCACTGCCACAGAAGCTGTGGAGGCCAGGTCATTGAACATATTTAAGACAGAGATAGGAAGGTTCTTGATTGTCAAGGGGATCAAGGGTTACGGGGAGAAAGCAGGAGAATGGGGTTGAGAAAGTTATCAGCCAAGATTGAATGACAGAGCAGACTCAATGGGCTGAATGGCCTATTTTCTGCTCCTATATCTTATGGCTTTATGTTCAAAATACACCAAGCACTTGCACCCCACGTCCAAAGCTACTAAGAACCTTCATTGTACACCTCCGATTCACATACAGGACACTTCTGCACTTCAGTCACTGCACCTTAAGCTGCACCAGTAACTAGCATTGTAATGCTGCAGCAAGGACACTGTGCATTCAGGAACACACAGCCAGCTCTTGGACTGGAGCAGGCTGTATCGCCGGCCTCGTTGCTCACTGTCTTGGCACTCACTCACTGCGAGTCTACTTGTCTGCTCACCGCATCCCTGCCTTGCCTTTGTGTGCCAGGCCCACAAGAGCTGCCAGGCTCATATTATTTCTGCCTTGTATCTTTTTACTTTTCTTTATTTTTCATTGTGGACTGAAATGGAAAACATAGCATTGTTTTGCGATAAGGATGGTGGAAGGAACTGCTGCATTTTACCAAAACAAGTGACTGAAAATCGCTGTGAAGTCATGCTTACACAGCTGCTTTGTTGAAGAAGTGGGGGGAAGCTGTTTGCAGATCTGCCAGTACTACGGGGCATATACTAAGTGAAAGTTGGCTGGCAACAGTTTGCTGATTAGTTTGTGGAGTTATAACCAGTTGTGGATGCCAAAGACAATGAGCGTGCCAGCAGCTATCTGATTCTCTCCCATAAGCTGTTCAGCTTCCTGGGAGCCAATGATACTAGCAGAAACCTTCATACGGTTGAAAGGACAAGTGGCTTATCTATCTCCATTTTAAAAAAAACAAAAGCCAATTTATTTTGTCCCACCTACTGCTGTATGCTGTTGCTATAACAATAAGTCAGAAACTTCATTGTTTCTCTGTGCCTCCTGTCAAGAAATAAATGAATTTGAAGGAAAACGTCAAGTAACTAAAGGACTTGGGAAACAAAAGGAATAATAATATATTGACTCCTGAAGACTGGTACTGTTGAGCTTTTTTCCCAGTATGCAACTTCTCCCAGACGTAACACTTTTTTTGTCTGTTTGTATGTGCGTTTAGGGCAGGGGTGGGAGAGTTTCAGAAGAGGATTAGAGTTTTAACTCATCAAGTTATGTGTCAACAGTTCATAGTTGTTTAGCTGTGGTCAGAATGTATTTATTTAGGATAAATAGTAGTTCTCATTAAGTACAGAAACCTGGTCTGCGTTTTCCATCAACCTGGGTCCATCTAACAGATAAATTAGGGACTTTGTGTATTTCGTTTTAAGAAAATAACAATGCTGGGAATAGCAGGGCTTGATTTCCAAAATGCTACCCAAGGAAGAGCTGTTGCAAACCTCGTGCAGACCCAAAGGCAGGAAGGTGGTCATTGTTATTAGCAGGCCTCAGCCAAGCCAAGGGGGTTAGCCTTGACTGAGGTGGTTCTGGTGCAGTAAGTCAAGCGCTGTCTCCAGTGCCAGTCCAGGGGCTCGGACCAGGGCAGTCAGAATCAGAATCCTCTCTAAGTAATAGGTGAGGAGCTAGAATACAGGCAGCTTACCACCCGTTTTGACTCTGCTTTCTTCATGGAATGAGTGAGGGGCAAATATTAAAGGAGGTGAAAGTGGGTGCTACAGATGTTACTTTCTGTGCTGGTGAGGAGGTGCCCTGAGTTGGTGAGTAGGCAGTGTAGAGGGTACTAGGGGTTGCTGCAGTCTGGGGTCGGGGTGTGTTGCAACAAATGAAGGATGATGTTGCATGCAGTAATGAGAGTGTTAGAGCATGAGCCTTGGTGGGAAGTGGGTACAGGAGCAGAGATGGAGTGAGTGTGAGATATCAGAGAGAAAATGGTGGCACTTACAGCAGCAGAATGGCGAAGGACATTAGTGCTGGACGTTCCTCCAGATGGCCAAGACTGCATTGACTTGGACCAGGCTGGCATGATCTACTGTTGTGGCCTTCACTGGGAGATGAAGATGAGACCCCTCTGCATTAAGAACAAAAACAGAAGTTGCTGGAGTCGCCGGACCCGAAACGTTAACTCTGATTTTTTTTTTCTTCACAGATGCTGGCAGGCCTGCTGAGCTTTTCCAGCAACTTCTATTTTTGTTCCTGATTTACAGCATCTGCAGTTCTTTCAGTTTTTACCCCTCTGCGTCACCCAGTCCAGCAGGACAACTATGCCCCTGCCTGCAGGAGCAAGGCACCAATTGCCCCTTGTTTGCCATATCCGGGGCAAATGTCAGCAGCTGGACTTTTCAAGATGGTGCAGGCATCAGGGGAACCAGTCTTTGAGTTAATGAGTGGCACGTTGTTCTGGGAGCAGTGCATGGTAAGTTGGAGATAGAATCAGATGTGAGGGATGCTATAGGGCTGGGGTAGACAATTAATGAGTAAGAATTGACTGAAAATCACTCTGGACCTCAGCAAGAATCCCTCCAAAAAAAAAAGCCAACGCCATTCACCCACAGCCAGAAAAAAGTAAAGATTCAGCCTCTTGCCTTTATCAATGACCTGCTCATCTCTTCCTGTTGTCCTTGTAAGTATCTTTCGATGGTTGATAGATAATGAAGTCTGTATACCATACATTCACAAACTACCTTGATGCAATAACACCTTCCACATGGCATTATTTCTAAATTTCACGTTTGGGGTGACATTCACTGTAACAGTCTTTTTAATTAGTTGGAGAAGTGCAGTCATTTATCTCAGGGAGGGTCATTTGCATGTTAATGATTTCATTAAAACTTGACCAGACATGAAATTGAGGTCAACATTCTTATAGTTCAAAAATCCAAAGATCACCTGACTTCTCATCTTTGTGAGTTGCAAAAAGCTGTTTACTTTGGATTTAGACTTGAGAAGTTAAAATATATATTTTGTACATTTGTATTTAGTAAGCATGAGACTTCTAGCAACTGATGATCTTGTACCTTGAAGGCTATTGATTCTATTACATGGCAAGCAATATATGATTCCTCAATGGTTTTATTTTCTAAAGTCTTCCATTACTTCCGAGGATATTTGATATCTTTCATTTTTACAAGCTTGGTCAACTGTAGGTGTCAAAATGTAAAAACAGAAATGATCTTTCTTCCTTCCCAACCATCGTTCTCCTCTTTTGTCTGGAAAAACATCTTCCTCTATGATGTGTTGGTTTTAATTTTGCACAATTTCTCAGACTTGGGGAAGGTTCATTAGCTTGAAAAATAGTGCATGTAATGCCTTTATTTAACAAAAAGGGATGGAAACAGAAAGCAGGAAACTGCATATCGGTTGGTTTGACATATATTGTAGGGAAGATATTAGAAGTTATTACTAAATATGTCATAGTTGGGCATTTCAAAAAGGTAAAAATACTCAGGCAGAGTGAACATGGAATTGTGTCAGAGAAATCTGTTTAACCAATTTATTGGAGTCTCTTAAGGAAGTAATATCTGCTGTGGATAAAGAGGTGGATGTACTGTACATAGATTTCCAGAAGGATCAAGTGCCTCATCAAAGCTTTTTTAGCTGAAAATAAAAGCTCATGATGTTTGGGGTAATATTTTGTCATGGGTAGAAGATTATTTGGCCAACGAGAGAGCAAAGAGTAGACATAAATGAATCATTTTCTGGTTGGCAAGATATAACAAGTGGTGTGCCACAAGGGACAGTGCTGAGCCTTTGTATAATTTATATAAACGACTTGGATGAATGGACCAAAGGGAGAGTGGCTGAGTTTGCTGATGATGCAAAAATGGGTGAGAAATCAAGTTGTGAAAAGGACATAGGAATGCTCCAAAGGGAAATGGATAGGTTGAGTGAGTGGGCAAAGATCTAACAAATAGAGTCTAATGTGGAAAAATGTGACAATGTCCATTTTAACACAAAGCATTAAAAAGAAGTAGATTATCTAAATGTTGAGAGGTTACAGAGCTCTGAGGTGCAGAGAGATCCAGGTATCCCAGTGCATGAATCATAAAAGGTACATTTGCAGGTGCAACAGGAAAGCTAATAGAATGTTCTTGTTTATTACAAAGAGAATTGAATACAAAAATACGGTTCTGTATTGATCACCTTATTTAAGGAAGGATATAGACGTATTGGAAGCGGTTCAAAGAAGGTTTACTGGACTGATACCTGGAATGGGTGTGTTGTCTTAGGAGGATAGGCTCGGCTGATATCCATTGGATTTTTAGGATATTAAGAGGTAACATGGTTAAAACCTATAAGATCCCAAGAGGTCTTGACTGGGTGGATGTAGAAAAGATGAGGTTGTTGATTTGCTCGCTGAGCTGGCTTGTTCTCGTTCAGATGTTTCGTCTCCGTGCTAGGTGACATCATCATTGGAGCCTCCGATGAAGCAATATTATTGGAATTTATACTGTCTGGTCCTTTATGGTGAGTGCTGTCATTTCCGGTTTTGATCTGTATGGGTTTGGATATGGGGTCCAATTCTGTATGTTTGTTGATTGCATTATGGGTGGACAACCATGCCTGTAGGAATTATGCATGTCTGTGTTTGGCTTGGGCTACTATGGTTACCTTGTCCTGGTTAAACTGATGGCCTGAATGTACAGATATTGAGGAGAGTTCATCGTGCCGTTTTGCTGCTAGCTGATGTTCATGTATTCTGGTGGCTAGTTTCCTTCCTGCCTGTCCGATGTAATGTTTGTGGCAATTGTTGCATGGTATTTTTTAAACCACATTGGTTCTACATGTTGTGGGAATGGGGTCTTTATTCCCTGTAAGTGTTTGTCATAGAGTGGCTGTGGGCTTGAAATTAATCACCATATCTACTTGCCCCAACGTGGTTTACAAAATACCATGCAACGACTGCAACAAACATTACAACGAACAGGCAGGAAGGAAACTAGCCACCAGAATACACGAACATCAGCTAGCAGCGAAATGGCACGACGAACCCTCCTTAATCTTATTATTAATAATCTCTTTTTAATCTCTCCTTAATATCGGTATACATATCCATATACAAACCCATACAGATCAAAACCGAAAATGACACTACTCATCACAACGGACTGGACAGTATAAATTCCTAGCGGAGTTGAATAACATCACATCATCAGAGGCTCCACTGATGATGTCACCTAACGTGGTGACGAAACGTTTGAACAAGAACAAGCCAGCTCGGCGAGCAAGTCAACAACCTCACCCACAACCCAAGCTACAGATCTTTGCCAAAACTTTAAATGTGGAAAGCATGTTTCCTCTTGTGGGAGAATCTAGAAAGCTGTTTAAAAATAAGGGGTTGCCTACTTAAGACAGAGATGAGAAGAATTTATTTTCTCACAGAGGGTCCTGAGTCTCTGGAATGTTCTTCCTCAAAAGGCAGTGGAAGCAAAGTCTTTGAATATTTTTGAAGCAGAGGTACATAGATTTTTGATAAGCAAGGAGGTGAAAGGTTATCTGGGCAGTTGGTAATACGATAGATCAGCCAGGAAGCTGTAAGGGCTGAGTGGCCTATTGATGCTCCTAATTCCCATTAGGTGTACGTTCTGTCTTTTCAGTGTTACATCAATTGCAAGTGGTTGTCTTTCTATGTATGTAAGTGGCATCTTTTGCACTAGAGTTCCATATCCAGTATAAAGAGGTTGCCATCCCTATCTTCAACAATACAAGCAGAATTGAGATGACAAAATAGCCACTGGACTCGAGTGGGACCAGGGCTGAGCAAGTAAAGAGAGGAAATAGATGGTGCTGAAAGGTTGTTGGAGATTGTAATGAAGGGTGAAAGTGGATTACAGTGAGTAAGAAGGGCAAATAGATAGGGTGATTGAATTTCAACACAAGGTCTAAAAGGGCATCATTACAGTCCATTTGTTGGGGTTGGGGCAGAACTGGAGAAAGGGTGTCGTGTTTTGATGAGGCACGGTAGGATGGTTTTGTCTTGGCAATGTTTTGATGCTGAAGGCTGCGGATTTGTGTATCAGAGTTTGGGCACATCATCAACACCAGCACTTCTGTGAAGAGAGAACTTATTCTCAGAAGTACCATCTTTCAAACGATACCTTAAATACCTCGTGGTCGATTCCGGGTTCAGGACATTCTTTGCAAGTGAGCAGGGAGGGGTCTGAGGCAACATCCATCATTCAACCTGCATCACCACATGTTACAAAAGTAAAACCTTTTGTTTTATAATTCATTGGCTGTAAAGCACTTTGCAACATCATAAGTCACATGGCAGCCAGTGGAATTTGAATTCACTTCATAAATCTGGATTGCAAGCTGTCTCAGTTGTGATTGACCAACTGTCATCAATTGTTGTAAAAAAATCCATCCGGTTCACTAATGTCTTTTAGGGAAGGAAATCTGCCATCCTCACCCAGCCTGACTTATGTGACTCCAGACCCACAGCAATATGGTTGATTCATAACTGCACTCTGAATTAGCACGAGCAAGCTAGTAAGGATAGGAAATAAATGCTGGCCTTGCCACTGATAGCCACACTCTATTTAAAGAATAAAATGTAATATATATTAAATGGTAGTTCATTCATTTTCCATTATCAAGGAAAGTAGGTTTTCCAGACTCCTGGAAATTAAGAAAGGACTATTTTAACTGAAGGGTTTTTTTCCTAATTTACCATTATAATCAGTACAGTTAATTTGCCTGTCAGCATAGAACATACACATCTCCAAATTCTCTGATCTATAGAAAGGGAAGCCCACCATATAAAGGCAGAAATGATATAATGGACAGTAAACATGGGAAGGGATGAGATAAATGGTCAACTGGTCAATTTTGAGGTCTGGATTTCTTTAGCAGTAGCCAGCAAGCAGCACCTAGAATGTTAGCACGTTGAAGTAGCTCATAGGCTCTGGGCAGCTGCTGGATTGCTCTACACAGCATTTTCCTGAAGTGATAATTGGGCTCCTGTGTCCTCCTTAGAACCTAATTTTCATTCTGACTGAGGGAACAGATGTTGTATTTACAGATAGCATCCTGGTTAGCCTGTGGTATTGTGGTTTGTACAGTACGCTGCCACCAACACTCCTTTCTCTATGCTGAGTCTAGGGCTTGGCCTAATTCTCCGTGGTAAGGGACAGACCGCTAGTGAGTGCAAACACGAGAGGCAGATGTCTTACACAACAAAGTTTATTGATGATAGCAGTAAGTACGGTTTATATCAACTTGCTAGGCGTAATTCCCAAGGACACTCAGGAGCTGGGTGGAATTTGCCAGGGTGTTCTCCCGGTGTCTGTGTGGGTTTCCTCCAGTTGAACCAGTTTCCTCCCACAGTCCAAAGATGTGCAGTTCAGGTGGGAATGGCCATGCTAAATTGCCCATAGTGTCCGCCGAGGTGCAGACTAGGTGGATTAGCCATGGGAAATACAGGGTTACAGGGATAAGGGAAAAGGTAGGGTGTAGGTCTGGGTGGATGCTCTTTGGAGGGATCGGTGTGTACTCGATGGGCTGAATAGCCTGCTTCCACACTGTGGGGATTCTATGATTCTGTGAATATGTCTGTCCCTTCAGGTACTTGTACCAAAGACTGCATGACATCATATATGGGGTGGAGCTCAATGTAACATGGCCACTAACTCCTTCACAACCATGAGTTTATACGACAGCAGTTGCCCCAACATTCCACAAATTATAAAGTGCTACTTATCATCAGCTAGGAGGCCTCCAACCCTAATGGAGGAGGAAGGGAACAAGATTAGGCCTAGCAGAGACATGGAGATGGGAATGATTTGAAAGTTTTATTAGTGAAAGCTATAGATGTTAGTGACATGCAGAAAGGCAGGCATCTGTGAAGTGACGAGCTAAAGTTTCAGGCATAACACTTAATTAGAACTTTCGCTATCTCTCCATGTGCTCTGTGTCAGGCCTTCCTGCATTTTCTGTTTGTTTTGTTTCAGATTTCAGCCATCAGCATTTTTCTTGTTCCAGTCTTTTCAGGGTCTTCTGCTAAGCTTTGTCCCATTGGACAAACAACATAACAGTGCATTTAATTATTAAAAGATATTGCACATTAACACTTTGTGATGTGTGATATGACAACCTTACAACATTCAGCTGAATCCCCATGTGGGCTTTTCTGTCCTTGAGCCTTCTGGCATTTCTTCTGATGCCAATGTGACCGTGTCTCTTCCACCCACCCCCTCCATCCAGCTGTTAACCTTACAAATTAACATAACTATTGCATATTTGTATTGTGCTTGTCACAAGCACTGAGTGCTTTCCAATAAAGAGAAAAAGGATACTTTGGACACCAAGTATGAGAGAAGGACAGGGAAATCAAGACACTAAGATAAGAAAGCAGATGCAGTTAAGCAGGGTTTTGAAGTGCTTTTAAAAAGGTGGGGTTGAGGTGATAAGACAGAGGAAGTTAGGTAGACAATTCCAGACTGTAGGAGCCTAATTGTTTATCAAGCGTTTCAGTGGAGCTGCGAGATCACATTCAACGTTAGAGGCGGGAGTGTCTGCACAGGGAGTGTAAAACAAGAACAGTTCAATGTAGTGGAGTTTCCAGTAACTTGTTTGCAACCTGCAGGCAAAACTAAGCAACTTTTACTTTGTTCAAATGAGCGGCGATTATTTGTTAGCGAGATAGAAATCGGTTATCTGAGATTCTGGCCCCAGCCAGCAAACCTCTCGCTTTCACACATCTGGCAGCTGCAGCTTGTGACACAGACTGTGATAATGAGGTATTAATCACAATGTTCTTTTCAGTTCTTTAAATACACTCCTATTTTCCTTATTTTAGAAAAATCTTTAAATAACAACCATCAATATGTTCCGTCAATTATTTGAAATCTAAATAAATGTCATAAACAGCGGAACGTTTCCCAAGGTGAAATTCTCCCTTGGTGCCTGTAAATAAAAATGAAATCTTTGCTTCTATCCTGGCAGAGTGTGATGAATATTGACAACTCAGAGAGGTGTAGGCCTTTCAGTTCCTTGAGCCTCTTCCGTCCTTCACAGAATCCCTACAGTGCAGGCAGATGCCATTCAACCCATCAAATCTGCACTGACTCTCCTATCCCATCCCTGTAACCCCACATTTACTACAGTTAACCTACCTACTTTGCACATTATGTGGCATTTTGGCGCAGCCAATCCACCTGACCTGCACACGTTTGGACTGTGGGAGGAAACCCATGCATACACAGGTAGAATTTGCAAACTCCATACAGTCAGTTATCCGAAGCTGGAGTTGAACCCAGGTCCCTGGTCCTGTGAGGCAGCAGTGATAACCACTGAACCACTGTGCTGCCCCTTCATTGAGATCATGGCTAACCTGTGTTCAAACTCCATTGATTCACCTGGATGCCACGTGCATTGCTATCCCAACTTTGCAAAACCTGTGAACTGGTTTAAACTGTTTTCGGACGATTAGTTGATCCATTTCTTAGGAGATATTTCCACACTTTTACCAGCCAGTGTGTGAAAACATGTTTCTTAATGCCTGTCCTGAATGGTCTGATTTTAAGGTTGTGTTCAGAGTGTTGTGGAGAAAGTTGGAGGGCTTGCAGATTCATACGTTACAGCAGTCGCAATACTTCAGAACTTTATTGGCTTTTTTGGATATCCTGTAATCCTGACCCTGTGTGGAACTATAGAAATGCAAGTCTTCCTTTTTTTCCCTCCAGATTATTTGCAAGAATGAAACTTGTTCTCTTTAAATGACACCTAAAGTGATTTTCACTTTTTGTGTTCATTCCAAACCCCTCCTTCAGTGTTATAAAGTTAGTTGTGGTCCATCTAGATTTTGAAATAAATGAGAACATCATTTCAACAACAGAACTCAAGCTGAGACCTTTAACAATTGTACTTCCAATCTTAATTAAGGAGGATATCAGATTGTTTATCTGATTAAAGAGCTGTTGAGTAAAGCAGCTGCTTTAGTGGGAACTGAGTTAACAGATAGTTTGTTCACTTGACTGATGTGGAGTGTATTGTGTTGGTGTATCACAATGATACATATAGCAATAAATGAACCAATCACTGTTGAGGAATAGGATGGTCAATGCAGCCAGAGTTGGTTGGCCATGCCTTTAGCTGACATCATGAAAACCTAAGGAACTACATCTATCGAATGTCCGTGCACGAAAACGTCACATGAGATTTTAAGCTAAGGATACAGAATGTTATTCAGACAAGTTTTATTTGCATTTTTGCTGATTTCAGAGTTTGTGAAGAACCCTCAGGCTTACAAATGTGAATCACAGGGCACTACAATTAATATACTCAGTAATAAAAGCTGTTGTTTCAGATGTACAGTAACCACAGGATTATAGACTTCTGTTTTTAATTTGCACAGGCTCATAGCACCAAGTTATCAATAGTACAGTGCAGACTGGTACTAAAGTTGGCCTGTCATTTGGCTACAATCATAGCTGGTAAAAGGCTGGGTCATAGTAGTGCACTGGAGTTATTGTAAGATTGAGCTGAAGAATACTGTACTGCAAAGCAGAGGAGCTTGAGTCTACATTTGGTCTTGTTATGACTTCTCTGGCATCATGAATAGTTAGGACTCCATTCCATAGAGCTGACATCATTCACCTTAAACATGGAGATTGTCCTGCATGGCAGCAAGACTCCACACTGGCCTTGGTTCATTGTGATCATTTTTGCTGCAGCCCAGGTGGTATTCTGCTACTGGACGTTATCCTTAAGTCGTCTTTGGTCAGCGCCATCTTTTCCATCGTGAGTTGTCCATTCTACTGCCCCTTGTCCAGATGGCGAACTAGGTGTCATGCCGGTATCAGTTACCTCTCCGTCATAACATGCCACTGGGCTGGCAATTTCTATCAGGTGCAGTGCTGTATTAAACTCGCTGGAGCTGGGGTTGATCTGGTTGAGGTTTTCCCAGAAGTGTTCCACTCACTTCATCCCATAGCATCCTGTTGTCTTTGCCCTTAATTGGTGCAGTGGGTTACTCCCTGTGCCCCTCAGCTCCTGTACAATTCTATACAGCACTTTGAGGCCATTCCAATATGCTGCTTCTTGTGCCTTCTGCCATTTAACAGTCCATTGTTATTTGTCTCTCCTCTAGCTCTTTTTCACTATGTTATACAGCCTACTGTCTTCTCAGAAACAAGAACAGACATTGCTGGAAAAGCTCAGCAGGTCTGGCAGCATCTGTGGCGAGAAATCAGAGTTAACCTTTTGGGTTGAGTGACCCTTCCTCAGAATGGTTTCTACTGCCTTCTCACCTTTGCTCAATGTGTTTTTCCTGGTGTTTCCACTGAACTCGGTAAAAGTGTGCTTGTAAAAAGGAGGGCAATGCATGAGATTAACAATCTCACCCTGTAAAATACCATCCCTGCTCTAAACACAGGGAGATGTGGCCACGTCAGCAAACCACATCCAAGAGGGGAACGGCACATCTGAGGATATAGATAGGATGAAAGCCAAAAGCAAGTCCAATCCTTGACAAAACCCTCTCTCTCAAATTTCAGCTTGATTAGTACAAACAAGAAAATTACCAAACCTATCGAAGAAGGTTTACAATTAGTTGATCGCCATAGGTCCTTTGGTTTTGTTGACGTCAGAATTCATTGTTTGTGATGGCCGTCCTACCTAGAGAACCTCCAGATTGATTCCTACCCCGCAGTTCACTGACAGGGTAACCTATCGTGTTGTGTGCAGCAAATGGGTTGGGGGCAGTGTGTATCTGATAGTATGTGATTGTGTTTTGGTGATAAGGAAGAGGTCACAAAAGTGATGCTGCAAGATCCATCGCAGGGACATCAGTGCAGTGAATTCCACATAATTACCTACAGAGGAGAAAGGTTTGCAATATTGTTTTAATGTAGCTGGCAGCTATGTTGGCCTGTCAGACATGATGTACTGCCAGATAATCCTTTGAACAAGTGTGAGTAATGATATGAATCGTGGTACGAATTATTTTGATGGTAGTGGATGTGTGACAGACTGGAAAGAATAGTGTTTCACTGGTCCTTGTTCCTTTTTCAAGAGAAATATCTATAATGGCTCCCAACTCCATCGAACCCCAACAAAAGCAGAATCAATTGCCCACTTTTAAGCTGTTCATAAAGACAGTGCTAGAAGCAGGCCCCCAGGGTTATCGACAGAGAACCAGATGTGAATAGGCTTCATCGTTTTAAGGAGGCACAACCAGTAAGAGAATAATAATATAAAATTGCTTTCAGCAGTATCAATGAGAAAATAAGAACATAAGAAACAGGAGCAGGAGAAGGCCGTCTGGGCCCTCGGGCGTGCTCCACCATTCCATCAGATCATGGCTGACCTTTTCATGTACTCAGCTCCATTTACCCACCTGCTCACCATAACCCTTAACTCATTTACTGTTCAAAAATCTACCTATCTTTGCCTTAAAAGCATTCAATGAGGTAGCCTCAACTGCTTCACTGGGCAGGGAATTCCACGGATTCACAAACCCTTTGGGTGAAGAAGTTCCTCGTCAACTCTGTCCTAAATCTGCTCCCCCTAATTTTGAGGCTATACCCCCTGGTTCTAGTTTCATCCACCAGTGGAAACAACCTTCCTGCTTCTACATTATCTATTCCCTCCATAATTTTATATGTTTCTATAGATCCCTCCTCATTCTTCTAAATTCCAATGAGTATAGTCCCAGTTTACCCAATCGCTCCTTATAAGCCAACCCTCTCAACTCTGGAATCAACGTAGTGAACCTTCCCTGTACCCCATCCAGTGCCAGTACATCCTTTCTCAAGTGTGGAGACCAAAACTGTAGGTGTGCCCTCACCAGCACCCTATACAGCTGCAGCATAACTTCCCTGCTTTTAAACTCCATCCCTCTAGCATTGAAGGGCAATATTCCATTTGCCTCTTAAATTACCTGCTGCACCTGCAAACCAACTTTTTGTGATTCATGCACAAGGATTCCCAGGTCCCTCTGCAGTTCACATGCACTGTGTTTGCTCTAGTACCCTGTGGTCATGATAAAATACAGCCGTATTTGTTTTCGTTGTTCATTCGTGGGATGTGTCTGTTGCGGATTGGTCTGTATTTGTTGCCCACCCCTAACTGCTCTTGAGCCAATTGACACTCAGGACCATTTCAGAGGGCAGTTAAGAGTCAGCCACATTGGTGTGGGTCTGGAGTCAAAATAGACCAGATCCTTTGAGGATGGCAGATTTCCTCCTGTGAAGGTCATTAGTGAGCCACTTGGGTTTTTTGTGGCCATCTATATATCACCAGATGTTTTTTTAATGTATATGAATTCAAATCCTACCATCCACCATGGTGGGAGTTCAACCCAGGTCCCCAGAACATTAGCTAAGTTTCTGGATTAATAATCTAGCAATAATATCACTAGGCCACTGCCTCCCTCCAATGACTGGCAAATGGAAATGGGAGTTGGGTATTGGAGATTTTAAACCCTCTAAGTACTGTGAAGATCCCTGTGGGGAACCAGAAACAAAAATAACCAAAGAAAACCTGAATGAAGAAATTATCAGCAAGGCTTCATTTTTTGTAACCTTAAGGTGAATCAGACCTGATGCAAATTAAACATGAACAACTAGACATACAATTCTGTGAAAAGTTAATCTTTCCCATCAGAAGCATTCTTCTTCAGCATGCAAGGCTTTCCACAGCTACATGGTTCCACATGCTGTTCTTTATTCATGTAGCACAGGCAAGGTGTCCTTTGCTACAAACAGCTTTCATCTTCTAGTTTCACGGTATAATTATCAATAAGAAGATTCACTTCTATGAACCCTATCTCCCTCAGGTCACTACAGTCTCAATGACGCAACTTTCTGGAGTTCATTTCCAACTAACCATCCAAAACACCCTGGTTCATGGGTTAGACATTCCTTAGAAAACACTCAGCTCTTTGTCATGTCCATGATATTCATACAGCTTTCCAGCTTTCAGACCATTTTAGGTGCTGTCACTTTCCCTACTGGGGCTTCTGTCTCCTTTTCGGCCAAACAGAAAAAATAACCTCTTCCTGGGAGGGATTTGCTGCTTCTGACACAAAATCAGTGTGTTCCTGTTTCTGTTTATGTCCGATTTCTCTTTGTGTCTGTATCTCTACTTTCACCCTCTATCTCCTTCGCGTCTGGTTCTCCTTTGTGTCTGCAGCTCTCCTTCATGTCTGGCAATACTGCATCTGTATCTTAACTGCTTTCATGTTGATACTGCTTCCAGGTCAAAGGTTGTCAGGTCACATGGTCTAGTATTTCTTCTATCCAAGGAAATTATGATTGTTCCATTTGCAGTTGATACAAACTCTAAAAAGTCCTTTTCAAATATTCTTGAATGCAATTATAGGTTCCACAAACTTTTTAAAGAATTTACAAATTTTCTCTACTGTGCAGCTTCTTGAGTGAGGGTCTCACATTATGACATTTTCTACATTGTTTTGTTAAATCTTTCATGAACGAAATCATTTCCACTTTTCCTTCAGACAAATGTAAAACAAGATGCAGTGAGAGTTCTATAGATCTGTCCAATGTGGAAACAGCTGGGGTGGACATATGGTTCTTTGGAGAAAGCTTTGATTCTTGCTGTGTTAGGGACATGGTATTCGGACATCTCCTGTGGAGAAAACACCGGGGCATTGGCTGATGATACTCTGACACAGATGTACTGGCACCAGCATGATTTATAGCGCATGAGGTTATCCGAAGATGATAGTTGAGGACTAGACCTCATCTACCATTCTGCTGAAGTAACAGTGAAGTATAATACTCACAAAGACATTGTCAGTTTTGACAGATTGGTCGCCATGGAACAGCTCAGTTTAATGTCTGTAGGTGACTTGTAGGTGAAGCCATGTTCCCCCAGCTTGTACTCACCCTTCATCTGATTGCTGTCCAATCCTCCGAACCAGGAAAAAGTAACATGCTGTTAGCCTTGTACCTGCTCCTTTGCAATTTTAACCAACTTCAATAATTGATTTTTTTCAATGTGGGAAATGTTGGCAAGGCTACGTTGTTGCCCATTGTTAAGTGGCTAGACGTGGCTAGATAGCCCACTCTTTTGATCTGCTGCTGACATTGTAGTGCGAATGCTTTCCATTATTAGGTATGGAATTCCGAGTTTCTGATCCAGGGACAATGACAGGATGAGGTAAATGATCTAGTCAGGACGTCCAACTTCGGAACAGGGATGGGGGGGGAGAGTATTGTTTGGAGGCAATACTGTTCCTATGATGCTGGTTGCTCTTGACCTTCAAGATAGTGACCATGAGGCTGGGAGATGTTACCGAGGCCTTCGTCTTTCATTCTTCTGTCAGAAGGAGTCCAAAGCCTTCCAAAGCCTCCTAAAACGCATTAAAATGTTGTGTCTAAAATCTAAACAGATTAAAATCGGCTCTGGGTTAATTTAAGATGGCAGCGCAATTTTATTTGGAGTTGCATTTTGGAATTTTAACTTAATCCAAACAACAAGGTTGATGATTCCGATGAGAGATTACAGTTTTCCTTCACACTGTTTGATTGAACATACGCTGAGGGAATGAGGAGGGTTCAGAGCGGATGGTGAGCATGTATGATTTATGATGGTAATTACGTTGAGTCTTCCGAGATCCCAGAAGACGAATTCATTCACACACCCAAACCAGGGCACCTTGAAGGGCATTACAGGCAAACAGCTGATGAGTGAGTGCTGACAGACACGCTCATTATTGTACCAGCTCAGGATCACAATAGGCTGTGGCGACAGACGTATGTGAGACAGTGAACACAGTTGTTGTCAAGCCAACGTGGAAATGCCGAGTTTTCCCAGCAATTTCTGTTTCTGATTTCCAGCATCCACAGTTCTTTGGGGTTTTTTTATGTTATATGGAAATCCTAAGCTTTTATAAGACCTGGAAAAGCAAGTTATGTTTGATACCTAAAAGGTTGAGGCTTAACATAATGAAATTATGTGAGCAGCAATTACATTAGTGTCCTCCATTTAATTAATAGTATCAGATTTGGTTGGCTGATATAAAGTGCATTTGAACATTCAAAACATAACAGCCTTTTGTCTGGTTTAATCAAGCTGGGTGCTTAGAATGTAACCACCTTCCCCTCCTATCACTCAGACATCCTTGTTGAAGTCTTCTCCTTTAGACAGCATGAGGTTACCCATCCTGCAAACATCTCCACCGCAATGACAACAGAGCAATGTTGAGTTTGTCTGTTTGAGCCTAGATCGTGATCCTTCAACTGTGAGTCCAGAATTCTACAAACAAATCACCAAGTTAGAACATAAGAAATAGGAGCAGTAGTAGACCACTTGGTCCCTTAAGCCTGCTCCACCATTCAACAGGATCATGGCTGATCAGACATTCCTTCTGCCCATTTTCCTGCATTTTCCCATAATCCTTGATTCCCCCCACAGACTAAGAATCTATCTATCTCTGTCTTAAACACGCATAAAGGACTGTACTGTCTCAGCTCTCAGTGGCAAGGAGTTCCAAAAGACTCAGCCCTCTGAAAGAAGAAATTTCACCTCATCTTCGTCTTTTATTGGCATCCCTTTATTCTCGGACTATGCTGTCCGGCCCTAGACTTTTCCATGACAGGAAACATCCTCTCAGCGTTTACCCTGTCAAACCCCAACAGAAGCCTATATATTTCAATGAGGTCACATCTCATTCTCCAGTGATTAGAGTTTAGATTTTGCTCACAAGACAATCACTCCATACTGACGATCATCCTCGTGAACCTCAAAGCCCTCATTGTTAAGTCTCCTGCTCACTTCTTCAGACAAGAACTCTCTCCGCACTCAACAAGCCCTTACACCCTTCTCCAGTGCTAATCCTCTTCTTAGACTCCTCCCTCTGGCCTCTTACCAAGTCTTGATCTTTTCATTGAGAACTGTCAGCGTGATATCAGCTGTCTTAATTTCTCTGCCTCTGAACATGCTGCACTCCATTCTTACTGGTCTAGCTCTATCAAACCTGCTGTCAAGGGTGTAACATTGTTGTCTAGCATACTGAATATGCCCATGGACCACATCCCCACCACTGAATATCAAGTCCTTGTTCCAGAACTGTCACTGACCTCCTCCCGGAGAGATTTTCCATCCACAGCTTCCCAGTTGCTAGCTTCTCTCCCTCATCCCAAATAGCCGTCTTCAATAACCTTCCCAAAATCCTGCGCAGGACTGCCAAGAGAGACTTATCATTTTAGTCTGATCCTGCCCATCTTCACTCTATTTCCTGTGTCCTTGTTTAGTCTCCTCCCAACATACATTCATGATTCTTCTGTTGCCATGCTTCATGCCAACAATTTCCGGGCTTAACCACCTCCTCTTCGTGATGGAGGTCCAATTCCTCTACACCTTCATTGCCATCAGGACGGTCTCCGAACTATCTTTATCTTTGTCGAACAGTCCCTCTTCACCACCGCACCCTGCACGCCAGTTGAGATTTGTCTGTCCTTGAACAATATAACTTGTCTCACTTCCTCCAAATAAAAGTTCCGGCTGCGGTCCCCATTTGGGGCCTAGTTAGGCCCTTTTTTTCTATAGGGTATGTTGAACATAGCCTTTTTTCAGTCCTACTCAAAGGCCTCTCCAAGAACACTCTCTTCCAGTAAATCCTTAACATCATCGGTGTTGCTTCTTTCTCTCTCTACAACTGGAAAGATTAATGAATTTTGCTTCCAATTTCCATCCTCCTTTCACCTTCATCTGGTCCATCTCTACCTTTTCTTCCCTTCCTTCATTTGATTTCATTTGTTATTGTCACATGTACCTAGGTACAGTGAAAAGTTTTGTTTTACGTGCAGTACAGGCAGATCATACCGTACAAAGTTCATAGAGTGATTGAACAGAGCGCGGAATACAAAGTTACAGCTGCAAAGAACGTGCACAAAAAGCAAGATCAACATTACATTTGAAAGTTGAGAGGCTTCTCTGTCACAGTTTCCAGGGATAGACTGTTTGCTAATATTCACTATAAGCTCACTGACTTGCATAGCTACCTAGATTATACATCCTCGCACCCTGCTTCCTGTAAGGATTCTAATTGATTCTCCCAATCTCCATCACATCTGTTGCAACGATGGTACCTTTCAAATGGCACTTCTGACGTGTCTTCCTTTTTCTTCAACCAAGGATTCCCCATACACTGTGGCTGATCGGCTCCTCGACCATTCTGATCCAATTCCTGCATTTCTCTCCTTAACCTTTTCCATCCACCAAAAATCTTCCCCCTGTGTCCCTTATCAGCATTCTGAAGGAACTGTTCCCTCAGTGACATCCTCATCTCCTCTTATCACCCCTAACACGTCATCCCCCTCCCTTTCCATGTGATTACAGGAGGTATTACACTTGTTCTTTCAGCTCTTCCTTCATGGCTACAGACATTTCTTCCTGGAAAAGCAGGGACTTACTTTTACTACTTTCAATCTAGTCTCTTGCATCTGCTGCCTACCACAGCTCTGCTTGACTTTGGACAGGCCAAACTCAGACTGGACGATCACTTTGTGGAACACCTCTGCCCTGTCTGTAAGCATGATCGTGATCTCCTAGTTGCTTGCTATTAAATACATTGTCTTGCTCCCATGCTCACACTTCTCTCCCCGGTCTATTGTAGTGTTCCACTCAAGCCCAACGCCAACTGGATGATCAGCATCATATTTTCTAATTAGGCTGTTTACAACCTTCTGGACTCAACATTGAGTTCAACAGTTTCAGGCCACAACTCAATCCTCCATTTTGATTAATTCCACCCCCACCCCATATCTGTATCTTTTTTTCCATGTTTTTCCTTCAGACTGATCTTTATTCTGCTATTAACACCTATTCTGACCTAATGTGTTGTTTCTTCTCTGCAACCCCAGCACTTCCATTTGTTTTTTGTTCCCATATACCTTTGATCTCCAATCTCCCTGGCCTCCTACCCTTTTCGAGACCCACTTGCCCCGTTTCTCCCTTTGACCAACAGCATCAAAACCCGTGTCATTTCCACCTCTCTCTGCAGTTCTGAAGTGCAGACATATTGGGCTTGAAAAGTTAATTGTTTCTCTCTCCAGAATAGCTGAGTTTCTCCTTCTGGTTTTATTGTATTGTTAGTTATTTGCAAACATTTTCAGTCTATTGGGTGTTGTGACCCTGAATCCTTGCTCAACTTGTCTTATATTGTAGCTTTCTTCCTCCCACTCTGTGTAACTGAGCAATACAGATTGCCCTCTCTGGCTTTGGGTCATTCCATGAGCATGAGTCCGAGAGTCCCAGTTCTGTAGACAATGGAGCCCAATGTCAGCCTTTCGTGTGAATGCTGGTTTTGTGAGCTGGTTATTTTATTTTCTTTTACATTGAAGCAGTTTCAGTTTTCCCTATTAAAATAGGGATTGAAGGACTGAACAGTTGGCCCAAGCTATAATTGTCAGTTATTTTTAAAGTCAATCCTGGGATGTTAACACTTCAGCCAGGTCTAGCAGTTGATTGTCTGTCCCTAGTTGCCCTTGAGAAGGTTGTGATAGTGAACTGTTTTGTTGAACCAGTTCAACAAACTGGTTCATGTGTCCAGTGCATGTTATTGAAGGCGTGTTATTGAATTCCCAAGTTTGAGACTTGATGATTATGGAGGAAGAGCAATATGTGTCCAAGTCAGGGTGATATCTCACTTTGAAGTTAGTTTGGAGATGGTGATGTTCCCAGATGACTATTTCCCTTGCCCTTCTAAGTGGGAATGAGGGCAGAAGCATGGATTTTGAAGTTGTCTTTGAAAGCAGCTTGGCAAATTGCTGTACTGCATCATACAATGGGTGGCACAGCGGCTCGGTGGTTAGCACAGCTGCCTCACAGCGCTAAGGACCCGGGTTTGATTCCAGCCTCGGGCAACTGTCTGTGTGGAGTTTGCACATTCTCCCTGTATCTGCGTGGGTTTCCTCCGGGTGCTCCGGTTTCCTCCCACAGTCCAAAGATGTGCAGATTGAGTGGGTTGGCCATGCTAAACTGCCCACAGTGACCAGGGATTTGCAGGTTAGATGAATTAGCCATGGGATATGCAGGGTTACAGGGGGTAGGGTAGGGGTTGGGCCTGGTGGCAATGAAACAATGCTTTGCCCTGGATGGTATTGAGTTTTTGAATGGCTCTACTGATGTTGAAGAGACCTGGTGACAAGGTGCCTATTGAGGCACAGAGAAATTCTGGGTGAGGGAACTGGATGGTTGTTAACTTAAGAGGAGAATTTATTGATGAGAAAGAACTCAGCAGTGACTCAGAAGCGCAGCTGTTGTGGTACAGGGGAGAGAAAGGTGCAGATATGAGCTCGGTCTGTCAGAGGTAACTAGTTGAGGTAATTGGGACTGTTGCAGTCACCCTCAAAAGGAAGAAAAGTGGAATCACCAGACTCCCACTGCCCGGTTGCCCCTTGTTAGAGCTGCAAGATTGGAACAGGCTGGAATTGGACTACGATCCCTCTCAAAGTGAAGCAACCTGCTGAAATGTGCTTCTTCAGATTCACATGAAACTCAGCCACATGGCTGGAAGACCAGCAACCTGCCAGTTTTTATTAAACTGCGTTGCAGCAGTACATTTCAGTACGAAAAAAACAACCGGCCCTTCAGCCCAGCTGGTCCATGCTAGTGTTGAATGTGCCCCACCCAAGTAGCCTTCCACCCCATTCATCCAATCCCATCAGAATAACCTTTCCCCTTTTCCCTTGTTTTTATCTAGCTGCCCCTAAAGAAATGTGTGGATGTTGTGTTAGAGTTCACTGGGGGAGCCCACGTTGCTGGGGGTTATGAGGTTTCAGCTACACATTACACTGATGTGGTAACCACATGACCACTGCTGCCACCTTGTGGTATTTGCCACCTTCGCTGGTATGTGGTACTGGGTATGGGTTGTTTCAGGTAGTTCACTACCACCATCTTCCTTTTGGCTTGGGCTTATCAGGTGATTACTGGGAGAGAATAGACCACCATCTAATATCTATAGAAGAGGCACTGTTCTCGGGGAACAAGGTTTATTGCAAGATAGCAATAAACACAAATCCCAGGCATAATGACTCGGACCTTAGAGAGCTGCTACAGATACATCTACTCCCTCTGAGAACTAAAACAGAGCTCCTTATCTCCATCCACAGACTGAATGATATCAGTTGAATGAGCCAATAAAGCATGAGCATTAATCCCTTCAGAACCACTACCTTATCAAAGAACTGGCATGGGACTTTTACATGCAGACTGGAGTTTGAGGATGGAAATAGTGATGGTAGAGGCATCGGTGAATTTTCTTTTTCATTACTTGGCTGACCAGGAATCTCTCCCACTCTCCCTGTCTGTCACTGGTATGTGTTTGAAGGGATTGCAGTTTAGTATTTAATTTGTTTGATCACATTATAAAAACCTTCCCTGCCCATCAAGACCTGGGATGGGATTTGAACCCAGAGCCTTCTGGTTCAGAGACAGGAACTCTACACACCGCCCCACAAAACCTACAACGCTGGATAAATTTGGTGACCTCTTATTAGAATGAGAAACATGTTAAAAGTGAGTTTTCCGTCAGTAGCACACGACAAAGTACTAGCTAATTTCCGAGTAAACACCCATGTTCTGTTCTGATTGTTGACAACTGTGTAGTGGATTCACGTTTCACCTACAGATATTCAACCCTGCCTGCATTTTATGTGTCGCACACCACAATTCATAGCTGACTTCAGTGACAATTTAATTAAAAATTGGTGCAACTGTGTAGGAGTCACCAATTACTGCACAGCTCTCCATGTAGCAGCCTGTGAAATGATGTTCTTGAAACGTGTTTGGAAGAACAAAGCCCTGCATTTGCTTCTTGTGTTGTGCCGATTAGAATATCCAATTAAAGCTGCTAAACGCTGTGCACATTCAGGTCCATCAACCTTCCTGGGCAAAGATTTATGAATGGTTCCAAAAACCAACACGTGCTGTTAATTCATTGAAGTGGCACTATCCATTGGGTTAAATTGAGGCAGCAAATTAATTCACATCGTTGAAAGATTTACTCCTGCTTTGATTTCCAGCAGAAGGTTATTATTAAACTGGAGAGGGTTCAGAAAAGATTCACCAGGATGTTGCCAGGAATGGAGGGTTTGAGATATTAATAATAGATTGGCAAGGCTGGGACTTTTTCCAAAGGAGCGTAGGATGTTGAGGGGTGACCTTATTGAGATTTATAAAATCATGAGCGGTATAGATCAGGTGAATGACAAGGGTCTTTTCCCTAGGGTCTGGGAGTTCAAGACTAGGGGACATATTTTAAAGGTAAGAGAAGAAAAATTTAAAAAAGACATGAGGGGCAACTTTTTTACACAGTTCATGCCTGGAATGAACTACCAGAGAAAGTGGTGGATGCAGGTACAAGTACACTGTTTAAAGGATATTTGGAGAAGTTTATGAATAGGAAAGGTTTGGAGGGATATGGGCTGAGCGCAGTTAAGTAGGACTAGTTTAGTTTGGGAACATGGTCGGCATGGACTGGTTGGACCTATAATATTAGCCTGTCTTTATATTTAGCTCCTTTAACAGTCTGATATTCCCAAACACACTTCCTGGAACTGCAGCCAACAACAACTCATTTTGTGTAGCACGTTTTAACATATCAAAATATCCCAGGTACTCCACTGGAATTTTAAAAATTTGACCCCGAACTACATAAACAGATATCAGGGCAGATGGCGAATGCTTTGCTAAAGAAGTAGGCAAGTGAAAGGAAGGAAAGGAAGTTTTAGAGGTCAACAGGTTTCAGGAGGGAATTTCAGAGCTTAGGATCAATGTGACTGAAGGCACGGACCCCACTGATGGAGTGATTACAATCAGGAAGCCTGGAGGGGTAGAAATATCTCTGAAGGTTGTGGGAGTGGAGGAGATCTCCAAGAAAGTGAGGGGAAAGGCCAGGGAGGGATCTAAGAATAAGGCTGAGAAGGTTAACCTGAAGCCAAATGTAAATCAGCAAGCATAGTGGTGCTAGGAGAACGGGAATTTGGTGTGAGCTAAGACATGGACAGCAGAGTTTTCGTTGACCTCAAGTTTATAGAGGCTAGAGTAGGAGGGAGGCTACAGATCCATTGGAATGGTCAGACTGGAGAGAATGAAGGCCTTGGATGAAGATTTCAAAAGATTTCAAGTAGGGGCATAGTTATTCAATGGTGTGAAGGTAGAAATAGTTGTTTTATTGGTGGTGACACAGTCTAGGTCAGAAGATCATTTGGAGGTACAGTCTGTTTTGGTCTTGGACAGTTAGCAGGGAGAGGGATGGAATCGGTCACTGGGTAATTTACAGTACAGTCCAAACATCATAATAGCCCAATAAATGAGAAATGGGAGCATTGTTGGAATTTGAGTTGGAATGGGGGTTGACCATTTGTTCTGTTAATTCTGCCCCACCATTTTGTTCTGATTGTAATCCTAACCTCTCTTTCCTGCCTTCCAACCCATGCCTCACATATCACTTTACTCCCTTGTTAATCAAACAGTGTAATTCTCTTCTGAGCGTATTCAATTATTCAGTCTCCAGTGCTCTCTGAGGAAGAGAATTCCACTGACTAACCACTCTCTGTGAGAAAAGAAATCCTTCTCAGTGTTAAATGGGAGGTTCCTATTGTTTTAAGTATATTCCTTAGTTCTAGTCACTCCCACAAGGTAAAACGTCCTCTGAGCATCGACCCCGTCAGATCCCCTCAGGATAGAAAAATAGGAATAGGGTAGGCCATTCAGCCCCTTGAGCCTGCTCTGTCATTCATTATCATTATGGTTGATCTTATATATTTTATTAAGATCATCTCACTTCTTTGAAACTCCAGTGCATATAGCCTCAAACTGCTGAACCATTCCAATTATCTTTTCATTCATGAATAATTGAGTGAATGGATTTTTAACATTTTCTTCCTATTATTTAATAGGGGCAAATCTCTGCTGAGCCAGCCCTCTATGTCAGGTAAATATTATGACTGAGATCAGAGGAGTGCACCTTCTCTCGCTCTCTCTCTCTCTCTCGGTCTAGTTCAACAACGTTTACGGGTCACAACATAAATTTGCATCCCAGTATGGCTAATCACATGCTTTCTCTGTATTTGGTTTACAATCAAATGATTGTGTTTTCAGCCTCATCCCTCTGTCCCTTCATCGAAGTCATTTATATAAATTATAAACAGTTCGGTTCTAGCATTGACCCCTGTGGTACTCCACTCATTGCAGCTTGCAAATCAGTAAAAGATCCATTTATAGCAAGAACAGAAATTGCTGAGAAATCTTGGCAGGTCTGGCAGCATCTGTGGAGAGAAATCGAGTGATCCTTCCTTGGAAAAGACCCATTTATGCCAACTCTCCATTTCCTGTTTGCCAGCCAATCTTCTATCCATTGTCAGTATGCTATCTCCTACTCCATGAGATTTTCTTTTCCACTATAACATAATTAGCTATACAAAAGCCTGGTTCGGCCACATCTGGAGTATTGTGTCCAGTTCTGGTCGCCTCAATACAGGAAAGATGTGGAAGCATTGGAAAAGGTGCGGAGGAGATTTACCAGGATGTTGCCTGGAATGGAGAAAAGGTTGAAGGAGCTAGGGCTTTTCTCTTTAGAACGACGAAGGATCAGAGGTGACTTGATAGAGGTGTATAAAATGATCAGAGGTATACATAGAGTAGACAGCCAGAAACTTTTTCCTAGGGTGGAGGTAGCTAGTACGAGGGGACATAGTTTTAAAGTGAGTGGAGGTAGATATAGGGGAGACGTCAGAGGTAGGTTCTTTACTCAGAGAGTGGTAGGGGCGTGGAATGCATTGCCGGAGAGGGTAGTGGAGTTGACCTCATCAGAGGCATTTAAGCGGCAATTAGACAGGCATATGGATGATAGTATAAGGTAGGGGTGGAGGTTAGACAGACCTTAGGTTTAGGGTAAAAGTTTGGCACAACATCGTGGGCTGAAGGGCCTGTACTGTGCTGTACTGTTCTATGTTCTATAACATTCGATGTGGAACTCTATCAAAGGCCTTCTAAGTGCAAAATGTCCACTGGTTCTACTTTGCCCACAGTGCATGTTATTTCCTCCAGAGAATTCCAATAGATTGGTCAAACATGATTCCCCTCTCACAAAACCTGACTCCTCCAGATTGCGTTGAACTTGTCCAAGTGCCCTGCCATGACTTCTTTAAGTGAGACACAGTTCTGTACGTGTAGACAAAGTTGTAATGCAGTAAAGCAAGAAAGAAATCTCTTGATGGGATGTAGATGCCAGGGGGAGCTGCCCACTGTGTGCCAGGATATGGTACCAAAGAAAGTGAGCTCTACTCTGCATCAGCCATGTCGTCCTTACAGACCAACCATTGAATAATATACTGAATGGGCCACTGCTTTGATTGAGAAGGGGTAGTTTTACCAGTCTTTTGCCAGTCAGAAACCTCACCCATGGGCAGGGAAAATTTGAGTGCCCTCTGCCAGTGAATTCCAGCCCCTTACGGTAGGAATGTGCCAACCCTACAGCCGGGAGAAATAACCAGCACCACATTCCTAAAGGTGATGAACTCATAATACAATCAGAATTGTTCATTGTGGCTGTAGTGAGATATACTTTTGAGCATCACTGAAATGCAACTTTAAATTAGATTCAAATAAACCTTCCCGTTTATATATCCTGCTTGACAGGATGTATAAATATAACGTTAGGAACTATATTGGGATGCCATTACATTAAATATTTATGAAAACATTGCTCTTTGTCTATTTAAGGATTAGCAGAATCCAATTAGACAGAATGTGTTCATTCACCATGACATTTACTCCTAGTGCACACAGCAGCATAGACGAGGCATAGATCGAACTTGATTACCTTGCTATGATTTTGTTTCCTCGATCTAATACTAATTCCTCCCCTCAGAGAGTGGAATTCTGTGCCACAGAAAGCGGTTATGGCCAAACCTTTAAATGTTTTCAGGGAAGAGTTAGATAGTTCTTCAGGCTAAAGGGATCAAAGGGCATGGGGGAGGTGGTGGGGGGTGTGGGGTGGAAAGCAAGAACAGGGGACTGAGTTGGATGATCAGACTGTGATTGTATTGAATGACAGAGCAGGCTTCACAGACCGAATGGCCTACTTCTGCTCCTATTTTCGACGGTTCAAGGTGGTAATGCAGATGTCGGTGAGGTAGTGGTGTGCTATCACCTGGAATTTCTGTCGTTTTCCAGGCAAACGGGATTGCATTAGATTTGGAATTGTGAATGAAAGTGTGAAAACCCAAACTTTTCATATCCCCTATTGACTGTTACCAGAGTAATTTTTATTTTAATGACTGGCTTGTGAGCGGTGAGGTAGAAGGCAGTTTACAACGTAAGATGTTTGTGGCAAAATATGAACTAGGACTCAGAAAGAATAAGGAGATTATATGGAGGATTTCACAAAGGTGAATTGATCCACAGACTCAGATGTGACTTTGCTCTAAGTGAAAGAATCCTAAGTAAGGATCTCTCCAAACTGTTCCATTTCTATCTGAGTGAGCCCCTTATCCTCCTTGTAAAACCTTGGACTATTTAATTGCAAAATGTATTTTCTCTTAGATTAATTATTTGCATGCTGTTTTACAGGTTTCTAAATGCTCTCTCACAATTAAGTATCTGAGTAAATATTTGAAGGGCAACATTTACAGGGCAATGAGGAAAGAGCAATAGAATGTAACTAATTGAAAAGCTCTTAACTAGAACTAGCAGATATAATGGGCCAAATAGCCTCCTCCTATCCTATATAATTTTAAGGATTTTGTACTTTAATGTTATAAATTGGTATCTTTGGCACAAAGTGGATGGGTTAGAGTCATACAGCCATACAGCATGGAAGCAGACCCTTCAGTCCAACAAGACCACATCAACCATGTTCCCAAACAAAACTAGTCCCACTTGCCTGTGTTTGGCCCATATCCCTTCAAACCTTTCGTATTCATGTGCTTATCCCTGCTGTGTACATGTCATCCTACATTTTTGTGTTAGTAACTTTATTTCTTTCTAGATATCTATTCACAGAGCATAGAGAGAGGCATTTAGCTCCAAACAGAGACTGCCACAGTAACAGAAAAAGCGCTATTAAAAGCATAATGAATTCAGAGATCAAATGTGTTACAGTTGGTAAATAAATGGGTTTTAATTAGTGAGCTCCCTAAACCTTTGGGTGATTGAACATGAAGTGAGTGCTACTTGCAGAGACAGACTGTTGCCAGCAGTATTTGTAACTGTTAGAGTCACCTAGAAGTGAGGATAAATGATTGGCTAATTCGCCAGTTTGTATAATTGTTTGTTCAATCACAGCCTTTTCACTGTAGAGTCCTTTATCAGTCTGTTGTAAGTTTGTAGGAAAGTTGGCAGTTCCTGATGACTAAGTAGACTCCTCTTGTGTTTGCCCGTCACATTATTCATTTGTCAGAGCTCACAGCAAAATACAACATGCTCTCTGTTGTGTAAGTGAGCACTTTTAATTGGGCTTGGAGATTTTCTGAAGTGTGATGAAGTTCATATTTATTGATGTGTTCTACCTGATAGCACAGTTTGAATCACTCAGTGCGGTACAGATGAATGATTCTAAGATGTTAATCCAAATCTCCCACAGAGTCAGAATGCTGTTTCCGGTATCAGAGAGAAAACTATCCAATTACCCTCTCTCTCCCTCCCTTTCTCTCCCTCCCTCTCTCTCCCCCTCTCTCTCCCTGCCCCCCCCAACGATCTCTCCGACTAAACTTCTGGCGGAAGGATCAAGAACATCCTCAGTGCAGGTGTTCTCAGAAGAGCAACAAACAAAAAACGTACACGCCTTTTGATAACACAGGCTTCTATATTCCAGTATGTAAATGATTAAAGGTGCCAGATCCTCTGAGCGTGTTTGTGACTGACAGCCTGAGTGAATGGGTGACTGTAAATAGTTTGGTAGGTGGGGTGTCAGCTGAGCGGTGTGCGAGGTGGCAAGGGGGCACGGTGCCAGGTGGTTGATGTCTCAGGATGGCAAGTGACTATGTAGGTCAGGATAGTCAAGTCACGAAGAGTTGCTGCCTTGGGTGCTCATCAGGTTTGGCTATGCGGACATCGGAGGGTCCGGATAGTTGGGTGATAGGGGGTCAAGTCAGGTGTGGTCAAGAAGAAGCTGGGCGAATCAGAATCCCGACAGTGTGGAAACAGGCCTTTCGGCCCAACAAGTCCACACCAGAGGGTGGTAATTGCTAACCCAGCTCGGCGGGCCAGGTGTTTGGGGGTAGGGTGCTAGTTGGGATTTAAGGTGTATTGGTGGTTTAATCTGCCATTGTGGTATCTTTTCCACCAGCTTGTCTAAGAAATCTAAAGCATGCTCCTCACAATCTGCATCGTTTCCATCCGCAAACATCGTGGTCATTATGTATCAAAAAGAGCAGGGGCCCTCACAGCAACCCCTTGGAAACCATGTTATAAACTTTCCTCAGGTCTGAGAAACAACCTCTCAACATCACTCTCTGTTCCTGTCACTCAGCCAGCTTTGTGTCCAGTTTCCTTTTATTCCATGAGCTTGCTCACAAGTCTGTAATGCAACATCTTTTAAAAATAGCTTCTGGAAGACCATGTACATCAGCAGCAGCAACTGGGGTTCCTTCTCTGCCCTCCACAATTATTGTGGAGTGGGGAGTGTCTCTGTCCCCATGTTGGAATGAGGAAAGAACTACACTCCAAGGGGATGACGCTCATAGTAGATGAGCTGTCTGGCACACTCTCATGTGAAAATGATCAGTTGGGTGAAAGACTGGAGGCCAGCAGATCTGGACGTTGGTTAGAATCATACCTCTAGAAATCAATTTAGGGAGAATTGGGGTAGGTCGAGAGGGCAGAGAGTATGTAGCGATTTAAATTCAACCAGTTATTTCAACAGGCTGTACGGGAGGTGAAAATTGAGTCATATACAGCTTGAAGTGCAGCAAATTGTTCACATAACAAACCAAAACATAGGGTTATAGAATAAAAGTGGTTTGTGTACAGAGTTAAGGTAATCTAATGCAGCTTAGGGGATGAAAGTGTGACTGAAATAAACAATGCAGGAATTCTGCTCTAAATTGTTCCTGAAACTCCTTCTGAAATCTAATGGTGTGTAAAATGTGGCAGTGCTCTGCTCCATGACGTTACTGTGATATGGCCGAAGCCTTGAACTGAATGGTGACTTTAGACAATGATGCTGGTGAGTTAGTGGCCCATTTTCCACCTCTCCTCACTCATTATTGTGTCCAAATGATAGCAATAAGCCAAATTCTTCACCCTCAAACATTACCTCCCCTCACCACCAACACCACCCCCTCCTTAAGTAGGCCAAACATCTATACATCAACTCAAGGTCTTTTAATATAAAGTCATGATTTATTAGCAAAACCTCTGAAAATAAATTTTTGGATGTGATTTCTGAAACACTGGCAGGGCTCCCAGAATTTTATAATAAAAACAGAACCTATAACTTCTTCAGTTGTCGTAATAAAGCAGTGGCTCGGATTATTAGGCATTCCATTCAGTGCAGAGTAACGAAAACCAGAGAATGTCATCTGAACGGCTTCTTCCTCTTTATCAAAATTAACTTTTTTTTTGGTCTCAGCAAGTGCCTGTCACTACACTTGATATGTTTAAATTGATTTGCTGCATGCGTCTGGCTTTCTTGTTCACATTCAGATGTCTGCAACTCTTGTCAACTCACTGTATAAGGTACCACTCTCTCCCTTCCTCAGCCCTCCACTTCCTTGTTAGTTCAAACCAGACTCTCCCTCAGAATCTTCCAGCCCTTTTTGTTACTGACATTGATTGGGCACATTTGGATAGAGTGTCTCTTGGTGAGAGCGCAATCAACAATTGCCTGATATCACTGGGGGCAACGAGGGTAATCCATTCTCTGCTGTGATATTCCTCTGTGCTAGGAGAGCAAATTCAGTAAATCAGCCTTACCCTTTACAAAACCCACCTTTATCTACCTCTGACTCCTCAAATCACATGATCTTATCAAAGGTTGGAGCAGGTTTGAAGGGCCAAATGACCATGTTCCTCTTTATAGATTGACAAAGTCAAAATTCACACAACACCAGGTTATAGGTCAACATAGTTATTTGAAGTCACAAGCTTTCAGTCTTCACCTAACAAAGGGGCTACGCTTGTGATTTCAAATAAACCTGTTGGACTATAACCTGGTGTCGTGTGGCTTCTGACTCTAACCACCCCAGTCCAACACTGGTGCCTTCACTTTATGGATAGACACCTGCTTCTGTACTGCTTATTCATCTGCCCTGTTTTATATTTTATTTCCCCAGGAGAATGATTGCTGCTCCAGCTCTTTGTCTTTACTACAAGATAGAAACTACTTAAAAATACAGAATATACACCTTGTATTTATATGGCAATTTTAATGTAACAAAACATCCCAAAGCACTTCACAAAAGCATTAGATGCAAAACATGACTCTAGGCAACAAGGCAGATTGACCAAAGGTTTGGTTAAAAAGGCCAATTTAAATGATCAACTTCGAAGAGGTAAGAGATGTACATGCAAAGTCACATATGGAACAAACTCCAGAGCCTAGGATCTAAGCAATTTAAAGACAAGATCACCCATGTACAACACTAAAAATCAGCGATGTTAAAGAGGCCTGAACTGGAGGAAACACAGAGATCTCAGAGAGCTGTAAGGCTGATGGATGTAACATAGAGAAGGAAGGATGAGGCCACTAATGGATTTGAAAGCAGTGATGAGAATTTTAAACAAAAACAGAAATTGCTGGAAAAACTCAGCTGGTATAGGAGCAGAGAGAAATATAGTTAATGCTTTGAGTCCATAGACCCTTCTTCAGAACTGGAGATGAGAATTTTAAAATTGGCATTACCAGACTGGGAACTAGTGCAACACAGACTAGGAATTAAAGCAGATGACCAGCCTTATGGTATCAATCCCTGACCCCAGGCTGTAAAATTGAGTAGGTAACAGCAGCAAAAGCAGCTCACAATGGTGCTGAAAGGAATAGTAAATCTGAGCAAGGGGAAGGCTTTACAATCAGCAAAAGATGACCGAGAAATTGAAAAAGAGCGCGAAGATAAAATATGCAAGTACATCAGCAAGACGTACAAAATTATATTCAAAGAGCATAAGTATGTGAAAAGGAAGTGACAAGCGAAAGTTGATGTAGGTTCCTTAGAGGCAGGAGAAATAACGGGGAATAAGAAAATGACAGATACCAACAAGTACTTTATGACTGAATTCATAATGAAAGACTTAGAACTTACCGGAGACTGTGGTGAACCACAGATTTAATGAGAGTAAGGATCTTCGAGTAATTAATAAGAGTGAAGGAAACTTCCTGGAGCTACTAGTGGGACTAAAAGCTGACAAGTCCCCTAAATTTGATGATCTACATCCCAAAGTTTTAAAAGAACAGCCTACAGCAGGAGTGGATGCTTTGGTTTTGATTTACCAGAACTGCCTCGATTCTATAATGGACTGTGCGGGTTGTAAGGTAGCAAATATAGTGCCATGGCTAATGAAAGGAGATGCAAACAAACAGAGATCTATAGGCCAGTTAGCCTGACATCTGTATTCGGGAAGATGCTAGAATCCATTATTGAGGATAAGTTGATAAGACACTTGGGAAATTGCAATATGATTTACAAATCAATTCCGTGCAGTGAAAATCATGTTTGACAGAAGTATTTGAGCATTTTGAAGGTATAACGAGCAGAGTAGATAAGAATGAACCTGTGGATGTGGTACCTTTGGATTTCAGAAGGTATTTGATAAGGTGCCACAGAAGAATTAGTTGCCTGAAAGTAGGGCTCATTGAATTTGGTCTAATATATTAACATGGACTGAGGATTAGTTAACTGACAGAAAACAAAGACTAGCCATTTTTCAGATGGCAATATATTAAAACAGCACAATGGCTCAGTGGTCAGCACTGCTGCCTTTCAGTGCCAGGGATCCAGGTTCTATTCCGCCCTCAGGCAACTGTGTGGAGTTTGCACGTTCTCCCCGTGTCTGTGCTGGTTTTCTCCAGGTGCTCCGGGTTTCCTCCCACAGTCCAAAGATGTGCACGTTGGGTGGATTGGCCATAGTGTGCAGGGATGTGCAGGCTAGGTGCATCGACCATGGGAAATACAGGGTTACAGGGATAGGATGGGCCTTTGAGGGATGATCTTCAGAATGTGGACTTGATGGCCTGCTTCCACACTGTAGGGATTCTATAAAGTGTAATTTATCAAGGACAGAAAGAGGCTGTAAACGGGTATAGACCCGTCAAATTGATGGCAAATAAGAGGGTGGCAGATGGAAAAAATTGTGGAGAAATAAGTAAAAAACACGTTTAAGAATGGAACTGTGAAATTTTAGTGACTAATAAATCTTTATATTTCAAGGGATTTGGGGGGTCCTTGCTCACAAATCGCAGCAAGTTAATATTAAAGAACAGCAAGCATGAAGAAAGCAAATAAAAGGTCACAGACCTGAAATGTTAACTCTGTTTCTCTTTCAATAGATGCCTTTTATTTATTCATTTGTGGAATGTGAGCATTGCTGCCTAGTCAGCGTCTGTTGCCCTTGATAAGGTGTTTGAGGTGAGCTGCCTTCTTGAACTGCTGCAGTCCACTTGCTGTGGGTCGACCCCCTGCCTGATCTACTGAATGTTCCCAGCATTTTCTGTATTTATTTTAGGCAAATAGCATCCTGGTCCTTCTTGCAAAGTGTTTGGAGTTTCAGACGAAAGAAACCTAGCTGCAGTCATATAAAACTTTGGCAACACCGCCACTTGGAGTGTTGTGTAAAGTTAGACCATTTCTCTCAGGAAGGGTGAATCAAAGGTGCACTAGATTGAATCCTGGAATGAGAGAGCTGTCCTATGTAGAGAAATTGAGTAGAATTACTTTTTAGCCTCTGAAGTTTAGAAGAATAAGAGGCAATCTCATTGAAATATGTAAAAATCTAGGAGGGCTTCTCAGGTTAAATACTGAGAGGTACAGCTCCTGGCTGGAGAGTACAAAATTCAGGGTTATAATGTTAGGATAAACACTCAGCCTTTTGTGACTGAGATGAGGATAAACGTTTTCACTCAGAGGGGTGTGGGTCTTTGGAACATTCTATCCCAGAGAGCTTTGGAACTCTTAGTCAAAGAATAAAATCAAGGCTGAAATTCATAGACCTTAGGGCAATAGGAAAACGAAAGGATAGGAATTAGGGGAGGTGATGGCCTAGTTGTATTGTTGCTAGACTATCCAGAATGTTCTGGGGACCCAGGTTCAAATCCTACCATAGCAGATTGTGGAATTTGAATTCAATAAAAAAAGTCTGGAATTAAGAGTATAATGATGACCACAAATCCACTGATTGTCATAAAAAGCCATCTGGTTCACTAATGTCCATTAGGGAAGGAAACTGCCATTTTACCTGGACTGGCCTCCATGTGGCTCCAGACCCACAGCAATGCGGTTGATTCTTAAATTAGGGATGGGCAATAAATGCTAGCCTGACTAGTGATGCCCTCATCCCATGAATGAATAAATAAAAATATTGGCCAGGAAAGTGGAATTGATGTTGAAGTTGAGCTAAGATCTGACTGAAAGGTTAAGCAGGCTTGAGACATTGTACAGCCTTCACCATTTCTGATTTCCTACGTTCTTCTGTTGGAATGATTTTACAAGGATGAGATCCTGACTGGGGGGTTATTTCTATCAGGAAAGATTGAACAATCTGAGGTTCTTATCTCCAAACAAAAGAAGGCTGAGCAGAACCTGACACACGCATTTAATACACTGAAGCAGTTTAATAGGGTAGATATAAAGAAAATGTTTTCACTTGTGGGGTTGCTCTATATATGTCAGATTATAACTAATTTGGCAGAAACTACTGGGAATAGGAACTTGCTACGAATTGAGGTGAGTAGTGTCAGAGTTTTAAAGGGAAGTTGGTTACAGTTAGGGAGAATGCAATAGAGGGATGTAGGGATATGGTGCAATGAGCAAAGGTGACAAATGACTTGTGAGCTGCAGAAACACCAGTCATGGTCTGAGGTTACGCTGTAAATTCAACATCACTGACTTCAATGCATAGAAGTGTGTGACCTTAAAATTTTGTGGTCTTTTATTTAATCTTTGAATTGCCTGTACCCCTGTCCACTCCTTTTTCCATGACTATATCACCCTGCTTTCCTTGCAAAAACTGCAAACCCTTTATAAGTTTATAAATCCCACTCGAGTCACAAGAGCATCAGTTCTGCAGCAGCGTGAGAGAGAGAAAAAAAAGGTCTTGGGAAAAATTTGCATTTTCTCCAAATGCGGTCGTCTTTTTCTAAACATGCAGTGCTCTTCTGTAAATCAAAGTCACGAGACAGCAGATCCGTCGGATGACTCCTAAGTGTGTTTCGGGGGCTGAGCAGAGGGGTGGGAAGAAAAAGTTTGCTGCTGAGAGCTTGCAGCACAGCCAGCTCTGAAGTGCAGTGAAAGTGACCACTTTTCAACAACCTGTCTTTCAGGAGCCTGGCTCAGAAGTGGAACAGGGGTGATTAAGTACGACGGGAGCCAGTTTACCTGGTCTTACATCGCTCCACAGTTGGGCTATTGGGCTGCAGCCATGTTTCCGTTAACCCAAGGTAAGCTGTGAGAGTTTTGTCCAAGTCCTGCTTTTTGTGAAAAGAGATGTTGCAGTTGCTCTTTTAGTTGAGCAGATCAAGCACTAGCTATTGATCACTAAGTAGTTTTTGCTGTCACACCCAATCATTATTCTATTTGCATTTCAAACACATGCTTCCTGTGATTTTATTTAACAAGGGTTCGATTCCTGGGTGGTGTCCCTACAATCTGAAAGGGAACAGCTTGAGTTGCTAGGGCTAGGCTTACTGGAAAACGTGGAGCAGAGAAAGTGAGTCAGATGTGCAGAAGGTTGTTCAGACTTGAGGCAAAATATAAATTTAAAAATCCGCATTGCAGAAGTTTGGCACTTAATAAAAGAACCTAAGAACTTTGAGTGAGAGTAGGCAATTCAGTCTCATGATCCTGATTAGTCAACACAATGATGGCTGATCTCATGTCAGCCTCAACTTCACTTTCCTGCTTGCTTCCTACGACCCTTCAAACCATTATGAGTTAAAAAATCTATCTAACTTCCCTTCAAATTTATTCAATGTCCCAGCATCCACCACATGCTTGCATTTATGTAGCACCGTTTGTAAGATTAAAGCAAATCATTTGTAGTCTCTGTTGGAAATTTGTAAATGCAACAGCCTAGTTTGTGCACAGCAATCTCTCATAAACAGCAGTGTGATAATGAGCAGATTTTAGTGATATTCCTTAGGGATAAATTAGTGAGGAGATCTGAGAGAATATCCCAGACCTTGTGCAGAGTAATAGCATGGGATCTTTTCCATCCAATTTCCGAGACCTCATTTTAACATCTCAACCAAAACAAAGCAGCTTCCTCAGCGCAACACTCACTACTACAAAGGAATGTCAACCTTGATTTTTTGCTCAAGTGTTAGGAGTGGGACCTGATCTAATAACCTTCTTCCTGTGAGGTGAGAACCATCAACCTGTCTGACACCGTACCACCTAAATGAGACTTACAGAACCACAAAGCATATATTCTAAAAATAAGTGAAGTACCTGCCAACTTTATTGTGATAAACCTTCTCGATCATGCTCAAGTATTTTTATTCATTAACGGGATGAGGATGTCACTGGCCACGCAGCATTTATTGCCCATCCCTAATTGCCCAGAAGGCAGTTTAGAGTCAACCACATTGCTGTGGGTCTGGAGTCACATGTAGGCCAGACCAGGTAAGGATGGCAGTTTCCTTCCCTAAAGGACATTAGTGAGCCAGATGAGTTTTAACATCAGTGGTTTCATGATCATCATTAGATTCTTAATTCCAGATATTTTTATTGAATTCAAGTTCCACCATCTGTCGTGGCAGGATTCGAACCCGGATCCCCAGAACATTATCTGGTCTCTGGATTAACAGTCTAGTGATAATACCACTAGGCTATTTCCTCCCATTTAAGTCCTTTAAGTCATATGGATTTTAATCAGGGATGAGCAGAATCATAAAATCTTGCTAGGCTATTGCTTATTCTGCATCTTCAAGGCAATCAAGAGAGAATTCACAACTGTCAGGGAGTGTTTCTGTCCCCCATTGGGCTGTTCAAGTTGATACTGATCTCAAAACATCACAACCACAAGTTATAGGTAAAACTCTTTGGAGATTTACTCTCAACAATTGTGGATATCGAGAGACAGAGAGACAACTGGCAGGAGTTCAGAAGTGAATTCAACTGGAAAGCAGTAAAAGACATCTTTAGCACAGAAATGGGCCATTTCCCCTATTGAGCCATTTCTCAATTCTTTGCACGTAATAAGTTGAGGTTAATGATCATGAGGTGGTTCCTATCCATCTCAGTTGACAACCCTCCACAGGTACTCCTTCATGGTATTTAATGCTTGCTGTCAGTCTACTGCCTGCCATCATGGTTCTCAAACCTTCACATCCAGCACCATGGGGGAGGATCACCATTGCTGGTACTGTGGAAGGTTCCCATCCACCCCAAACACATTAGAGAATCTGCATCAATGAGAGAGAGGTGAGTGGGATGGTCTCACAAGGATTGAGGGTGGAGGACAATGGTTGGAGTTTAGTGACGGCTCCTTCACTATGGGCAGCCCTGTCCCAGTGATGGGACTCTATGAGGCCACATGCCTGATCAGAAAATTGTCTTTCACTGCTTTCCAGTTGAATTCACTTCTGAACTTCTGCCAGGTTTCTCTCTGTCTCTCGATATCCACAATTGTTGAAAGTCAACCCCCAAAGAGTTTTGTTTACCTATCACTTGTGGTTGTGACATTTTGAGATTAGTATCAACGTGAGCAGCCCACAGGGGGATAGAAATACTCCCTGACAGTTCTGTTGTTTTTTTCTTAGTTGCCTTAAAGATGCAGTATTAAAAATAGCTTAGCAAGCTTTGACAAGCGGTGTCACCTACCTCAGTCATGCAAAGGAATCAACGTTACTCTCCCTTCAGAAAACACTATGTTCATAAAATATTAAGTATATAAAAGCATAAAACCTCCACTTGTTTGGGAAGCCAGACAAAGCAGGAATCACATTCATCTCAGTTAAGTCACATATAAGGGCACATGACCACGAATTTCAAAGCTGTTACAGTATTGAAGGCTTGTCACACTACTGGCGTGTGCTGTCTTTCAGATAATATTCAGACAAGGTGAACAGTCCCTAAACAGCCCCTGTCTGTTTTCCTATTGAAGCTAAAGGACCCAAGAAATTAAATTGGAAACGGGCAGATCATCCTGGACAATATTTATTCCTAAAGTCCAACAGCAAACATGAAAAAGGGTTAACAAGGTGTAGAGTTGGATGAACACAGCAGGCCAAGCAGCATCATAGGAGCAGGAAGGCTGATGTTTCGGGCCTACCCCTTGATGCTGCTTGGCCTGCTGTGTTCATCCAGCTCTACACCTTGTTATCTCAGATTCTCCAGCATCTGCAGTTCCTTCTATCTATGAAAAAGGGTTATTTTTGTTATTAATTCATTGTTGTGTGTGGGAGCTTGCTGTATGCAGATAGACCACAGAGTTTCCTAAATTGCCAACAGTGACAACATTTCTAAGGTATTTCGTTGGGTGCAAAACTCTTCAGAATGTCAACTGATCCTGAAGGGCATTAGATAAATGCCAATCTTTCTGTTTTATGTTGTATTGGCAAGCAAACAGTATTGCCAGGCATGATGCCAGTGTCTGAAACAATCAGCATTTTGTTTCCCTTTCCTAATTAATTTTAATATTTTAAATTAAAACTCAAGGTATTAGTCAGACTGCCAAATGCCACAAATATGGCAGCCAAATGAGAATCTCTTTGCCTGACAATTGTATGTTCTCTGAGAGGAATGCCCCATTTCTATTCCTTTAACCAAACTAATTATAGAAGCTTCACAGGAATACAGTGAGTGAACCCAGATGGTGTGTGGGTGCGACAGCGAAGACTCGGGAAGTGGTTTAGGATTTATGACCAGGGCTGCTAGATGCAAAACGTTTGCACGTTTGATCAGCATTGTATTTTTGATTTTGTTTTGTGGTTTTAAATTCACAATTACATGAGGAATTGAGATGGGGGTTAAAAAATAAAGGTAAAATCCAGCCGAGTTGCAGTTCACAAACAGTGTTAGTGATATTTATGATCCAGGGCTCAACTTACTGTGAAAGACATTTGACCAGAAGGCATAGGAGTAGAAGTAGGCCATTCAGCCCATCGAATCTGGTCAACCATTCAATGAGATCATGGCTAATCTAATAATCCTCAACTCCATTTTCCTGCCACTTGCTTTGATTCCTTTACTGATTAAAACTCTGTCTGTCTCAACCTTGAATATACTTAATGACCCAACCTTGACAGCCTTCTGTGATAAAGAATTCCTTGGAGAGAAAAAGCCCTCTTCAGATGTTTTAAATGTGTGACCCCTTATTCTGAGATTATTTCCTCTGGTCCTAAACTCTCCCACAAGGGGAAACAAGCTTTCTATATCTACCCTGTCAAGTTCCATAAGAGCCTTGTATCTTTTTAATAAGGTGACCTTTCATTCTTCTAAACCCCAGCAGTACAGGCCCAACTTACTCAACCTCTCCTTATAAGACAGTCCCTCCAAATCTGGTATGAGCCTATTGAACCTTCCCTGGACTACCTCCAATGCATCTTTCCTTAGTAAGGGGCCCAAAAGTGTTCACAGTATTCCAGCTGTGGTCTAACTAGTCTGTTGTATAGCAAAATCTCCCTACTTTTATACTTCATTCCCTTTGAAATAACAACCGACATTCTATTAGCCTTGCACATTACCCACTGAACTTGAATAATAACCTTTTGTGATTCATGCATGAGGATTCCCAAATCCCTGTGTTCTGTAGCTTTCTGCAGGCTTTCTGCATTTAAATAATATTCACTTTCACTGTTTTTCCTGCAAAAGTACATATCCCCACAATTTCCCATATTATATTCCATCTACTATTTTTTTTTCCATTTGCTTAACTTGTCTGTATCTCTTTGCAGATTCTTTGTGTCATCATCAGCACTTGCCTTCCCACCTATTTTTTGTGTCATCCGCAAACTTGGCTATAAATACATTCACTTAGGGGAGGCGATGGCCTAGTGGTATTATCACTGGATTGTTAATCCAGAGACCCAGATAACATTCTGGGGACCCACCATGGCAGATGGTGGAATTTGAATTCAATAAATATCTGGAATTAGGAATCTAATGATGACCGTGAATCCATTGTCAATTGTTGGAAAAACCCATCTGGTTCACTAATGTCCTTTAGGGAAGGAAGCTGCCTTCCTTACCTGGTCTGGCCTACATGTGACTCCAGACCCACAGCAATGTGGTTGACTCTTAACTGCCCTCTGCGCATTTAGGGATGGGCAATAAATGCTGCCTGGTCAGCGACGCCCTGATCCCGTGAATGAATTTAAAAAACATTTTCCTCATCCAAGTCATTAATCTCTTTGCAAACGTGGCCCAGTACTGAGCCCTGTTACACTCCACTAGTGTATCCTATTAAAACTTGGCACAGTTGTTTCTTAATCAAGCTCCTCCCTCTCAAACTGAATGTTAAATTATGGTTGCTGTTTCCTAAGGCCTCATTACACATCACCAGATCCAAATGATTCCTGGTTGAATCCACAGCATATTGTTCTAGAAAACTGTCCCAATTATATACTATGAATTCTTCCTCATGGCTTTCTCTGCCAATCTACATTAAGATTAAAGTCACCAATAATTAATGTACTATCTCTTGATTTATTCTCTGTCCTACTGTAAAGCTGCTGTTCGGGGATCTTTGGAAAACTCCTACGCCAATACCTTCTTTCTCTTTATTTCTTATCTCCAGCCATATGGATTCTTTTTCAAGATCATTTCTCGGTATTGTATTTATTCCATCCTGTACCACCAATGCTACCACACCACTCTTTCTTTCCTGCCTGTCCTTCTGAAAAGTCACATATCCCTGAATATTTAGTTACCAGCATTGATCACTTTGTAACAATGTCGCCGTAATGGCTATAAGCTCATATCCATTAACTCATTTACTTTATAAAAACCAAAAGAACTATGGATGCTGTAGTTCTGAGGAGGGATCACCAGACCTGAAACATTAACTCTGATTTTCTCTTCACAGGTGCTGTCAGACTTGCTGAGCTATTCTAGCAACTTCTGTTTTTGGCAACTCATTTACTTTGTTCTGAATACTATGTGCATTCAAGTGAAAAGCCATTTAAATTTGCAATTTTATCCTCCATTGACCCTACTTAGTATTTTTCAGCGTTTGCACTCTCTGTCCCTTCATGGCCCACTCAGGATATCATTATCCAAACAGCTGTCCTGTAATGCTGCCATAGCATCTACCTTGGCACATCTACAGTCTTCTTCCTTTTGTGAGCCTACTATCCACCTCCCCTAGTTAATTTCTATATGTACTTCAAAGAGAAAAAACAAAACAGAATTTTGGACACTCATATTACATCTCTCTGTAACTTGCTATGCCCTAAGGAGAACAGTCCACTTTACAAACATACGAATCAGGAACAGGAGTAGGCTCGGAGGAATGGGAGTAGGTCACTCGAGCCTACTCCACCATTCAATAAGATCGTGACCGATCTGATTACTTCACATTCCTGCTCGCCCTTAAACCACCAGCCCTTGTTGATCAATAATCAATCTACCTCTGCCTTGAAAATATTCAAAGACTCTGTTTCCAATACTTGGTCAAGAATAGAGTGCCAGAGACTGCCTGAGAATAAAATTCCTCTGATCAGTATCCGAAATGGGCGATTCCTAATTTTTAAACAATAAAAGATTTGTAAGCAGGTTTGGGACAAAAAAAAACTTAGGAAATTCATGATCTGATCATCAAAATCTGGAGTTTGCCAGTTGACAGAATCCCCTCTCCTCAGAGATTTGGTGTTTGAAAACCTCAGGAGGCCTACGCAAACAAAAACAAGCTGGAGAAATTCAGCAAACCAGGCAGCAGTTGTGGAGAAAGAGAGAGAAATCTCATCTCTCCATGTAAATTATGTTTCTCATTCCTTGCACAATTGTCAATGTTGAGTAAACTGCAAATATATTACTGGGATGGCTGCATTAGATTAATGAATCAGTGGATGAACTTGACATGGTCTAATTGGCCTCAGTGCCTTGGCATCAGGAAGGGAGGAATCAGCCAAGGTTCAATATAAATAAGGCCCTGGAAAATACAATTCTTGCAAATAATAACAATTACGTTCTGAATAAATGCCTGGACAGGATTATCTACACAGTCTCTCAAGTGGGATTACGATATCACATTCTCAGCAGCTTTTACAGTTACTGTTTAAATGTTTCTGACACATTATTAGTCACTCACACAGGCTGAGAGGCTTGGGTTTTGCCCCAGAATCCTGTTGAAATCCCTCTTCCACAGTTGGCTTGCGTGAACCACACAGCTGCAGAAATAAATGCGATTCCGTTGTTGCAAACTCAAGTGATAAGCTGTGTAAAACCTCTGGAGGATCTGGCTTTTGGTGTTGCTTTGATTTGGAGGGATGTTTCTTTTTTTGAGAATGATAATGGAGATGTGAACACTTATGCTTAGAGCAGAGAATCACCTATCGTGGACAATTTGACTGTGTTTGTTTTCTTAATTCCTTCGTGGGATGTGGGTGTCACTGGTAATGCCAGCATTTATTGCCATCTTTACCCCTCAACTAAGTGGTTTGCTAGAGGCCTTTCAGAAGGCAGTTAAAAGTCAACCATATTGCTGAGAGTCTGGAATCAAATATAAGCCAGACCCAGTGATGATGGCTAATTTCCTCAAACTGATGAGGGTTTCATGCTCACCATGACTGAAGCTAGCTTTCAATTCCAGCTTTTACTCATTGAATTTAAATTCAGTCAGCTGTTGTGATGCCTCTGGATTACTAGCCCAGAACTGTTACCACTTGTGGCACTGTCACTTCACTCGACTCAGTGTACGGCCGGTACTATGTTTATTCTGTCAACTCAGGTTGTTCAAAAAATGTTTCAGTTGAAGGGATTTAAATAGAAAAGTTCCAGACTTGACAACATTGAAGTCTTCATTATGGCAGTACACTGTGCATTTAGTGGGAAAAATATGATGCATATGGTAGAATTACTTTCTATAAATAGTATCTTGGCAAACTAAGGCATCTACTATACTGTATATATCCTTCATAACCTCATGATTAATGTTCCACAGTGTAGTAAAGTGCAAATACTTCAGGCAGGCTAGAGCTATCTGTAAAAAATAAACAAGGGATTTAAAACTATTTCTGGATGTAGTGCAGTTTTACTAATCTTCCCCCATCCTCACAACCCTTAGATTAAAAATATTAGCTTTTGCTTAACTGGTGAAGCATAAAAGTTAATGATGAGGAAATTAGAAGGGAGATGTAAAATCAACAGGAATTTTCCACCCAAAGGATATTAGAGGATAACATAAGTAGGCATTACAGATGGGTTCAAGACGTGATTTTCTTTCTGGATAAAGAAGGAATGAAGGGACATTGGCAGGTAATGGGATTCTTCCGTCTAAAACAATGTTTGTATTCCCAGATAGTCCTTGTGTGCTTACATAAAACTCTGAAGTTCACCTTCCTGCATTAATAATAAACAAGGGCACAAGGATTATTTTCAAAGGTTGGAATTGAATAATTTGTTTCTTCTTTGGTTATACTGCCTTTCTCTTGAAGTTATTGCCGTGTAACTGCAAATTTTACTGTTTGTTTCCAGCTGCAGTCAACCCCTCGAGATTTGGAGATATCACAACCTACCACACCATATTTCTGCTCACCATTCTTGGAGCCATGGCTCTGTTAGTTCTGGTTCTTCTGTGCTTGCTGCTCTATTACTGCAGGTAAACCTGTGTTGTTTTCTTGTTTCCTTCGCCGTCTGTTTAATAGTTTTCTTCTCCCTTTTATCCCTGCATCCCCATTATTCCCCAATGAAGATCAGGATTCAGCTAACTGACTCAGGGTAGAGCAAGTTAGGGTGGCACAGTGCCTAAGTGGTTAGCATTGCTCCCTCACAGTACCAGGGACCTGGGTTCAATTCTAGCTTCGGACGACTGTCTGAGAGGAGTTCGCACATTCTCCCTGTATCTATACGGGTTTCCTCCCACAGTTTCAATCCAAAGTTGTGCAGGTTAGGTAGATTGGCCATGGGAAATGTGGGGTTACAGGGATAGGGTGGGGTGGTGCTCTTTCAGGGAATCGGTGTGGACCTGATGGGCTGAATGGCCTGCTTCCACATTGTAGGGATTCTATGATGATTCTATTAATTGTCACTTATCAAATTAACTGACTATTACTTTTCACAAGAAACTACGCTGCAACCCTGTGATGGATTGCAAACTATTTATTTAAATACAATAGGGAAATAGGAAAAGCAAATGGAATGTTGGCCTTTATTTCAAAGGGAGTAGACTGCAAAAAATAGGTGGTTTTGCTAAAACTAATTAAGGAACTAGCTGGAATACTGTAAGCAGTTTTGGGCTCCTTATCTAAAGAATAGATATACTAACATTGGAGACAGTCCAGAGAGGGTTCAATATGAGGAGAGGTTGAGTAAATTGTGGACCTTTACTCATTGGACTTTAGAAGAATGAGAGGCAACCTTACAATGCTTAGGGGAGTTTGCAGGGTAGATGCAGAAATCTCCCATTGTGGGAGATTCTAGGATCAGAAAATATAGCCTCAGAATAAGGGGTTGCATATTTAAAACAGAGATTAGGAGAAATTTCTTCTGAGCGTGGTGAACCTGTGGAATTTTTTTATCCAAATGAAAATCAGTATAAATTAAGTTGGCAGACAAATTATAGTCAATATGTATTTTAAATTACGGGATAGAATGAAGCTGGATTTCTCAGATTTATAGCACCACTGTCTAACACGCAGTCCTTCAACTGTCTGAGAATCCTCTGATACAATTCCAGCTTATTTCCTTGGGCTAGACTTTCATCCCCAAAGCAAAGTTGGGAAGTTCCCCAATTCTGTTTGCCCACCTCAGGAAAATTGGCCCACGTGGATGTGCTTTCACCATGCCAGGGAATGGGTGACAGCTACAATTGGGCAAACCCGACCCTGAACAGTGTTCAAAGGAAGTAACAGGGCTGCAAAGTGCCAAGGGATAACACAGTGTGGAGCTGGATGAACACAGCAGGCCAGGCAGCATCAGAGGAGCAGGAAAGTTGACGTTTCGGGTCGGGAGCCTTCTTCAGAAATCAGCAATTCTTACTATCTCTGAGAGAGTGCCAAGGGAGTCTGTGTTTAAAAGGCCCACCTCGGTTCTGGCAATCAAGTTTAGGTTAATAACAAGAAGGACAAAGCTCTCCAGTCCTCATCCTCCCCATCTTGCTAGGCCTAGGAGAGAAAACCCCCTATGAAACTTGACGAAACCGTCAGCCAAGAATAAAAATCTTAGGAATTAGCCCCTTGATTGTTCTCCCCTGGGAGACAAGGAAGCTGGCAGGATAAGTTGATTAATGGTTTCAGATAATGAAGCAAATTACCAGGATAAATAGGGAATCCACAACAAGGAGACAGATTTTAAAATCAGTTTTAAGCAATCACAATGAATTTCTTCACCCAGAGAAATACAAAGTGCATCCTAGAAGTTTTTAAGATACAGAATTAATTGATTTGTTTAAAAAGTAGACAGTTACTTGAGTAAAATTATTATGGAAAAGGAACAGGCCATTGAAATCGAAGAGATTAAAATGGCACACGAGGCTCTAATGACTTAATTCAGATCTTATTTTCGGAACTTTATTTTACCCTTGAGCACCATTCATACATCATGTTAAATTTCTCAGTGTCAAATTTTACAATGATCATAAATGTTATGGATCTATAAAACTTACATTTCCTGGGCGTTATTTACCTGTCTTCCTTCAATCGCCTTTTTCAAAACAATTTGGGCTGGATTTCTAGGCTCCATTGAGGGTGAATATGGAAGAGGGAGGGGACATCAATTCACAGTGCTCACCAGCTCCTGTCAGAGGCCAGGCTTTAAGACCCTCCCTATCTGCCTGAACTCAGCTGCAGCTATAATCCTGCCAATGGAGGGGTTACCCCTACAAAGCTTAGCTACTGTTTTTTTTTTAAATTTAATGTTTCAAAGGTTTGAGAAAGGGAACTTCCATCTTGGACTTCTCCCCACTTGCTTGAAAAGGCCATTATCTCAGTGCTAAAAGTCCAACATATTGTTCCACTCTGACCCCTCTTTTTAAAGAATGTATGTACAACTAAAGCATTTTTCCTTTCAATTCCCAAACTCTGACATACGTGGCCTGTAAGTGGGTGTTTCAAGTTCGATTACATGTCCTCCTATTAAAATCATTCAAAACTGCCTTGTTTTTATTAAGTTCACCCACAGCACATCAAGAACAGAGAATGCTCTGAGGATTGCAGGCATTGGGTTCAGAACCTGGATCTCTATGCTGGTAGCTGAGGCCCCATCTGCTGGAAACCAGTGCTCACTACAGCATAAGGGATTGAACAATAAATTCACCCTCAAAACAGTAAGGACGATTTTGCGAATCCACATTGCTTACAGCTTTTCCACTTCTGTTTTCAGTAGTGTCTCCTAAACTTTTTTTTTGAGAAAATGGAACTTTTAAAATTGTAATTGAAATCATGCAGTCACTTAAGATACAATAAAACAACAGTGGATGCTGGAGATTTGAAACAAACAAAAACAGAAATTGCTGGAGAAACTCAACGGGTCTAGCATTATCTGTGAAGAGAAAATAGGTTAACATTTCAAAGTCTAGTAACCCTTCCTTTCAATTCCTCAGAAGATATAGGTATATTTTGAAATCTTCAAACACAAGTTAGGTTATATTTTAAATATTCATATATTTAAACAAAATTAAGTTCTACATGGAATTATCAGTTATAATGCCATCTCATTTTGTGGACTCCAACATCTGTGTTACAAGTCTATCACTGTAAAATTTTCAGTAATGTGGTCTTGTGTTTTAAATTGTTCTATTTGAAATGCAGCCTGTGCCTGCAGTATATTTGAAAGTACTTATCATGTCCTGTCATTTTAATGTAGATGTGATGATTTTTAAGCCTGTAGTAGATTTATTAATGGAATTTTTATTCAACAGGAGAAGATGTCTAAAACCACGCCAACAGCACAGAAAATTACAGATTGCTTCCACTTTAGACAGCTCCAAGAAGGACCAAGCCACCTCCATGTCTCACATTAATTTGATCAGCACCAGCCACTTGGAATCAGTGTCCTCCAATGGGGATATGGATGTCCACACACCCATCCTGAAATCTGCCTTCAGTACATCTCGAGAGTTTGAGAATTCCCGAGAGGAGTTCTTCAAGCAGATTCCATACAGGGACTCCAGCCAAAAGATGAGGCACATCAACAAGGCATCCACTGACACTTTGGCCCATCGAGGAAATTCCAAAGACGATTACCACAGGACAGTGGAGAGCTTCCCATTGAAAGTTGCAAGGTCCATGGATGCTTCTGGAGAGTTGGAACCACCTTTAATGGACGACTACAGGCGAAGCTATAGCTCAATGGTTGCCCAACAACCGATGGATGAAAAAGGCAGAGAAGGTCACACGCGACGCATTTTGGCTGAAAGCAAACTTTGTGCAAATGATCCACCCTCACCTCCACCATTACCACCACCTTTTGAATCCCTCATTGGGCACAAAATGGACAATAAACCCTCAGAATACATGATGTCCCAGTCTGTGGATCACCTGGCTAGGCCTACAACACTGTCCCAGCCAGGCCAACTCATCTTCTGCGGTTCTATCGATCACATGAAGGACAACATGTACAGAAACGTAATGCCTACTTTAGTCATACCTGCCCATTATATGGGATTAACTTCCGATTATCCTTGCATGGATCAGTCCGCAGCCGTAGCGTCAGAACAGTTGGAGATGAAAGGGGCTCAGGTGGGAGGGTCCATGTCCCACCAGCACGGCCCTCAACAATATCAGCATCAGCAAGTGCAACAACCGACCCCCCCATCTGATGACGGAGAAGGCAAAGGATGGGGCCCTCACTCCTCTTCCATGAGTGGCCCAATGGCAGTATTACTGAATGAGTCAGCAATGGCGCAGATGAATGGAGAACTGCAAGCACTCACTGAAAAGAAGTTCCTGGAGTTGGGGGTAAAGCCTCAACATCCCAGAGCCTGGTTCGTCTCATTGGACGGGCGATCCAACGCTCACGTGCGGCACTCTTACATCGATTTACAGACAGGAGAAAGAATCGGAAGTAATGATGCTAGCTTAGACTCTGGTGTCGACGTGAACGAGACCAAGCCCGGCAAAAAAGCGAAGGAAGATCGTGAGCGGCCAGCTCCCGGAAGCGTGGCCTATGGTAAGCTGACTTACGTGGATGACACGGAGCAAAGCAGCAGCGAAAGCAGAACGGCTGTCTGTTCTCCAGAGGACAACTCCCTCACCCCTTTGCTTGAAGAGACTTCTGAACACAGGGAACCACTTCATCGGCAGGATCGCAGCAGAGGTAACAGCATGAGGAGCAGTACTAGCGAGATTCACAGGGATTCGACCACTAGCCCAGAGGAAGAAATGCAAGACCACTCTGAAGGGGCAGATGACCAAGGTGAGAATAAAAAGAGTCCTTGGCAAAAAAGGGAGGAGAGACCTTTGATGGTTTTTAACTTGAAGTGAACTGCAGACTTACTTTGCCAAGACCTTGAATAAAATCCTCAAGCGTCTGAAAATGCATCAGCAACCCAACAGAAAATTTGAGCACAAACAAAACAAAACAAAACAAAACGACAAAGTCTGAAGCAACAATCTCCAGTGGCCTCAAGAGGGAATCTAGACCAAGGAAGAGTCGAAAGCAACAATCTACTTCTCCTAGAATTTGTGCTTTTGTTTTTGCAAAGCTGAAGAAATTTTTGAGAGAGAGAGAGAAAACAATCTCCAGTGACAAAGCTGCAAGTCTTCTGTAAGGGCAGTTGGAACATGCATTAATGTTGTCTTTAATACTGAGTTTTTGTAAAGAGAAAATGCCAGTGTGGTATCAGCCCACACAATGAACTCAGTAACTGTTTTTCCTGAGGAAGATGAAGACACTATATAAAGGTTAGGTCCTTTTGTTACTTTAATTGGAACAACCCTACCAAATGAAGCATTTTCTTGCTTGAGGAGCAGTAGTTTTACATGTCACAACTTTTTTGAATAGGAGTTTTTTTTTTGGAAGGTACTTTGTTTCTTTTTCCTTGTGTATTATACTTTCCTTAACTTGACCTGAAACCAATCCCAGTAGCAGACCATATAGACCTGGTCCAGTACTCTCCAAGTGCCTTCTTTGTGTCTAAGTTGTGCAGAAAGGAGGGAAAGCAACACTTGAGCTGATGTAAGATGACAGGCTATGACAAAGAGCCTAAAATTAGGAAGTTGGAATTTATGCATATTTTATAAATGTGACATTCAATATGTGCAGAAACAGTTTTAAAAAAAAACCTGTAGCCCAGTTACAATTTGCCACTGTGATTTTTGTTAGATTGCAGCCAACCTGCCAGGTAAGAGAAATAATCACAGGTACAATTAACTCAAGTGCTGTTTTATATTTAAATGTATTGGTTACGTCATGATGAATTGTTCAATTAATATATGTGAGAGAAATGACGAGTAGCCTGATGCCTGTAGAAATTACCTGGCACGTGAATGATGGATTAGTGTGATTTCTTGTGTAAATCATCTAATATACATAATGACTCCTTTAGATTGCTTCAGAATCAAACAAAGTAACTGTTGAGCACATTATCCATGCACTTGTTACAAAGGATATATATTTGACCGTGTAAAGTGTAAGAAGGCCTAACTTATTTGAACAGTGGGCTGCGTTTTCAAATCTTCTGCCTGAAGATCAGGAAGTAATCTTACTCACATGAAAACAGTTTGCAATAGCAAGGGGACGTCAGTGATTGCAATATTCAGTGGGCCTAAAGAGAGGCAGCTCTGAACGCTGGTGGTGGGGCCATTTTAAATTAAGACCCGTGTCTCGTGAGGACAACGGGCCTGTTCCTGCCATTTCATTGAGCTGTTGAGACGAGATTAATAACTGTTAACAACCAGCGGCAATTTCCTAAATCCAACTGGGATGAGGCCCCTCCACCAGGGAATCATAAGTTTAGCCCGAACCACTGCTCCCCCACTCCAATTCCCAACCACAGTCAGGGACTGCAAAGATGACCAGGCACAGCAATGCCCCAGTGTGTGATAAAAGGTTTCCTCATTCAATATACTGTCAATCTATGTTAAATAAATATCTTCACAAAAAGTTAATTAGTTGAAAGAAAATCAAAATGAAATGAATGTTAAGATAGTTCTATTACTGTTAATTCCCTGTAGCTCATTGAACAATACAAACAATATACCTTATTGATACATACGTAAAAAAGCATTTAATTTGGGACCTCCAATGAGTGTTCACTAATGAGACCTTACAGATACAAATAAACAGGGCAGAGTTGGATAAATGCAGCTTCAAAAATCAGTAAAAATGTTCGATGCCGTCCAGGACTCAATCCACCATCTTCAACATTCACTCCCTTCACTACAGAAACACAGCACACACAGCTATGACAAGATCCACTGCATAGCTCCTTCAGCAGTACCTTCCAAACCTGTGACCTCTCCCGTCTAGAACGACAAAGGTAGCAAATACATGGGAACACTATGATCTGTGAGTTTTCCTCCAAGCTACATACCACCCTGACTTGCACTGGTCTTTCAGTGTTGCTGGGTCAAAATCCAGAAACTCCTTTCCTAACAGCACTGTAAAGTCCCCATGTTTCTAAGGAATGCAGCTGATTGAGAAGACACCTTTTTCAGGGCAATTAGGGACGTGATAATAAATGCTGGCCTAGCCAATAGCGACCAAATCTCAGAAGCAAATTTAAAACAAAGTTGCAGAGATTGTATTTGACACGTTTTGTACATGAAAAAGTGTTACAATACAGTATATAAGTATTCATTGCCTTTTCACCTGATAGACTTAGGTTCAAACCCCAGTCTAGTTGAGTGGCATGAAAGGCTTCCTTAGCTACCAATTGAAAGGAGCCCTGGAACTATTTACCTGCAGATTGAAAGATGCTGCGTCATAGCACAAGACCCATTGTTATTGGAGTCAAATCCCCATGCAGGGTCCTAAGATGATTGGATGGAAATTGTTTGGAGTTTAGCCTCATTGTTGAGACTAAATACAGGGATTACTTTATCTCACCATGCTATACTTGTCCAAGTATGAAGATGGTCATGCAAAAACAAGGGTGTGATATTCCAGTTCTCATCTTTGATGTTGCTAGGTTCAAGGAGGTATAGAACTATCAGATATTGCATGGCATCTGAAATGGAATTAATCATTTTATGGTATCTAGTTTTAAAAGAGTATCATCACTGTATTGGACAGATGAGAATATTACCACTTTACTAATTCATATTCAAAGCTTTTATACCTTTCTTTTGAAATGAACATTCCTAAATGCACACTGTGTTGTTGGCCAAGAATAGACATACAGCCGTACCATAATCGGTTCTAGCAGGCTCTTGAGTAAATGAATAATCCAAAGTAAGCAGTATGTGTCCTTACATTGACAAAAATATAAAAAGCTGAAGACTGGAATTTAAATGTTGAATTCAAGTATTCAGAAAGCATCCAGTGCCCACACTGATTACATGTCTGGAATTATCAAGGAAATTTAAATGGAACTTAAAACAATTAATAATTGGATTTGACGTAGAATGAGAGCAACCTGCTTCTTAATTCATACTCAAATACGTTTTCAATTGGAGTCTAACCTGCAGCACTGATTCACCTCTTCTGTTGACATTACAATCAGAAAATGTCTTTTCACTATTTGCTTTCGCTTCAATTTATGATGTGCTCAGCAACAAATAATGAATGATCAGTAATAAATTGACCCTCTTCGAGTCAAATATCTAATCAACGGGAGCATGGCACATGGAATCAGCCAGTTAGTTTTATAACCCTATCTCAAACCTGTGTATCCCCATGGTGAGTCGAGCACCACATGATCACCTTATAACCTAGAGTAGACCAAAAGTATATTAAGGAATGTTTTATTTTATTCTGTTTAAAAAAGCGTGTTAAAAGTGAGGGGGCAATCTTTCCTGTTGATGCACATATGAAGCTATGTAATTTTAGGCTCAAAATAAGTGCTTCTTTAAGGGTTATTGGGATTGTTATTGTGGACCTGTTGCTTTTTTTTAGACCTGATAAACAGTTGTCTTGTGCCATCATTTTACATCTCCTTTTGCAAAGTTCATGTCATTGAATTGTTTCCAATGCTGTGCCACAATTGAGGTAAGATGAATGACCTGGACTGTTTTTGCTGAACGTATTGTACGTATGGCTACCTTTTAAACTGATTATTAGTGCTAGTGACTCGGTGTCTTTTGTTTGACTGTTGGCCACAGTTTTTTTTAAACAAGGTGGTCTTAAACAGAGAGATGTGTGCTTGGTATCCAGTTTGCTCTTTACAAAGAAAACATGGTCAAAATTCTGTGCAATCTTTTTTGCTTGTTCCTAAAGTTGTTAATACAAAGCTTATTAAAAATGTTTGAGAAATGAATCCAGCTTCTCTTCGTTGTTGAACAATTTATTGAACTGGTGTTAAAATGTAATGCCTGCAAAATTATGTTTATGAATCGATACAATACTGACATTTCTTACGGCCAAACCCTCCCCAATTCCAAACAGATCCAAGGAATGCAGCCCGGAAAGCTGTGGTTACTGATTTTCACTGAATTAGTCAGCCTGTACCAGTAGGGAAAATAACTATTTCAGAGGGCCAAGTCAATGACAGTTCATTAGAACTCGAAGTTAGAGATGCAGTAGTTTTCAAAAAAGTACAGAAATACAAAAAGGGAAGGTTTCTGCTGGGCTGGAAGGTGGAGAAACAAGTGAGAGTTTCTCCAAACATGTGGGAAATTAACAATTCTACTTCCCACCCCTGTACCCATTAGGTATTAGGAGCAAAGAGACCATTTTATATTTCAGATTCCTCCGGTCAGGTGATTATGACAACTGCAAAGCAAATAAAGGCGCTTTCCTGCTGTTCCCAAACCAACAATTGCAGTGTGCTCCTTGCAATTTTCACAGCAACTGATGAACATTGAATCTTTAATGTCTTTCTGTTATCCAAGACGTATTAAAGGAGACAGAGCGAAGATGAAGAACTTACAAATTGGCCACATTCTCATTGAAAGGCAGAAAAGGCTACAGGTGCTGAATGGCCCCTTCCTGTTCTTATGTTCATACGTGGAGGTGCCTGTGTTGGACTAGGGTGGACAAAGTCAGAAGTCAAATGATGCCCAAGATCACAATTGAGGTTGTCTCCATGTGTATTAAACTTGGCTGTCAGTCTCTGCTTGGCGATTCTGTGTTGTTGTGTATCTCGAAGGCTGCCTTGGAGGAGCTTACCCGGAGATTAGAAGCTGAATGTCCTTGACCGCTGAAGTGTTCCCTGACTGGAAGGGAACATTCCTGTCTGGTGTCCATTCATCTGTTGTCACAGCATCTGCATGGTCTTGCCAATATACTATGCCTTAGCACGTCCTTGCCTGCAGTGTATGAGATGGACAACATTGGCCAACTCACATGAATATCTGCCTTGTGCAAGGTGGGTGGTGCTCCCATGTGTGATGGTGGTGTCCATGTCAAAGATCTGACATGTCTTGCAGAGGTTGCCGTGACAGGGTTGTGTGGTGTTGTGGTTGATAAAGAACTCCTCAATCGCTAGTTCTGATATGCCACAGTGAAAAACCACAACAACCTCCTTAGAAAACAGACACAGGAAACAACTGATAGAGTACCCTTCATTGTCCAGTACGTCCCTGGAGTGGAGAAACTACGCCATGTTCTTCGCAGCCTTCAACATGGTGAGATGCCCGTTGTCATCAATGACAAGATCTTCCCCACGTCTCCACTTCTTGCCTTCAAACAACCGCCAAACCTTAAACAGACCATCGTTCGCAGCAAACTATCCAGCCTTCAGGGCAATATTGACCACAATCCTGTCATGGCAACCTCTGCAAGATATGTCAGATCATTAACATGGATACAGCAGATACTCATGTGACTCTGCCAATGTTGTCTCTCTCGTACGCTGCAGGCAAGGGTGTGCTGAGGCATGGTATATTGGCGAGACCATGCAGACACTTTGACAATGGATGAATGGACACCGCACAACAATTGCCAAACAGGGATGATCCCTCCCAGTCGGGCAACACTTCAGTGGTCAAGGAGATTCAGCTTCTGATCTTTGGGTTAGCGACCTCCAAGGTGGACTTCAAGATACGCAACAATGCAGAATTGCCGAGCAGAAACTGATCGCCAAGTTCCATACCCATCAAGATGGCCTCAATCATGACCTTGGGTTCATGTCACGCTACATATGACCCCACCACACTGTTCTGTATCCATAAAATCTTCTTTGCCGTCCTGTTTTGTCACCATCACCTTGATAAATTGTTATAATCTCTATCTTAATTAATTTGTACAGTTTTGGATTACTTATTACTTTGGTCAGACCCTCAGCATGTGACTCTTATACCTATCATGTTATTCCAGTCATTTGGTTTGTCTCCAGCATCACCTTATTTTTAAATTTTTTTTGTACTTATCTCTCTACCTCATTTAATCGGATTATAGGTCATCCCTTTGCTTGTTATTCAGCTGGTGACACTTTATTTACACTATCTAACACTTCAGATCACCTGCAGGGAATTGCTCAACCCTCCACTCACACCATTTGTATGACCTTTTGCACTCTCTGCCCATAAATTCTGTGTTCTGTGTGCTTCTCTCATTCCACCTGATGAAGGGCTTTGCTCTGAAATCTTGTGATTTCAAATAAACCTATGGACTATAACCTAGTGTTGTATGACTTCTAACTCATGTTCGTAACCATTCTTTCACGTATTCTGAACAAGTATGGCAAATGGTGCTAAGCTATAGGCAGTTTTATGGTGCGGGCTTTCCACTAGGTGTGAAATTAAGATTACACACACTCATAGGGTAATCGCAGCCAATAAACAGAACAGCCTTGACAGACCCTAAAAAAGATCATTCTCAAACCTAAAACTGCACCCAGTTTCTGCACCTTCCCCCAACCCCTAATTCTCTTTGAGAAAGAATCCATAGATGCCATAAAAGCAGGCACTCCCTACGGAGAATAGAGCATTAACTCAGATTTACAACACTCACACCCAGTTTAGTACCAGGGACTTTCTGCCATTTGATATCAAAATCTTTTCTTCACTTACTACTTCAATTTTATCTCCACATAACATGGGTCAGCAGTTATAAAAATAAGACTCCTTAATCTCTCAGTAAAGGGGAGCCAGGTCATTCATATCAGTGTTGTTACCCAATGCATTCTTCTTGGGTTTCTTTTTTTCTAAATGATGTAGAACAACATTTACTTAAAAGTGCATAGTTCGATATTTGCACGTTGCTTAAATAGCCAGTTGTGTTTTGTAACTCCACTTTCCTGCCCGTGTTCCATAACTCTTCAACCCATTACTAATTAAAAAGCTGTTTCTTCCTTAAACTTAGTCAATGTCCCAGCATCTGTCACACTCTGAGGTAGTGAATTCCACAGACCGTTTGAGAGAAGTAATTTCTCCTGATCTTTGTTTTAAATCTGCTACCCATTATTCTCTCTCGTTCTAGTTTTCCCCACAAGGAAACATCCTGTCTGTGTTTACTTTGTCAATCCCTTTTAGCATATTATATACCACAATTACATTTCCTTTCATTGTTCTAAACTCCAGACGTGTAGGCCTAAGCTGCTCAATCTCTGTTCATAAGACAAATTCCTCATTTCTGATTCAATCCAGTAAACCTCGTCTGACCTGCCTCCAATGCAATCACATCCCTCAAGTATGAGGATCAAAATTGTATGCAGTACTCCAGGTGTGGTCTCTCAATGCCTTGTACAGTTGCAGCAACATTTCGCTACTTTATTACTGTATTGCTTCAGCAATAAATGTCAAAATTCCATTTGCCTTCCTGATTACCTCCTGTACCTGCACATTAGTTTTCTATCATTTGTGCATGAGGACATCCAGTTCCCTCTGCACCAAAACACTCTGAAATTGTTCTCCATCCTAGATAAGTTGCTTTTCTATTCCCCTGATAAAAGTGGATAACATCACAGATATGCATGCTAAACTACACGTGACAAATCTTGGCCCATTCACCTGACCTTTCCATATCCATTTGTAAATTTCTTATCTCTTCATTGCAACATACTTTTTCACCTATTTTTGTGCATCTGACAATTTGGCTATAGTACATTCTGTCCCCGCAACCAAGTCATAATATAGATTGTATCTGGCTGGGGCCGAAGGACCGAATCCTGTGGCACCCCAGTAGTTGCATCTCACCAACCAGAAAAAAAATGCATTTATACTGACTTTCTGCTTTCAGTTAGGTAATTCTCCATCCTTGCTAATAAATTACCCTAAACCCCATATTGACCTTACGTTTAGAGCAGCAGCTTGAGAATGCAGTTGGTAGTACTTGTCCTGGAGTGATAATTTTTCAGATTTAAGTCCCTTTCCTGGTTTTGAGATGGACTGCCCAGGACAGAACTGAAGTAGTGCTACACTGTCAGAAGTGCTGTCTTTTGAATGAAATGTTAAACTGAGGCCTTATTTGCCTCCTTGAGTGAAAATAAAAGATTCTGTGACACTCTTTCAAAGACGAACAGTGAGTCAGCAATATGCCCTGGCCATTATTCATCTATCAATCAATTTCAAAACCAGATGATTTGTTATGATGTTGCTGTTTATGAGAATGTGTTGAATGCAAGTTGGCTGCTGGATTGCCAATAATTACAGCACTTCAGAAGTAATTAATTGACTGTAAAGCACTTTGAGATGTCCAGTGGTTGTGAAACTGTACAAATACACATCATCCTTTCTTCAAGTCTGAAATTCAGGCCAAGATGTTACCAAAGCATAGACTAGAGTTGCACATCTGAATCATGCAAAAGTCCCAACACAGCTGACTGTGGAATTGCCTGGCAAATTGAAACTTCTTATGGGCAATTACCCAAAATCTGAAATCCTTTGAAAAAGTCTTTAACATAGAGTTGGAGTTAGACATCAGCAGGTCACTATTGAATTACTAGCTAGTGAAGGAACTGTTACGGGAATTAAAACCTGCAAAAACTCATGGGTAAATATTAAACTGGCTCCTTCTCCTTCACCCTCACCCCTTCTGTGAAGGGCAGAATCCCTGACCTGACCAGACACACTCTCCTCAATCCCTTAAACCAGCCACCCCTTTCCCAGCCTACCTCCCACCCAGCTTAAACATTTACCCTCGTTCAATAGATGTCAAAAGTGGCTTCAGGACTTTGAAACTTTGGGAAATAGCTGCAGCTGTCAAAAATGGGGTGTCATTTCAATGCCAGTCCACTCTGCCATTGCCTGCATGGATTTCTGGTCTTGATCACAATACTTCAGCTCAAAGGCTTCCAGCATGGAAATTAATATGGAAAACTCTTCCATAGGGAAGTGAGAAACCTTGGAAATTCCAACCAGAGCAAAAGATTCGTGCCTCAAAGTCAATTTACAGACCAAAAAAAAATTATATAATGCTTTCAATTAAACATACATGGAGCAGCAAATGTGGAACCTGAACTTGAAAATATAGCATGCCCAAACCAAAAAGGCCATAGGTGATCTATTTTCAAGCTGAAAACAAGTTTGCAAAATAGATATAATCTGTCTCTCCCCCATATATTACCTAGAATGTTCTTAATGTTCTAGAGGTCCAACAAAATACTTCCCACCTTAGCCTTTTAAAATTAAAGAAAGTTGCAATGCAAGATGTCCTGTTTGGTATGGAACAGAACTAAAATGTTAAAACTTGGATAAAGGATAATTTATTGCATACAATTCTGGTCACCACATTACCAGAAGGACATGGATGCTTTGGATAGGGTACAGTAATGGTTTACCAGGATGTTGCCTGGTATGGGGGATTTTAGAAGAAAGATTGTATAGACTGGGTTCGTTTTCACTGGAACGCAGAAGATTGAGGGGCGACCTATTTGAAGTTTAAGATTGTGAATGGCATGGATAGTGTGGAAAGTATGAGGCTTTTCCCAGGGTGGAGTCGCCAATTACTAGGGGACACAGGTTCAGAGCATGAGGGGGAAAGTTTAAAAGAGATGGGGGGAGGCAATTTTTTCCACACAAAAGGTGGTCAGTGCCTGGAACACCGCCAGAGGAGGTGGTGGAAGCAGACACAACACCAGCATTCAAGAAGCACCTGGATGAACACATGAATAGGAAGGGAATAGAGGGATATGGATCCTGTAAGTGAATACAGTTTTAGTATGAAAGTGCAAAATGTGTTGGCATGGGCTTGGACGGCCAAAGGGCCTGTACCTGTGGTGTATTGTTCTTATCTTAAAAAGCCCTTATTTCTGAAGTGACTGTGACACGCTCCCAACATACAGACAGAGTTTTTAACCACAAATTGTGCCTTTTGGTTATTGACCCCCTCGACAAATGGGAAAAGTTTCTCCCTGTCTATTCCCCTCCAAACTTCTACACCTCATTCAGGTTTCCCCTGCGCTTTCTCTGTTCGACAGAATGCCCATGCAACATCCCAGTGAATTTCTTCTGCAGCCACTCTAGCACAATCACATCCTTTCTTACATAGTGGAGACCAGTACTACACATGGTCACGGCCTAACTGATTTCACATAACGCTTCTTTTGTTTCCAAAAAACCTACTAGCTCTTGTATTCAATGCCTTAACTAATAAAGGCAAGTATCCCATATGCGTTCCTAACTACCTTATCTTCCTGTCCTCCCAATAAAGCTTCACCTCTTACTTCTCAGGATTAAATTCTATTTGCCAATGTTCTGCCCATCAAGTCCACACCAACTATCCGAACAGCATCCTACCCAGACCTCCCTACCCTACATTAACCATGGCTAGTCCATTTAGCCTGCACATCTCTGCACACTAGGGACAATTTAGCATGGCTGATCCACCTAACCTGCATTTTGTTGGACTGTGGGAGGAAACCAGAGCACCTGGCAAAAACCCATGCAGACATGGGGAGAATGTGCAAACTCTACAGAGTCAGTCGCTCAAGGGTGGAATCAAACCCGGGTCCCTGACACTGAGACAGCAGTGCTAACCACTGAGCCACCATGCCACCCCAATCTAGACCTATATCATCCTGTAGTTTAAGGCTTTCCTCCTCGCTATTTAGCACACCAACAATTTTCATGTTGTCTGCAAATTTACTGATCATACAAAAAACAAAGAAAATTACAGCACAGGAACAGGCCCTTCGGCCCTCCAAGCCTGCGCTGATCCAGATCCTCTATCTAAACCTGTCACCTATTTTCCAAGGATCTATATCCCTCTGCTCCCTGCCCATTCATGTATCTGTCTAGATACATCTTAAATGACGCTATCGTGCCCACCTGTACCACCTCCGCTGGCAACGCGTTCCAGGCACCCACCACCCTCTGTGTAAAGAACTTTCCACGCATATCTCCCTTAAACTTTTCCCCTCTCACCTTGAAATCGTGACCTCTAGTAATCGAGTCCCCCACTCTGGGAAAAAGCTTCTTGCTATCCACCCTGTCTATACCTTTCATGATTTTGTAGACCTCAAACAGGTCCCCCCTCAACCTTCGTCTTTCTAATGTAAATAATCCTAATCTACTCAACCTCTCTTCATAGCTAGCGCCCTCCATACCAGGCAACATCCTGGGGAACCTCCTCTGCACCCTCTCCAAAGCATCCACATCCTTTTGGTAATGTGACGACCAGAACTGTATGCAGTATTCCAAATGTGGTCGAACCAAAGTCCTATACAACTGTAACATGACCTGCCAACTCTTGTACTCAATACCCCGTCCAATGAATGAAAGCATGCCGTATGCCTTCTTGACCACTCTATTGAACTGCGTTTCCACCTTCAGGGTACAATGGACCTGAACACCCAGATCTGTCTGTGCATCAATTTTCCCCAGGGCTTTTCCATTTACCGTATAGTTCGCTCTTGAATTGGATCTTCCAAAATGCATCACCTCGCATTTGCCTGGATTGAACTCCATCTGCCACTTCTCCGCCCAACTCTCCAATCTATCTATATTCTGCTGCACTCTCCGACAGTCCCCTTCGCTATCAGCTACTCCACCAATCTTAGTGTCATCTGCAAACTTGCTAATCAGACCATCTATACCTTCTCTCCAAATCATTTATGTATATCACAAACAATAGTGGTCCCAACACGGATCCCTGTGGAACACGACTGGTCACAGTTCTCCATTTTGAGAAACTCCCTTCCACTACAACTCTCTGCCTCCTGTTGCCCAGCCAGTTCTCTATCCATCTAGCTAGTACACCCTGGACCCCATGCGACTTCACTTTCTCCATCAGCCTACCATGGAAAACCTTATCAAATGCCTTACTGAAGTCCATGTATATGACATCCACAGCCCTTCCCTCATCTATCAACTTTGTCACTTTCTCAAAGAATTCTATCAAGTTGGTAAGACATGACCTTCCCTGCACAAAACCATGCTGCCTATCACTAATAAGCCCATTTTCTTCCAAATGTAAATAGATCCTATCCCTCAGTATCTTCTCCAGCAGCTTCCCCACCACTGACATCAGGCTCACAGGTCTATAATTACCTGGATTATCCTTGCTACCCTTCTTAAACAAGGGGACAACATTAGCAATTCTGCAGTCCTCCAGGACCTCACCCGTCCTCAAGGATGCTGCAAAGATAACTGTTAACGCCCCAGCTATTTCCTCTCTCGCTTCCCTCAGCAACCTGGGATAGATCCCATCCAGACATGGGGACTTGTCCACCCTAATGCCTTTTAGAATACCCAACACTTACCCCCTCCTTATGCCGACTTGACCTAGAGTAATCAAACATCTATCCCTAACCTCAACATCCGTCATGTCCCTCTCCTCAGTGAATACCGACGCGAAGTACTCATTAAGGATCTCACTCATTTTCTCTGACTTCTCGCATAACTTCCCTCCTTTGTCCTTGAGTGGGCCAACCCTTTCTCTAGTTACCCTCTTGCTCCTTATGTATGAAGAAAATCCCAAAGCCTTTTACTTAACCCTGTTTGCTAAAGATATTTCATGACACCTTTTAGCCCTCTGAATTCCTTGTTTCAGATTGGTCCTACTTTCCCGATATTCTTCCAAAGCTTCGTCTGTTTTCAGTCACCTAGACCTTTTGTATGCTTCCTTTTTCCTCTCTGCTAGTTTCACAATTTCACCTGTCATCCATGGTTCCCTAATCTTGCCCTTTCTATCCCTCATTTTCACAGGGACATGTCTGTCCTGCACTCTAATCAACCTCTCTTCAAAAGCCTCCCACATATCAAATGTGGATTTACCCTCAAACAGCTGCTCCCAATCCACATTCCCCAGCTCCTGCCGAATTTTGCTATAGTTGGCCTTCCCCCAATTCAGCACTCTTCCTTTAGGACCACTCTCATCTTTGTTCATCAGTATTCTAAAACTTACGGAATTGTGATCACTATTCCCAAAGTAATCCCCTACTGAAACTTCAACCACCTGGCTGGGCTCATTTCCCAACACCAGGTCCAGTATGGCCCCTTCCCGAGTTGGACTATTTACATACTGCTCTAGAAAACCCTCCTGGATGCTCTTTACAAATTTTGCTCCATCTAAACCCCTAACACTAAGTGAATCCTAGTCAATGTTGTGAAAATTAAAATCTCCCATCACCACCACCCTGTTGCTCCTACATCTTTCCATAATCTGTCTACATATTTGTGCCTCTATCTCACGCTCGCTGTTGGGAGGCCTGTAGTACAGCCCTGACATTGTTACCGCACCCTTCCTATTTATGAGCTCTGCCCATATTGCCTCACTGCTCGAGTCCTCCATAGTGCCCTCCTTCAGCACAGCTGTGATATCCTCTTTGACCAGTAATGCAACTCCTCCACCCCTTTTACCTCCCTCTCTATCCCGCCTGAAGCATCTATATCCTGGGATATTTAGTTGCCAATCTTGCCCTTCCCTCAACCAAGTCTCGGTAATAGCAATAACATCATACTCCCTGGTACTAATCCAAGCCCTAAGTTCATCTGCCTTACCTACTACACTTCTCGCATTAAAACAAATGCGCCTCAGACCACCTGTCCCTTTGCGTTCATCATCTGCTCTCTGCCTACTCTTCCCCTTAGTCACACTGACTTCATTATCGAGTTCCTTACAGGCTTTAGTTACTACCGCCTTACTGTCCACTAACCTCTTCATTTGGTTCCTATCCACCTGTCACATTAGTTTAAACCCTCTCCAACAGCGTTAGCAAAAGCACCCCCTAGGACATCAGTTCCAGTCCTACCCAGGTGTATACCAATTTGTAACAGTCCCACCTCCCCCAGAACCGGTCCCAATGTCCCAAAAATCTGAACCCCTCCCTCCTGCACCATCTCTCCTGCCACTCATTTATCCTGCCTATTCTTTCCATTTCTACTCTGACGAGCACGTGGCACTGGTAGCAATCCTGAGATTACTACCTCTGAGGTCCTACTTTTTAACTTGGCTCCTAACACCCTAAATTCTGCTTGTAGGGCCTCATCCCGTTTTTTTACCTATATTATTGGTGCCTATATGCACCACGACAGCTGGCTGTTCACCCTCCCCCTTCAGAATGTCCTGCAGTCGATCTGAGACATCCCTGAACTGTGCACCTGGGCGGCAACATACCATTCCGGAGTCTTGTTTTCAACCACAGAACCGCTTATCTACTCCCCTTACAATCGAATCCCCTATGACTGTAGCCCTTCCACTCTTTTTCCCGCCCTTCTGTACAGCAGAGCCAGCCACGGTGCCATGAACCTGGCTACTGCTGCCTTCCCCTGGTGAGCCATCTCCCCCAGCAGTATCCAAAACGGTATACCTGTTTTGGAGGGAGATGACCGCAGGGGACACCTGCGCTGCCTTCCTGCTTTTTTTTCTGCCTTTTGGTCACCCATTCCCTTTCTCCCTCAGCAATCCTAATCTGCGGTGTGACCAATTTGCTGAACATGCTATCCACAACTTCCTTAGCATCGCGGATGCTCCGAAGTGAGTCCCATCTGCAGCTCCAGAGCCGTCATGCGGTCTAACAAGAGCTGCAGCTGGACACACTTCTTGCACGTGTAGGAGTCAGGGACATCAGCCGTGTCCCTGAGCTCCCACATTGAGCAAGAGGAGCATAACACGGGTCTGGGATCTCCTGCCATTTTTACTCTTAAGCTTAACTTAGTCCTACTATAATAATAAATACTAGATAAATGAAATGAAGAAAATTTGTACCAAATCACTCTACTTACCAGCACACGATTAAAAAAAACAAAAACAAAACAAAAACAAAAACACTTACCTTATCAACACCCCAGAGTCTTTTTTTTCGGTCAGAGGAGGAGGGTGGGTGGGAGACACTACATGTGTAGTGTTTCGGGTGTAGCCACTGCCCAAATATATCAGTTCACTCACTTTCCGAGAGCGCAATTCGACTGCTCCCACTCAGCTCCGCTGCCGAAATGAAGAACTTACCTCCCGGCAGGCCCCTGGTCCTCGCTCTCACCGCTGCCGCTGCTGCAAAAAATGGAGGCCGCTGATTGCACGAAGTAAGTTTTTAACTGGGAAACTTACCTCCCGGCAGGCCCTTTAGATATACCTTATGTCTAAATCATTAATGTACATAACATACCTTAAGAGATCCAGCACTGAATCCTGTTGTACACCACTGGACACCGACTTCCAGTTGCAAAAACCATCACCCTTTGTTTCCCTGCTACACAGCCAACTTCAGACCCAATTTGACAACTGCTCTTAATCAGCCTGTCATGCAAGACCTTAAAAAGCCGTGCTGAAGTCCAAGTAGAGTACACCAACTGCACTCCCTTTATCAATACACCTCGTCACCTCCTTGGAAAATGCAATCAAAATTTGTTAGACATGATCGCTCCCTTACAAAGTCATGCTGACTATCCTGAATTAAACCTTGTCTTCTGTCCCTCAGAATGTTTTCCATTTGGAAAGGCAAGGATTAATCAAGGATAATCAATGTGGTACCCTCATTACTCAAGAAGGATAGATGATAAACCAGGAAACAACAGGTCCATGAGCCTAACATCTCTGGTCGGTATTAGAAACTATTAGAAATTAATTCTATGCCTTAGATTATCCCTACCACTCTTCTTGAATAATGGTACCACATTAGCTGTGTTCCAATCCTTTGGCACCCTTGCCGTAGCCAGAGAAAATATAAAAATTACTGTCAGAGCAATCTCCTCCCTTGCCTCCCATAGCGGGCTTGGATACATCTCAAATGGACCAGGAGGTTCATCCATTTTCAAGCCTACTAAAACCACTAATAACTCCTCCCTCTCAATGTTAATTTGTTCAAGTGTATCACAGTCTCCTCCCCTGATTTCTAGATGTACATCATCCTCTCTATTGTGAATATAGATACAAAGTGCTCATTTAAAACTGAAGCAATGTCTTTTGGTGCAAGTCAAAAGCAAAGTTTAGGTGGAACTAGTACTGTGGTCTCTGTAGTAATGAAATAATATATTCCGAACTATTGGCAGGATGATATTTTATGTCCACTTTACTGTCATGGCTTCACCAGAACAATCAAGCCATTTTAATCCTGATGTGTTGTGGAACAGAAGAAACCAGTACGATTGGAGTGCTAAGTTTGTCTAAACAAACAACAATATTTCAATTTCTTTTATTTATAGCAAACATTCAAGAAAGGATAACTGCACAGTATAAGCATCATTTAGCTGCAAGAATTCCCTTTCCAGTGATGTCAAAGCAATAGTGTAGTGCCATCCTTTCAATCATTCAATTAGCAAATGATCAAAGTGCAATGTTTGAAAGTTTCAATGAAAGGATAACACACAAATTGTTTTCATTGGTGATCCAGTCTGGAACGATGATGTGCATAAGATGTGCAGTTAATGCAAGGATTTCAAACAAAACCAAATCTCTTAAGTTGATTATATAAATGCATGAGTTACCATAGAAATTTATATCATAGTGGGAAATCAATTTTCGATAATACTCGAATACAAACTGTTCAAATATTTGCTCAAGAAATCCTCTCTATTTCTCGCAAAAGCTCCATTAGAAGTGTTCAGAAAGAACAATGAGAAATTAATGATAAGATAGTTATTCCATTACTGGTTCAGAAGTATGACCTTACCCAGAAATAAGCAGGATTGTGCAAGACTAGACTTTTAGATCCGTACATTCATGATAATAGTAAATTACAAACAAATCAATCTATTACAAGTGAATGTAACATACTACACAATATCAGAAACCATTCCAGTGAACAAGGCAAGAAGTTTGAAAAGACAGCTTACAGACTGCTTGCCTATTTTAATCATCACCATGGCTACCTCATCGAAGCTGACAGTTGTTAATTCTGCAAGCAACCAATGCCCTTAAAAAAAAATTGGCAAATCTTTTGCCTCCCTCATATTTAAAAACACTGGACTGAGGTAAGATTCTAGTACAATCAACAAAAGAATAGGTGCACGACAATTGAATTCAAAATAGGAATCTGAAAGAATCTACAATTCCTAATGAAAATATAGTCAGAAAAAATGTTACTATTAAAAGTCAGAGGTCATTTTACCATTTGAATATACACCAAAGAAAATAGTTAAGCATGTTAATAATTTGCTTAAATCAATTAATTTTTGAATTAGTACTTAAAACATTTTAAAACGTTAGCTATCTCAAAGATGGTATCATTTTAAGGGTGGTTCTAAAATTTATTTGTTGCCTTATTTTGATAAGAAAATGTTACTGTATTGAGATTGGAGTTTAGTACAGAGGAGTGCTACTCAGACGTGCCAGGAAAGAGACCAGATCACTGTATGAGCCATAGGATGACACATCTAGCTAGTGGCAGCTGAATGTATACAAATCATACAAATCCAACAGCCACATCCACAGATAAAGGAAAATGTTTTGGGAGTGTGGGGAAGACAAGGGCCCATCAGGTCTATGTGGCAGGGAGTGTCCAATAAGCCAGGGAACCAAGTAGAGAGAAAAACAACTATTTCCTCTCCTGTCCCAAACTCGTGGGTGCACTTGTGCATAATTTTCAAATGCTCCTATTGAATTAAACAGTTAAGAGTAATACCCTGAGAAACATACTCAGTGCACATTGAATAAAATGCTCACAGCAGAATTACGGACTGATCTGAATGTTTTACGATAATAGATAGCCATTGATTTCAATAAGCATGTTGGAATAAAACCAATCTCAAATCAGGTTACAAGTTGATCAGGTGGGCTCTCTGCTTGTTTCATTTATTCATGATAAAATGGCTAAATTAACCCCCAAGTTACCAATCTGTAAGAGAATCAAGCAGCTGGGCTTCAACCTGGTGCAATTTTACCTTCAACATCCATGTAACGCATAAAAACAGAAACAATACAGTTTACAGAAACAGTTCCCAAAAACTATTTTATAGTAAAAATCTTTAAAGAAAAATATTAAAGGGACTGTAAAAATCCAAATTTTTCTGCCTCAGAACTGTTCTTTGCTATTTTGACAATTTTCTTTAGACTTGACTTAGAGGACTTATCATACAAAAGTAACTCAAATTCCTTTCGTACAATTCCCAAGATTTCACACTGTAGCATTTTGCTTTGGTGCATTACACAGCTCAAGTAGGTTAAAGGCACAAGCACATCACAGGATGCTGAAGGCCTTTTTCTTCTTTGGGAAAAACAGGTCCCACTTCAGCTGAGGCCGCAGTGTACACGCTTTTGCATTACAGATGTAGCCTTTTGGGCAACAGTGCAGCTGATCTTCACAGCAGGTGGCCTGAAAAGTAATGAAAATGTTAATGTTACATTACAGCAATCAACAACCGTATAACATCAGGTCACAGAGCAAGAATGAGCGGTATGTTCAAAGGGATTTGGAGCCTTTCTAAGATAACGAGAATCATTATGGCCCAGATGAAGACTATTTGGTCCAACAGGTCCATGCCTCTCTCTAGAGAATTACAATCAGTGCCATTTCTTGTTCTGTCCACATAGCCAGCACATGTAGTTCCCTATAGTACTCCCCCAGTTTTGTTTTGGAATCATGGTCTGCACTTACACCATGTTCTAGGTTATTAGCACTTGTATTATGTGGTTCTTCCATGTATCCTATTGTTACAGGTTTTATTTCACCTAAGAATCCACCTGATGCTCAGCGCTCCATTTGCTAATCTGGGTTGAGAATCAGAGTTATGGAAAGATATTTGTCAGGATACCAGAATCAAAACCAGAACAATGAACAAAATTAACACTTTGTATCCATTTTTGAATTACTGTTTCTTGTGTAGGCCAAGCTGCCTTACGCGTACAAAAATAACCATTTGTTGAAGGCTAAATGTATAAAGTACATGCTGGAAAAGAGATTAAACTACTGGCACCATTTTACATGATTGTGACTAAGTTTGAGGGGGAGGGAGGAGGGGGCGCAGGAGTGTTAGGTGGCCCACTGTTGAGACATCTCACCTCACTACTCACTAATCAGCTCACGAAGGGCAATTTGGTTGAGCTTTGGTAACTTCCTGGACCTATAGAGGGCCTCAATACTGGTGGCCTGGGTCAGCAGAACTGGCTACTAACGTCTGAGTGCTAAAGACCTTCTCCTCAGGGGATCCAGCACAGAGAAAGTAAGGATACTTTTGTCTTCTCGTCTCAGGCAGAGGGGACGGAGGCAAAAGTAGAGGGGTGGCTTTCAGAGGCCATGCCCTTGCAAATCATCCATGCTTCCAATTGCTCCAGATTGCCCCCACCAATGCATCAAGTAGATTGCCTTGCTTACCCAATTGGGAACTAACCATCATTCTCACCTGCCAGGAACACACATAAATGGGGAGGTAGTGAGTTGAAGCCTTAAGTGGCCATTAATTGATTACTTAAGGGCCTCAACTGATGGCAAGTTGCAAAAGTCTCCAGTGGACTTGTCCTCTAACAAGAGTAGGGCTCTGTGGTACAGTAACAGTGTCCCTGCCAGGAGGCTTGAGTTCAAGTCCCACCTGCTCCAGAGGAGGGTAATATCATTTCTGAACAGGCTGATTAGAAAAGATCATCCCTAGTAAAACAGATGTCATTGGGAACTGAGGTGGGGTCTGGTTGTAGTCATACCTAAGGTAAAGGAAAATGGTTTTGATTGCTGGAGGTCAATCATCTTAGCGCTATGACATCACTAATGTTTAAATAGTGTCCTCGATCCAACTATCACCAGCTTTTTCATCAATGACCTTCCTTCTATCATAAAAGCAGGAGTGGGGATCTTGCTGATGACTGCACAATATCCAGCACTATTCGTGACAACTCGGAAACTGAAGCACAGCGTGCTGAAATGCAGCAAGTACTGGACAACATCAACCCTAAATGTGGCCCCTCGATGTTCAATGGCATGACCATTGCTGAATCCCTCACAATCAACATCCTTGGGATTTTCATTGACCAGAAACTGACCTGGACCAGTCATGTAAACACATGGCTACAAGAGCAGGTCAGAGGCTAAGAATTCTGCAGCGAGTAACTCACATAACCCTAACCCAGTGCCTGTCGGCTCTCCACAATGCGAAAGGTGGGGGTGTTAGAGAATACTGTCCACTTGCCTGGACGAGTGCAGCTCTTATAACGCTTGAGATGCTCAACATCATCTAGGGCAAAGCAGCCAATTGATTGGAACTCCAACCAACACCTTCAACATTTGCTCCTCCTCACCACTAACAACAGTGGCAGCAATGTGTAGCATGTAGGAGATGCATTGAATTAGCTCACCAAGGTTCCTCCAACAGCATCTATCAATTGTGATTCCTACCTCCTAGGAAGAGGATAGCCGCAGAAGCATGGAAACACCATCAATTGTAAGACCGTGTCCAAGCCGCACACCATCCTGATTTAGAACTATATCAATGTTAGGGCGTTGGCTACCCATCAAAGATAAGTGTTAGTCAAGGAGGCAGCTCCCATTACCTTCTCCAGGTCAATTAGGTATAGGTAATACTAGCAACACCCAGATCCCATGGTCAAATAAAAAATGACCTTCTCACCCAGATCCATTATTGGTGATATGGCAAGGATCTCGACAGAGCCAACTCTAACCGTCTATTTCTCCTTCCTGCCACCTGCAATTGGGGGAAAATTATGCCCCAAGTCTTTAAACTGACAGGAGTCAGTTAAACTTCCATTTTGCAAGTGAGTAAAGTTGATCTATCTCATAAGTTCCCTTTTATATGTTTGGGACAAAGTATTGTGGAATTTGCTCGTCCCATTGACGTTAACATTTCTATGTCTGAAGACTCAGATTTATGTTCAGAAGACAGTACAATTTTTTAAAAAAGTTTTCATGGTGACTGGATGATTGTGGGAAGGCCGATTTTATGTCTCACCTCCAGCTATGTTGAGGTGAAGGTGCAGATTGTAATACCCCAGCCCATGTACTGTTTTGTGCCTGATAACCAGCAACTTTGCTCTGTGTTGGAAATGATTTTGGACATGTTGCAAATTAATTTGGGCTTGAAAAAGATATATTTGTTTCAACTTGAGGAGTGCAATTTAATCCTGATTATAAGTAGGGTTTGCTAACCTGGACAACTCAACTTTGGAGGACCTGGGTTTGAGGCCTCTGCTGTTCAGCACAAACACTTTTGCTCCTACGATGGAGTACAGTCCAGTTTGTTGCACATCTTCAACAGAGAGCAACTATTCTGAAAAAAAATCTTGAAACTCACTTTGTAACATGCTAAAGGGGCTGATGGGCAAACTCCATTCCTATGCAATGTTTCAATAAGCTAAACATTTCCTCCTAAACATTTACACTTTCACTGTCTGAGATATTTTGAAGAAAGGAGTTTTCCTCCCTAGGAAGATATTTCCAGCTCAAATTAATAGCCTGTGAAACAGAACTTCAGAAACTAGATATGAGACATTACCACTCTAATCAGTGAAAAATCTGACGTACAAGCTCAACTAAGGAACTCTACAATCAACCATCTCAAACCAACGTTTGCTTGCTGGGTTTAATTATGAAGAAGTGAATTTGTTTAAACTCGGGCTATTCCATTGTGATATTACACAAAAAGGCAATCTACACAAAGTAGGTTTGAGGCCAGGGAAATTACAAAGGATCAGAAGAATCTCGTGATAATATAGTTACAAGATTTGTGATCTGGCATTCAACACTAGCTGCCAGCACTGAGACACCAATGAGCTGATACCAAAGCAAGCCACCTAAAGCAACTATGATTCATATGACTAAAGACGGAAATGTATAAATAATCTGCAAAAGATAACGTCCCATGCACTTTACCTAAAAAGATATTTGATCTTGCTGAAACATGCTGATGCCACCAAAGCTTCATATAATCTAATTGGGCTCCAGTTTATCCCTGCTCCACATTCTTTCCCCCTTCAAGGAAGACATCTCTGAATGTTAGCACATAGCTTCATATCGTCTTGCAATACTAATCTCGTTTGGAAGTTATCATGAATGAGCTTTCTACTGTTTCAAGGTGACTAGGTAGTAATTAAGCATTGGAAATCTATTGTTCTCTTCTGTGCATCTGAAGGACTCAACTTCAACTGATCAGCTTTCTCATCAATCTAGCTCAGACTAGTGAGTTCATCACGGAATCTGGTGCCTTAAGGTCATTATTGTGCAGTGCTGAGATGGCAAAATCAATTCATTGAGAGAGCAGAGTGCAATTTCTGAAACACTTACTTGTTCATATGGACAGCAAGCCCAGCCCCCTGAAGAAATCTTACAGCACGTGGCTGGAGACTGGCAGCGGAACGTGTCATCACATTTTACATCAGAGAGGGGCGAATGTTTGACCTTCCAAGGTACAGAAAGGTTTTGCTTTTCACAGGTTCCAGCCTTCACATTACAAGTGTAGCCATGCGGACAGCAGTGCTCATGATCCTCGCAGCACACAGCCTATTGGAATTACAAGGAAATCTTCAGTATCATCTCAATACCTTGGAAGTCCCTTCTTTTTGAAGCATGCAGTTGTTTGCAAAAACCTGATCTCAAGACAATTCAAATCTAAAATTTATAACATTAAATGGGGAGGAGCTATTAAAACTACAACTACAAACAAAAGGTCGCACTACTTATTGTCTTGATTAGAAAATGGACAAATCAATAATAGAACCTTGTAAAACATGTAGAGGTTCACTGCAGTAGTTTATTGGAATTGAAACTTGCATTCATAGCCATTTTATTTGCTTCTATGAACATTATATTAACTCCTGAGTAAAAGGATGTTTGAACTGTGACCTTCACTAAACCCATGCAACTCCATTTCACCTGTAATTCTATTTTGTGATGTATTTACTATGTTGGTAAAATTTATGATGCCACTTATGAGACGACATCAATATAGGTCATCACTATTTTTGTTTACTGAACAACCATCCATCTGAGTGAGAAAATCCCTCAGATCCACCACAAATACATTAAGCATAGCGCATTGGAAGCAATCGCTTGAAGTAGCTATAAATTGACAGCCAGCACTGGAGGGTTTCATAGCTTTAACTGCCGTTTGTCAGACTTTCTATCCAGGGATCTGCACAAAAAATATCAACATTTGCCCAGCACACAGTCCATCAATGGCAGTTTGAGAAAGGAAAATGAGTCGATTATTTGCTCATAACAACAATTAAACCAATCAACTTTAAAACGGAGTTTAAAAAGTCAATAGCAAATAAAACGCTGGTGAACAGAAAGGGAGTTAGGTGGATATTAATCAGTAGAGGTTTATGATCTTTATATTAATGACATAGTCAAAAGAAATAAGTTTTCCTAGTTTAATTTCCTAGTTAAATTAATACTCTTTAACAAATGGGGCGTGAAAACAGATAACACTTGGGAGAAAACATTTTCACTTGTAATTTAATCATAGGGTCATGATGAGGAACAGGACAAGAGGAAATGCAAAATAAAATATTTCCAGTTTTAACAAAACGGATTCAAATTGATGGTTTTACAAATTTAAATAAATAAATATTCAACTTTATATACTTAAAGAGGTGTGTAAAGGACTAATAGATTTTATTCCTCACTGCATGAAATGATGTTCTAAATGTAAGGTTCTGAACTGACCTCTGCCCACTACCTTCCATATCTGATTCTGTAAATCAGCACTTAAACTACAAGCAAAGTACCTGTATTGCACATCTAGATTAGAAGTACAGAATTACTGGTCCCTCCTATTGGAGTCAATTCAGAAGTTCTATAATTATTTGGACTAACAATTTACCAAATTTATTCCATATTCGCTATAAGCCTAAGTTGGAGATTCAGTAACATTACGACTATCTTCCACACTTTGATATTTGCTTGATCCTCACAGAAAGCACATGTATGTATAGATATAAGACAGACATTAGCAATCTTCTTGATTCTAATGTCATCCATATGCTAGGACCTTTGGAAATGGAAGTGTTCTAGGTAGATGAAGTACTAAAGTGCATGTGCCACTTGTGGAATCACACACCAACACCAGTCAATGTCTTCAAGACAGAAAATTGGAGGTTGGGGTGCAGGCTAAGGGGAGGGGGCCAAGTAGAAGAGAACAACTGTAGGGAGTATAAGACAGATAGGAGAGAGAGAAACAGAACAGAGGAAAGGGAGGGGTTGAGAGAGTTGAGGAAGATGAGGTTTGGTATCTTTTTTCATTTGATGCTCAAAATAAAGCCAGTATTTGAACCATGTATACAATCTGCAATAAAAGAACTGCAGGCCCATAAACAGCAATCTTCTGAAATCAAAAGGAAGCCATTTTTCCAATACATGTAATCCCTTAGCACAGGCAAAATACACCCTGGTGCAATGTAATGCAGTACTGACTGCCTACACGAAGCAGACTAACAAAAACTTTATAGAACATATGAAATGGTTTACAATGCCACTGAACATTAACAAGAGCACCTGGTAAGATTCAACAGACAGCACTGATGAAAAGCAGAGGGAAAATTCACATTCTTGTCCAAAACATTAATAATAACCAGCTTTTTAGTTACTGGTTTAATCCAAGTGATAATACACAGTTTATTTGAAAAAATGTTAATCTGCACTTGTTGTCGTCCCTCATCAGGGTAAGATGCCTGCTGCACAAATACATAATTTCAAGTCCTCCTTTGTTGTCCTCCCATATTTTGGTCAAGTGGCCACTAGTCAGGCATGAACTTTGAATGCTGTCAGAATATTCAACAATCCAGCGTTCAGCCAGCATCCATACATATTCATTTCCAGGAGGAGTCAGTATAAACCCATCAGGCTGAATTCAAATATTGGACAATAATTCCCCCTCCAATAAAACTGCCCTGGCTGCAATCAGCCAAACTACTGCAGACCAACCGGAGGCCACCATTATTTCATACAAAGCAAAATACTGCAGATGCGGGAAATGGAAAACAAAGAGAAAATGCTGGAGAAACAAAGCAGTCTGGCAGCATTTGTGGAGAGACAATTAACATTTTGGATCTGACATGACTTCTTCATAACTGAAAGCAGATGGAAAACAGTGTTTGTTACAGTGGGGAAGGAGGAACGAGTAGAATGGATAGTGAAAGTACCCAGAGCAAAAGATAAAGGGAGTGACAACGGTGCTGAAGGTGAACAGAGATGCAAAAATAAGTGCAAACGTTAAGTGTGAAAAGAAACAAAAATGGGTTTGCTCTGTTGAGAGCAAAGTCTCAGGCACAAATAAGACATGGTTGGAGGTGGGGTGGGAGTTATAATTAAAACAGAGCATAGTGGTCATGCTCTGCAATCATTAAACTCAATGTTGAGTCCTAGAGACTGTCAGGTGCCTAAGTGAGGTAATGATTGTTCCTCCAAGTTGCATTGAGTTTCATAGGAACATTGTAGCAGACCTAGAATGGAAATGTTAGTATTGGTGCAAGATGGTTTATTGAAATAACCAGCAACTAGAAGATGGGGATCATTCTTATGGACAGAATGGAAATGTTCCGCAAAGCAATCTCAGAGTCTGCATTTGGTCTCGCAATTGCGAAGGAGATCACTTTGTGAGCAGCAAATATAGTAGACTATACTGAAAGTAGTAAATGTAAAACGCCACTTCACCTGGAAGGTGGTGAAAAGGCAAACGTTACATTTTCTGTCAATGCATGGGAAGGTTTTGTTTGTGTGGGTGTGCAGTGAGGAAGCATTAACAGCATTGGAGGAGTGAATCAGGGTTTCATAGAGGAAACAGTCCCTGTGGAATACTGACAGTGGAGAGGAAGGGAATATGTGTGTTTAGTGGTGTTTTGCTCCCAGAGGTAGCAGAAAAAGCAGAGAATGATCCTTTGAATGAAGAGACCAGTGAAGCAGAAAGTGAAGACAAATAGCACCTTATTGTTCAGGGAGAGAGGCAAAGGGTTGAGGGCAGAATCGCAGAAAATAGGTCAGATTGAGCTGACAGACCAGTCAAACACAATGGGGGAACCACCATTATCTCTACAGTTCAGAAATGAAGACTCCACCTCAACTGTCAATGACCTGGTTGTTGCAGGGGAAACTCTTGACTGTCACCACCCTGGGCAACGCATCAGAAAATTGCCTACCTTTAACACCTTAATCTTGAAAATTAGGGGCTGGGATGTAATATTTCCCAAAACCTATTCTCTGTAAATATTCAGTAAAACAAAAATCTTATGGCAAGGTCCATCTGTTAACATTGACCCGAGTGCTAGGAAGATAGACATACTGGCATTTAGATTATAAAGGATCACAGCCATTGTGACAAGGTCAGACATCCCAGCACTCATTCCTAATTTTCATGCTTAGTACTTTATAAATGGCTCATCAATCACACAAGTTCAGAACTGGTCATAACTCCCGTGCAGCATCCATGTGCATCAGAATTATAAATTATTATTGTTCTCACTACTGGGTAACAATTTTGTCTAAGTCCAATTTTAAACAATTAAAACAAGGAATTAAATATTTTAAGGTACGGTTTAGCACAATGACATCCAACTTTCGATTTTTGTCAAAAAAAATCCAGCTTTTCAAGACTTATTCTCATCCTTTTCCCACATTGCATCATTCCACAATTACAGACTGGTACCATTAAAAGAGGAGCTGGTAATTCTAATATTGACTTCCCAATTTCCTGCAGCTTCCTCATCCCATATTCTGATCACATTTACCAGTTCCAGTGTAATACTTATACGTACCAACACCAAATATAGAGCTATTTTCACAATGTGGTTCAACTCCACAAGGTGATTTTTAAAAAATTACCAACTAGTTTGTCAATTTTCTCCCTTGGATTTTACCAATTTTAAAGGCCTCAAAAAAGGTCATGCAGATACTGTTTCAAAAACCTGATAAAAGCTTCACATACAGAAGTAAAATAATACAGCTGGAGGAAAGGTGAAATAAATGCTTAATAAATCAGGCGGCATCCATTCGAAAATGTTTCAGATCAGTAATGGTGCTTCTTTAGAACGATAGTAAAGTATGAAATATTAGTTACCTTACCAAATAGCAAAAAATACTGGGCAAAATCTATTGTAAAGCAACTATGGAATACTGTTGTTTGTGTTCTGTGCCTGCTACAGAAACAAAATTTGGTGATCTTTAATTCCAACAATTTTTCAACATGAAAGTTCTCATAAAAACAAAGGGAGAACTTACCAGAGTCAGAGGACAGCAACCCCAGGCTCCTGAGCGCTGTTTACAGCAGGTATTGCCGGAGGGACAGCTCATAGTGTCATCACACTTGGTACCTAATGCTTTGGTCTTCTCCAGAAATTTCACGCTAGCTGCTTCATTGGTGATCCAAGGGAGAGATACAGCATGCATCAGGCACTGTCCATGCTCAACATCACAACTGTAGCCATTAGGACAGCAGTGTATTTTGTCTTCACAGCAAACTGCCTAATGAGGAAAGAAATACAGAAACTATTGTAAACAACTTCCCATTCCTCCACTACTGAAGTTGATTAGTGGAAATCTAATTCTAGATTGTTCCATCAACAAAGGGGTTCTATGCACAATGCTCATCCTCATTAGTAGAACTGGAGGATATACGAGCATGTATAACTGTACAAATGTAACTGTACAAGAGCATGCTGTTCAGAAAAGAAATTTCACACAATAATCAAGTTACACTGTTTAGGGGAATGGACAACATACTGAGTTCAGCAATAGTTTTTATAGGCATAGGTTCAGATGTCTTTAAGCCCTTCAGTTTTCAATAAGTTCATGGCAGATCTGTGACACAGTTCCACATCCTGCCTTTGACATATAACCTTCAGTACCTTATGTATACAAAAATTTGCAATCCCCAACTTAAAGTTAATTCATTCAATATTAACAATCCCTTGTGGAAAGGATTCCAAACTCCCGATCCCATTACGCATAAATGTTTCCAAAATACACTCCCAAAAGGCTATATCCATTTCATCTCAGGAGTTCAACCCCAAAACAGGTTCACAGGAAAAAGGGTCTCGGCCCGAAACGTAAGTTTTCCTGCTCCTCTGATGCTGCTTGGCCTGCTGTGTTCATCCAGCTCTACACCTTGTTATTTCACAGGAATTCTACTTGTTAAGAGACAAGCTTATGAAACTTCCAGTTTGGAACTCAAAAATGCATCTATTTTTGTAACTTTATTTACAGAGACCAGAGTATAGGAGGTGCAGAAATGGATCAAAATCCTGGAACACCTTAAAAGCACAGAGTTTAGCTACAGCACATAGACTACAGCGGTTCAAGGTGGCAGCTCTCCAACAACTTCTCAAGAGCAACCAGGGATGGGCAATACATTCTTGCCCATCCAGCAACACCCATTTCCCATGAATGAGAACAAAAAATACAAACTGGCATTGGAGGGAATGATTCTCCAAGCTTTTGCTAATGCACACTTGAGGCAGTGTAGAAAAAGTTATTCTCTTTATACACAATAAAAGCACATTCCAACAACTATTACTATTTAAATAGTGTACTTCACACAATGAAACATCCCAAGACTCAGACAACAGGAGAAAGAATTCTGAAGCATGAATCAGCAGTGAAATTAGGCAAGAAGATTTTTCAGGAACTAAATTTCGAAGTGAGAGGAATTGTCAGCTAAACATCTCTTTTACGGAGGGTGTTGCTGGATGAGGGAAAAAAGGACGGATTATAACAAACATTGTGTCCCGATTTGGAACAGCCAGGTAAGCCACGACCAGTTCTATTTTGAACTTTTAAATACTTTCTGGTTTACCTTCAGATGGCAATCTCTAGATCAATGCTGAATGCATGTGGGTTTTACTACAAGCTGTCTGATGGATGATAAACAGCTAGAAGAGGTATTACCTCAGCATACATTTTGGAAATCTAGCATTACAGACTTTTCAGATTTCTTCCTTTATCTAATGGAAGATGAAAAAAATTTCATTGTGAAATGCTTCCGCAGAGGAACAATTCTCTGTTACCAAGGCTGAGTGGCCACAACCTCTAGAGGTAATTGCCAGAAAGCTATGGAGACAGAGCTCTTGCCTTTCCTTGTCAACATCTACTCATGTACAATTAATGGGATGAGGACTGTAATTGGAATTCTGGCTGACTTACCTCTTGGATTGTAACTGGCTTCATTGTTAATTAACTCAACAATCTTGACTGACGTCAATCAAAATCAAAATTCAACAGAGAATCTATCTGGAATGTGTGCAGTCTGCATGCACCCTGCACTACATCCTCCCACAGGCAGTGTCTTATAAAGTTATTTGCAGCTCCAAGCCTTATGGTGAATTGGTTGTTGTGTCTCCATACATCTTTCCCCTTCCAGGGGATCCTGAATGATTGGAACACATCACATACAATGATATTCCTCTATCCAAAGGTGAGTACTTATTGTACAGGATGTCTCCTGCTCTTCTTTCCCTCGTTCATCTAAAAATTGACCAGATGCTTTGGAGAAATTTTTCTGTTATTAAAACAAAATGATGCAGGAAGTGAAAGACATGCATGCAAAGATCAGCAGGCCTTCAATGTTAACCACTGTAATATACAGTGCAGGCAGAACATAATTATTAAGTTTCAGTGAAGTCTTTTAAAAGATTGACACAAAAATAAACAATGTTTACTGCAAATCCTGTACATGTAGGTATTTGGAGGACAGTATCAAGTCTTCAGCAAATACCTAGCTGAATACAGACATAAGTGAGGTTATTTCACAAAGAACTGCGGAATTCACACATTTTATTGCTTAAAGATGGGCCAAACCAAAATTCAACAGGGTTTCCAAACACCCTGCCTCCATGTTTCATTTTGGACAAAAGGGAAGATCAAAACTTCAACTGTCATTGTCAACGTATCAATGTATCACAATGGTCTCCTCCATCCAAACACATGGAACTCAGAGGTGTAAACCTGGAGTCCTGATTGAACATGGTTTTAGGAACCGTACCTCATTTCCCTAGGAACCCAGAAGATCCATTAGAACCATCAGTTGTCAACCAGTACGAAAAGCCAACTATGAGCCTAGATGCAAGTCGTCAAGCAGACAAATACATAAACTGTTCCAGTTTCAAAGTTCCCCATAGAACCAACCTCAAAGATATCCAACAATTCACAAACCGCTGTGAACATTTAGCTTCATAAGACCGTAACTTCAACTTTAAATCAGCAAAAGCGTTCAAAAGCCACTGGCCATCCATGTGAGAGACTGACGTTGTAAATCTGTAATCTGCACAGAAGTTGTACAAATTCCCTTTATTTCTCTGTAGCCTGTACATGCATGAGAGAGACTCACAGATTGGGAGGCGTTGTGATAATCAGGGCAGAGCCAATAAGAATAAATGACCTTTATTTTTTAACACAAATGGTTGCTACAGACCTTTAACATTATAATACAGGTACCAAAGGTAAGAAACGACACAAGTCCTTCCAGATAAAACATACTGAACACAGTAAGAAAACAAATAATTTCTATCTATAACAACCATCATGACACTATGAAGAACGAAAGAAATTATTTAGAAATATTCTCTCTGGTACCATGCCAAAGCAACAGCAAATGATGAACATGATCGTCACAGCAAACTGCCTAATAGGGGAAGAAATGAAGTGAATAATCAACTAAGACTGATTTTCCAAGGAAGTTTTCTCTCTAAAATTTCTAAACTTGATCGACCAGTCCAGATTAACTTTCATCAGGATGTCAATTTGGATGAGCATCATGTCCGTCACAATTGCTGTCATGATCCTGTCTATTTCCATGAGATAATGATCCATCATATGAACCACAAAGTTAAAAACACAGAAGGATGCCAGTGTCTTGTGCCAGCCCTTCGTGAGAGCAAGGTGCACAATTCACTTCCATCAAAGCACTGTTATCATAAGGCAACTGGTCTATACATCCTCCGAAGATGTATTCATCTTTTTCTCAATGACCTCTGGTGAAACATTGCATGCTCCAACTCACTGTAGAAAGAAGTTTCTTTTCATTTATTTACTCTGAAAAAAAACTCATTCATGAGACATAAGTGTCACTAGCTGAGCCAGCATTTGTTGCTTATCCCTAAACTGCACTTGAACAGAATTGCTGGACCCTGTCAGACGGCTGTTAATAGACAAGTACCACATTGTTCCGGGTCTGGAGTCACATGTAGGACAGTCCAGATAAGGAAAGGCAGTTTTCTCTCCCTAAAGGATATTACAGAACCAGCTGAGTTTTTAAAACAATTGACAATGGTTTCACAGTTATCATTAGATTTTTAATTCCAAAGTATATTTTCAGTTACCATGCGCAAATTCCCCTCCAAGCCACTCACCATCCTGACTTAGAAATATACCGGCAGTCCCCAGGTTACAAACAGGTAGTGCCAAAGCAATAGCAAATGATGAAAATAGTATCGACTAACCTGTGGAGAGGGGCAGCAGGACCAACCTCCTGAGAGATTTCGACAGCAGGTAGTGCCCGTCATACATGCAACTTTGTCATCACACTGAACATCAACCACTCTACTGTTCACAACAGTTGGGATCTTTGGGACTAAGGGAATCAACGTATTGCCCTTGCGACAGAGTCCAGCCTGAACATCGCATGTGTAGCCATTGGGACAACAATGAACATGATCGTCACAGCAAACTGCCTAATAGGGGAAGAAACGAAGTGAACAATAATTTTCCAAAGCAGCTTTGTCTCTAAAATTACAAACCTGATTTACAAGTCCAGATTAACCTTCATACAAAAGTCAATTTGGTTAAGCATCATCCCTGTGACAATCCAGGCAAATTTTATTAAAACAAGGGCTTGACATCCCAAGTTTCAGAAATGGGTTTATGGTTGCATTCTTGCCTCAAGTCTAAAGAACATGGATCAAGTCAAATTCCAGAATAGGGGCACAGTGTTTCAGCTGACACTGAAATTGCCTATAACGCAATTGACGAATAGGGGAAGGCTATTTCTAAAACATGAACTTGTGTTGGCCATAACGCAATTCCATGATTGTTTCACGGGCTTTGTCAAAGGAAAATTTCTTTCTTTTTCGATCCTCGCAGATGGTGCAAATGGTCACAGTAAGTCAAAATGAGTTCATTTGAACTCTGACATTTTTATGATGTTTGGATTTAGTGTAAGTTTGTTTGCCAATGATTAACTTAATCATGAAAAGGAAAACTCAAAAGACCAGTCGTCCTTTGGAACGTGGCTCTCAAAATTCCCATAAAATTTGGCTTTTGTACCGGTTTCTGTTCAGTTAGAAATTTCTCTAGTGGCTTGCAATTTGACCAATTGTCTGTGATCCCAGAATTACAGTACTGCTCAGTACAACGTTGCTGACATTACCACACGCTAAAATTGGAGTCCGATATACAGTTGGAATCAACATGTAGTGAGTCAGGATGTAGGAACAGATGGCTTTTGTTGTTAGATAACAAGGTGTAGAGTTAGATGAACACAGCAGGCCAAGCAGCATCAGAGGAGCAGGAAAGCTGACGTTTCGGGCCTAGACCCTTCTTGTTTTGTTATGCTTTGTATGAGTTATTAACAATGGCAGCATTCGTTAGCAACATGAAATTCCCCATTTCGAGTCGGAATCAAAATGATGTAATGTCAGGTGAGATCAACAATGGGCTAAGACTGCAATGCAGACTATGTTCAGGTGAATAGATTTTATTTGATTATAAGTGTTAAGACTCACACAAGTGACAGGAATGGCACCAATACTGATAGGAGTGGTGAGGAAGAATTTTGAGTGATATTTTTTGAATGATTTTGAGTGATTTTTTTTGGTGGTCTGCTCTTCACCCTGCTTTTCCCATAGGCCCTGTTATTTCTATAGTGCGATTTTCTATAACATGATGTTGAGCTCAAATGCAACTATCGCATTATAGCAGAACCCCCTGTACTTTTACTTTGATGGCATCCAGCTGTATTTCTCTACTCCTTGCCATTAATTCCATCATTTCAAACAGTTAGCACAAAGAAGCAAAACCAAAGTCATCTTTCTGCACCTCAAAAAAGACCTGTTCACCTCTGACCTCAGCTCCACCATCCTCGGAAGTGCCTTGTCATTTATCATGAGATTAAGTGCACCTTAGTGCACTGCTTATTCTTTAGCTCAGCTTCCTTATACTGACTAACCTGTCACTTAGATAAGCTAACCTGTCACTTTCACACATTTTCTACTGTCAGCTCAGCAAAAGAAGTGAAAATTTCTATGTCTGTCATAAGGTCCGAGTCCCATAACTGGAGAAGTGCGTAAGCGAGGGAATAACAACGCAAGTGAGAGAAAGCATACAAGGTATAGGTAAAGGCAGAGGATTGGTTATAACTGGCTTGTAACTAAACAGCATGCAAAATAAGACAAAACTGATCTATAAGAAGGCTACCAAGTGGTTAAAGCAAATTAATTCAAATTAATCTCAGGAGCATCCGAGGAAGAGGAGTTCCAGGATTTTGACCCAGCAACACCGAAGGAACAGTGATATATTTCCAAGTCTGTGGCTTGCTGGGAAACTTGCAGGTAGAAGCGTACTCCTGTATTTGCTGTCCTTGTCCTTCTACGTGGCAGTTGTCGTAGCTTTGGAATGCGTTTTCCCAGGAGCCTTGGTGAATTTCTGCAGTGTATATTGAAGATACTACACACTGCTGCTCCTCCACACCAGTGTGGAGGGAGTGGATGTCTGTGGATGTGGTCCAGAGCTGCTTTGTCCTGGATGATACCAACCTTCTTCAGATTGCTGGAGCTGCATTCATCCAGGCAAGTAGCGACTTGTGCCTTATAGTGTACAGTGTTGGAGGTGAATTATTCACTGCAGGATTCCAGGCCTCTGACCTGCTCTTGTATGACACTAATATCAAGGGCAGTCACTCTTACCTCACTTCTAAACTAAGGCTGTAACGACATCAGGAGCTGGCAGAACCCAAACTAAGCATCAATGAGCAGGTTATTGCTAAGTAAGTGCTGCATGCTAGCCCTGCTGATGATACAATACATTGCTTTAATGATGATGGGGCTGATGGGGCGGCAACTTGCTGGGTTGGATTCGTCCTGTTTTTGGAGTACAGGACATACCTGGGTCATTTTCAAATCATCGTGTGGATGCCAGTGGTCCAACTGTACTAGAACCAGTCAGCTAGGAGAGTGGCAAGTTCTGGCGCACATGTCTTCAGTACTATTACTAGAATGCAGTCAGCACCCATAGTCTTTTGAGTATCGGTGTGAATCAAATTGCTGAACACTGACATCTGTGACAGTGGGATCCCTGGAGATGGTCTAAATGGATCATCACTTTGTATTTTTGGCTGAAGTTGGTTGTAAATGCCTCTGTTTTATCTTTTCCATTGATGTGCTGGGCATGCCCATCATCAAGGATGGTGTTATTATTGGAGCAACCTCCTACTTTTAATTGTTTCATTGTCCACCCCAGTCACGTAAGATGAAGGAATATAAACAAGCCATTCTGCACATTGAGTCTTATCCACAATTAAATTCAATCTGATAATTCTCAAATCCATTTTGAGGATTAGTAAAGATACACTCACTTCCCTCAGCCATATCATCAATATATATTGTAAATAATTGTGGCCCTAACACTGACCCCTGAGGCACTCCACTAGATACAGCTTGCTATCCCAAAAATGCCTCTTTTAACCCAACCCTATCTTTCGTTAATTAGCCAATCCTCTGTCCATAATTTACAACTCCCAATACCATGCACTCATCTTATTAAGTAACCAAATGTCATTACCAAACGCATTTTGGAAACTGAAATATATTATATTAACTGGCTCCCTTTTATCTATCCTGCTTGTTAACTCCCCAAAGAATTCTAATTAACCAATCAGGCATCATTTCCCCTTCATGAAGCCATAATGACTCTGCTTGATTTTGTCTTCCTAAATGCTCTGCTATTGCATCCTAATATCTCAAGGGCAAATGTTAAGCATACTGGACTATAGTCACTTGATATTTATCTCCTCTTTTTGCATAAAAGTGCTATACTGACAGATTTCCAAACATCTGGGACTGGTCCAAAACCTATGGATTTTTGGAGGATGATGACTGTGTGCATCCACGAGCACTTCCTTTAATATCCAAGGCTGCAGCCCATCAAGTCCAGGGAACTTAACAGGCTTTCCCTAGTATTTTATTCCTAGTGGTAACTATTGTATTTGTTTTCTATCTCTGTTTTGCCCCTTGACTATTTAATACTTCTGGAATAATTTTAATGTTTTCTACCATGAAGACTGATACAAAGTATTAATTTAAGCGTTCTGCCATTTCCTGGTTCCTCATGATTATGTCCTTTGCCTCAATACCTAAAGGGTCTATGCTCATTTTGTCACATTTCTTCCTTTTTATCTATTTAAGAAAGACTTTGCTATCCACTCCTGACCCCTCAGAATATTACCTGCGTGTCTGGATTACTGGTCCAGTGACAATATTGTGCCCGCCTCAGGGATGGAGTGGTAGGTAAACAACACCGGATTCATTTAACTAAATGTTGTGCGTATTGGAAAATTATTCAGCAACTGGAGTCAGTATGCTGCAGACCCTTTCCTGTCTCCTCCACCCCAATATTCAAGAAGTGAGAGGAGTTCATGGACATCTTTCTTTCTCAGATTGAGATTACCCAGCCAGCTGCCTCCACCACTACTCACCAGCTGAACAGGTCAAACATTCTCTAACATTCCCACCTGCAATGTGAATGCCCCTTCAGCATTCCCAATTTAATGTACAACCACTGGTAACTGAATATAGCTGCAAAGACCCTGCATACAGGAATTCTCTCCTAATAAAGGTCTGGAAAGCACTCTGAGTCTATGGTGAAGTAGGTTCAATTGAAACATTCAAAAGGGAATTAGACTATTATCTGAATAGGAAGAATGTGCAGGGTTATGGGAAGAAGGTGGCACAATGGCATTAAGTGAATTGCTCACAGGAAAATTGCCACAGACAAAATTGGCCATTTATCTGCAGCAATTCCAAATCCTGTTAAATCCTCTCAAATTACTCTCTTTTCCTTTATGATAGTTTTTTAAATCGTCTGATAATTTTTCATCACCTATGGCTTAGTGGAAAAGTTTGCGTCACAGCAGTCCTGCGAAGCAACTTGAGATGTTTTATTAAAGGTGTCATATAAATTCAAGCTGTAGGTGACAGGGAAATCAAATGTAGAAGTGACAAGATTAGAGGTAATGGTTTCAATTACAATGGTAGTAAGGTAGTGTCAGAGTCAGTCATGTCACACAGGTAGAAGCGAGTAGAATGTGGGAATGATGTGATAGGATTTGTAGATCAGTTCTGCATCAAAGTGACATTCTTCAGCCCTCCTGAATGTGGAATGGTAGTTAAATGGTAAGGGGTACAGTTCAAGATGAAAATTAAGAAGCTTTGATCTTCCTGTTTTTAGTTTAAGAAAATACAGATGTGTGTCTTGAACACTGAGGCCAGGCAGCCTATTTGGAGGATCTGGTGCAAAAGTGATGGTACCATTCAAGAATTCATCTTCCAAATCTAAACTAGGGCTTTAACATGTGTACCTACTGTAGCAGTCAAAAATTTCTCAATGGTACACATTTGTTGGATTAAAAGGACAGATCTGACTCAATGTCAAATGCAAGACTCCCCGCTGTGGAGGACCGTGCAATTTGATGATGTCCTATCAAATGAGCCCTCATAAACAGGGAAATTACGTAAGTATTCCATTAACCTGAGGTAAAGGGCAACCGTTCCAGTCACCAGCCTTATTTCTGCAGCAACTGCTCCCTGATGGGTATTTTGTACCATCATCACAGATCTCGTCCTTTACTTTTTCCACACTGCTTGTAAGCTTTAGGACCATGGGAATGGAAGAATCCTTCATCTCACACAATCCTTGCTGAACATCACATGTGTAGCCATTGGGACAGCAGTGTATATGATCTTCACAGCAAACTGCCTATTGGTGCAAAAATAGCAACATAAAATTAAGACGCATAGTCCAAGAGAGAATTCAACGTCCATCTTAATCCTTCTGAGATTCCCGCACACTTTTGAAACCTGCAGAGTGGGGTCTGCGTGTGCATGTTTTCAACAGTTTAAAAACTAACCAATTCATAACACAAACACACTTGCATTCAGAATACTAGCTGGAGGTTCACTACTTTTACCATTTATACAATACAACACAAAAAGGTAGCAGATTAGCCAAAACATCCAATACACACAATGCATCCAGAACCATCTGAAAACTGTGAAGAGCCAGTCATTGAACACAGTGAATATTGTGATGAAATAAAACTTAAGTACTGAATCAACGTCGGGAGGAAACTAGATAACCCTAACCCATTATCCTGAGCATTTCATTTGCTATTCCTGATATTCCAATTTTTAGTAATAAGGTTTATTGGGCAATGTTACTGAATGTACACTTGTAACTCCACTTACACTCCAGCTTACACTCAATTCTTTTCCAGCTGGAGCCAAATTAATGTGCTGATACCACTATTGTAACAATAGATCTTCATTCACTGCTTTGAATGTCTACCTTTCACAAAGATTCTGCATATTATCATATATATAGTTTCCAGTGTTCAGGTCAAGGCTTTTGTTTTGAAAACCAACCTGTGGAATGGGGCAGCACTCCCATTCTCCTGAGGTGCCCTTGCAGCAGGTCTGATTGTCAGGACAGCTCTTGGTTTCATCACACTGGACATCCCTCTGTGTAACCTGCACAATAGCTGGAGTCTTAGTCCTCCAGGGGATAGGAATGCCCCTCTGGTAGCAATTTCCAGTTTCAGGATCACATTTGAAGCCATTAGGACAACAATGTATGCCATCTTTGCAGCAAACTGCCTGATGAGGGAAAAAAGAACATGCAATAATTTAATCACAATGCCAAATTTTCTCCTGTTAAAATTGCTTTCAGGGTATAAATATCATTTTAACCTTTCTGACATGTAATTACGTCAGCATTCATACTTCAGATCATTGTGATGGCAGAGTTCCACCTTAACTATTCTTTCAGTGTTTATTCTCTCCTGAAACTCTAAGTAATGTTATGTGTTTAGATGCAGTAAACCAGTCGTGAACTCTCTCGGTAACTGTTATTAGTTGCTGATTATTGTATACCATTGTAACATTTTCCTTTAGCACTTGAAAGCAGATGAAGTATCAAGATACACTTTACAGTTTAAAATGACAGTGTACGCAATATAGATTTTTCCACTTGTTCACTGTTTAAGCAACATACTTAATGTAAGGTGGTGTAATAGTCAAGCTACTTGTGTTTGACACCCAGTTAATGCTCGGGGGCACTTGGATTCAAAACCTAGCACAGTAGATTGTGAAATTTGAACTCAATTAATAAATCTGGAATTGAAAATAATAGCAGTCTAAACCTGACAATGGAACCATTGTTGTTCGACGTAAAAACCCATCTGACTCAATAAGTTGCTTATGGAAATAGCTGCGATTCTCACCTGGTCTGGCCTTTCATCCAGCTCTACACCTAGTTATCTCAGATCCTCCAACATCTGCAGTTCCTACTATCTCTGATCCACAGCAATATGGCTGACTTTACATACTCTCTGAAATGGCCTCACAAGCCACTCAGCTGCATCTAACCATTACTGACAAGCTGATAAGAGGAAAGATATCAGACAGACCACCCATCAACCAGACACGAGAAACAACTACAGCAAAGACAGTCCTATCGATCCTGCAAAACCCTTCTTACTAACACCTGGGGCTTTGCCAAAATTGGGAGACCTGTCCCACAAGCTACAGCCTGACAGAATCATTCTCAAAATTACACCTTAAAGACAACGCTCCAGACACATCATCACCCATTCCTGGTCCCAGCAACAGGACAGACTGACTACAGCTGGCAATACAGTAGGAATGAAGTTGCCCTGCGCATCCTCAACATTGACCCCATATCCCATGACATCCCATGGAATGTGATTAAACATAGCAAGGAAACCTGCTGATTACCACCCACCAATTCACCTCCTTGACTGATGAATCAGGACTCCACCACGCAAAAGGGTGCACTTAGGATGCGTAGGGCACAAAATGTACTCTCTGTACTCAATGTCGTCCATCAAAAATGGATGAGAAGTGCCACTACTGACCAAGCTGGCAAGGCACCAAAGGACATAGCTACCACACTGGGCCTGCATCAAGAACAGACAAAAGACAAAAACATTGACCTTGTCCTCACCAATCCACCTGTAACAGACACATCTGTCAGGAGGTATCAGTAAGAGTAACCACCACATTAAGGATATCCTCAGCGTTGTAAGACACGACCACCATGCTGAATGAGGTATGAGCATCCAAGAGGTGCTGTGAGCCATCAGCAGCAGTAGAATTGTATTCAACAAAAATCAGTAACCTCATGGCCCACATGTCAGTCTCTACCATTATTGTCAAGGCAAGTGATCAACCCTGGTTCATTTGCAGAGTGCAGGATGGCATACTGAGGAACCACACCAACCATAGTTAAAAATAAGATGTTATCCTGTTGAAATTGCAATGCAGCCAGGATAATATGCATGCCAAGAAGCATAAACACCATGTCAATCCCACAATCAACCAATCCCACATCAGATCCAAGCTCTGCAGTCCTGCCACATGCAGTCATGAGTGGCGGCAGACAATTTAACAAATAACAGGAGGAGGATATTCCATAAATATCCCCATCCTTCAAGATGGGGGAGCCCAGCACACGAGTGTAAAAGACAATCCTGCAGAATTTTAAGCATCTTCATTCAGAGGTGCTGACGAGAGGATCAATCTTGGCCTCTTCCATAAGTGCCCGGTATCATGATACCAAGCTTCAGCCAACTTCCATATGATATCAAAAAATGACTGAAGACTCGATACTGCAATATTCTGTCAATAAAATTGAATTCTAGGGCCACAACCCTAGCCAAGTCACTCCAGCAGAGTTACAAAGTTGGCATTTAACCAGCAAGGTGGTTAATTGTACAGCTATGTCCTATCCACAAAAAGTAGGGCAAATTCAACCCAGCATTATCCATCTAATCTCAATTATCAGCCAAGTGACAGAATGTGTCTTTAACGGTTTCATCAAGTGTCATTTACTCAAGAAATGACCTCCACAATGACAATTAGTTTTGGTTCTACCAGGGCCACTCGGTTCCTGAGCATTACAGCCTTGGCATAAGAAGCTGAATTCAAGAGGGGAAGAGAGGGTGACTGCCTTTAACATCAAGACAGCATTTCACAGAGTGTGGCTTCAAAGAAGCCCTGATCAAACTGGAGTCAAAGGGAATCAGGAAAAACATTCTCCTTGGTTGGAGTCAGATGGAAAGGAAGGTGGTTATGGTTGTTGAAGGTGAATAATCTCAACCCCAGAAATTCACTGCAGGAGTTCATCAGATGCTGCATCACCTTCCCTCCATCATAAGGTCAGAAGTGGGGATGTTCGTTGATAATTACTGTTGTAGTTAAGTTACCACAAGCTACCTTTAATTCAGCTACTTTTAAGAATACTCACAATCAAATACTGAAACAATTACTTGAACTTCGTTGCATTTATCAACCAAATAAGACCCCTCAAGTAACCAAGTTAAGTCTCACAACCCAACTAGGCTATTACCCATGAGTCCAACCAACAGAGTCTGTTTCGAGATGGGTCCAGGGTTCGATCCTCATGCAGTGTTGTTCTTCGAAGTTCTGCTGCTGAACAGTCCTGGAGTTGAATTTTTATACAATTTTCTGTTCTTCAAGTCTATGGTGTGACATTATTCACAATCCTTTAGATTCTTTCATCCAAAATACTGACTACTCCTCTGGAGCTATCAAGTTTGCAGCTTGCCTCCTGGTCAGCAATAACTTCCCTGTTCCTTGTTACATTTGGCATTAACGATCTTTTCAAAGACACAGCTTTCCTGTGAACAACTCTTTAAATTCTTCTACAGGGCAATCATTTGTACTCGTGGTATAAGGCAGCCATTTCTCAAGCAAGTGTTAAAAGTTGTTTATGTAGCTTTGACTCCTCCTTCTCCCAATGTCTAATTGCTTTCAATTCCTGAATAATGGTTTGTCCTTGTCCCTTAACAGTTTATTCCAGACAGAGTTATTGCTGTTTCTTTCAATTCATGAACAGTTATCCAAATTCTGAAGTTTACACCATCACATTACCACAATGTTCAGGACTATTTGCAACTTCTAAGATACTGAAGCAGACTGTGTCAAAATACAGCAAGACCTGGAAAACATTCCAGCTTGGGCTGGTGACTGGTAAAGTAACATCTGCACTGCAAAAATGCCATGCAAACACCAGCTCCAATAAGAAAGAATCCAACTTATTGGCTCTTGACATTCAGCACACAATACTCTAGGTCCTGTACAATTGCAGCAAGATATTTCCATTCCTGTCCCCAGATCCTTTTGCTATGAAGGTCTTCTACACTGCCTGCTGTACCTGCATGCTTACTTTCAGCGACTGGTGATCAAAGAACATCCAGTCCGCATTGCACCTTCCACTTTCCCAATCTATCACCTTGAGATAGTAATGTGCCTTCCTGTTTTTGCCTCCAAAGTGAACAATCTTACATTTATCCATATTATACTTCATCTGCCATCCTAAAGGTTAATAAAGCTATCAAATTGAAAGAAGAAAAACATAAAATGAACAAAAATTAGTGGTAAATTCAAAAATTCAAAAGCTGACAAAACGAGCAAACAAAAAAGGGAAGTAAACACAAACCATCACGAGAGGAAACAAATACCAGGGAAAATAATGAAGCTAAACCTGGACCTAATGAATTGTATACTAGGATTTTAACAGAAGTAGCTGCAGAGATAACAGATGCATTGGTAGTAATTTTCAAAGAATCCTCAAATTCAGGATAAGTCCAAGAGGACTGGGAAAGTGCCAAAGGAACAGCTTTATTTAAAAGGCAAAAAAAGACGATAAACTGTCGGCCAGTTAGCTTAACATCAGTCATTGGAAAAATGTTATAAATGAGTTGATTATAAAATATATATGATATCAGAGCTTTAAGGAAGCCATAACAATCAAGCAGAGCAAACATGGCTTCATGAAGGGAAATCATGCCTGACATATTTGTCAGAGTTTTTGAGGAGGTAACAAGCAGGATAGATAAAGGATAACCATTATATGGAATATATTTGGATTTCCAAGTGGCATTCAATGAAGTACCACACATAAGGTTACTTCAGATAAAGCCTATGGCTTGGGAGTAGTATATTAGCATGGTTAGAGGATTGGCTAACAAATAGCAGACAGCATTGGGATAAAAAGGAAATTTTCAGGATGGCAATCTATAACAATGGAGTGCCAGAGGGATCAGTGTAGGGGCCACAATCTTATAAGATATATTAATGACTTGGATGACAGAAGTAAATGTACTAACATCAAGATCACGGATGACACAAAATTAGGTGGAAAGGCAAGTAATGAGGATGCTCCATGGAATGTAAAGAGGGATATAGACAGCTTAAGTGAGTGTGCAAAAACTTGGTAGATAGAATACAATACGAGAAAGGGTAAAGTTATGCACTTTGGCAGGAACTGAAGGGCTGAATATCACTTAAATAGAGAAAGACTGCAGATAGCTGCAATACGGTGGAATTTGGGTGATCCTAGAACATGATTCATTAAAAGCTATCATTCCAAGTTCTGTACATCACAAGGAAGGCAAAGGGAATAGGAAGGTTAATTAAAATGGTACAAGCAAGGGTCACACCACACCTAGAATACTGTTGACAATTTTGGTTCAATTATCTAGGGAAATATATATTAACATCGGAGGCAGTCCAGAGAAGGTTTACTAGGTTGATCCCATGTATGGAGGGGTTTTTATAGGAGTAGAGATTCGGCAGATTAGGCTGACGTTCATTACAGTTTAAAAGAATGAGAAGGCTCCTTATCGAAACATATCAGGCTCTTGGGGAACTTGAGAGGGTAGATGCTGAGAAGTTGTTTTCCCAGTGGGAGAATTAGGTCCAGGGGAATAATCTTTGAGTGAGGAGTGACCCATTTAAGACAGAGATAAGGAGAAACCTTTTCTTAGGCTGGTGAATCTGTGGAATTCTTTCCCACAGAGGGCTGTCAAGGCTGGGTTGCTAAGTATATTCAAGCTGAGATAGAAGAGATTTTTAATCATTCAGGAAATAAAGGGTTATAGGTTACGGCAGCAAAGTGCAGCTAAGAATCAACAGATCATCCACGATTTCATTGAGTGGTGGAGCAGACACAATAGGCCAAATAGCTTGTTTAGGTTCCTACATCTTATGGATAAAGCAGCCTGCTTGATTTGCAGCCATCCATCAACTACAGCATTTAATCCCCCACAACTGACTCATAAGCAATAGTGTGCAGCATGTATAAGAAGGATGCACTGTCAAAACTCACCAAGGGTCCTTCAATTGCACTTTCCAAACTTGTGACCCCGACCAGCTAGAAGGACAACGGTACATGGATAGGATAGGTTTAGAGATACGGGCTGAATGCAGCCAAATAGGACTACCTCAATTTAGGAAAACTGGTCAGCATGGACAAGTTGGGCCAAAGAGCCTGTTTCCATGCTGTGTGACTATGACAGAAACATGGGGATAACACTGCTATTCCTTCACTATTGCTGGGCTAAAATGTGGAATTGCTATAACAGGACTGGGGTTCTATCTGCACCATAGGATACTCAGGAATTCAATGCAGCATTCAGCACCGCCTTCCCAAGGACAATAAGGTCACAATAATTGCAAGCTAAGCCAGCAGCACCCAACTTCTGTGAATGACAAAGAAAACATGGTAAAACTCATTTCACTTGATCTCCATGGTAGACTCAAGACTAAGACGAAAACATGTGGAATCAGGGACAAGAAACAGGATAAACAGCAAGCTGGCTACAAAATAGTAGGGTATAAGGATTAAGTAAAACTGTTTACTGAACTTAGTAAGTGGTCACAAATGATAATTACTTAAAAAATTCTTACAGAGCACAACAAGATGGCTCAGATGTTTTTCTGGCTGGTAAAATCGAAAAACAAAATCTCAGGTTAAGGGATAAGCCATTTAAGACTGACATGCGGACTAATTTCATCAGTGTGGTGATGCTTTGGAATTCTCAATCCCAGAGGGCCAAAGAAGCTCAATCACTTCGCATGTTCAAGAGAGAAATCCTTAGATTTCTAGAGGCAATAACATCAAGGGATACGAGGATATGGGGGTGAACAGTTAAATTGCATGGAGGTAAATGATCAGCCATGATCAAATTGAAAGGCTGAGCAACCTCAATGGCCTACTCCTGTTTCCATGTTCCACAATAACAGCTGCTGGAACCACTGTTAATTACCACCTACATGAACAGCTTGGATTCACCATCTGGGGACAATGAATGAAGTGTGAAGGGGTGCATTTTGGGTAGAAAAAATGCTACTTGGACCGAAAAGTGGCAGGTAACATTTACGTCACACACGTCAGGCAATAACCAAGAAGAGAAAGTACAAAAAAACTCCCTTACCACTGCTGTGCAGGATAACACCATTGACCACAAACTCAGTTTGTCCAGAGTATAAGAGCAGATCAGAGGCCTGGTATTTTGCAGCATATAACCCAACTCCTAACTCCCTAAAGCCTATCTATCAACTGCAATGTGTAAGTCATGGCATGATTCTTTCTACTGGTCTGGATGAGTGCAATTCTAACACTCACAGGGTCACAGGAACAGGAGAAGGCCATTCAGTCCTTTGAGCCTGTTCCTCCATTCAACAAGATCATGGCTGATTTGGATCTAATCCATACACCTCCCTTTGACCCATTTCTCTTAATAACTTTTTTTGTTAAGCAAAGGTATCTCCTATTCAAAATTACAACTGATCGAGCATCAACTGTCATTGGTGGAAGAGAGTTCCAAACATCCTACCATCTTTTGCATGTAGAAGTGTTTCCCAACGTCTTTCCTGAACAGTCTAGCCCCAATTCTCAGATGACGTCCCCTAGTTCTAGAATCTCCAACCTATGGAAATAATTTATCTACTCTGTCCCTTCCTCTTACTATCTTGAAGACTTTAACAAATCATTCTTTAACCTTCTAAATTCTAGAGAAAACAGGCCTAATTTGTATAATCTCTCCTCATAGCTTAACACCTGAAGCCCAGGTATCATTCTTGTAAACCTCTCTCTCAAGGCCAATATATCCTTCCTAAGATGCAGTGCCCAGATCTGCTCTCAGTACTCCAAGTGTGGTCTAACCAGGGTTTTGTATAAGTACAGCAGAGCTTCTGTGTCATTATACTCCAGTCCTGTATATATCAAGGTCAGCAGTAACTTTCTTGATCGTTTTGCGCACCTATTCATTGCATTTTAAAGAAGTATATACCTGAACCACCAAGTTGTTTTGGCTATCCATTGCATTTAAGTTCATATCAGCTGGAAAGTACCCTGACCTCTCCCTTCTCAGTCCAAAATGGATAATCTCACACTTGCTTACATTGAAGTCCATCTGCCACAGTTTTGCCCATTTGCCTGAACCATCAATAATCCGTTGTAATTTTTATGCTACCATCTGCTCTGTCTACAATACCACCTAACTTTGTGTCATTTGATTTGGATATATGACTTTCCATGCTATAATTCAAGATGTTAATAAATAATGTGTATAATTGAGACCCTCACACAGACCCTTATGGATTCTTACTGACTACATCCTGGCAATTTGAGTACCTACCCATTATTCCTACTTTCTGTTGCCTGCAACTCAATTTCTTAGCCGTGTCAATAGCTTGCCCTCAGTTCCCTGGGCATCTACTTTAGTTAACTGTCTCTCAGGTGGGATTTGAGCAAATGCCTTCTGGGGAAGTCCATAAAAACAATCCATTTCCACAGATATTCCTCTGTCCAGCACCTCTTCAGAAAATTCAATGAGGTTTGTCAGGCATCGCTTGTGTTACAAAATGGAGACAAGTAGCTGAACCAAATCAGCCTTTCCACCTCTGTATTTGCAATGCAGTTATATTAAAACCTTCCAAGACCCTCAAAATTGATCCCAATGGTTCCTAAATGGAATAACCAATCTCAGATTCTGCAAATAATAAATTCTAGCCACGTATTATATCTTAAATAAAGATTAACAATTTATTAACAATATATTAACTTGAGCAGATCAAAAATTAAACAAAAGTAATCTTAAATAGTTTATCATTTAAACCCAACAGACTTTGTTTTCAACACCATTCACAAAAGACAGATAAACAAAAAGTTATGGAATAAAAAGAAAAAAATATAAAACTGGCTAGATTTCTCAAGTGGTTTTCGATTTACATTGTTCCACAGGCATAAATGATTGTTTCTTGGGTGATTTTTCTGATGTTGATCAGAGTCACCTTTATAATTCTCTCAGATGAAGGTTCTAATACTTACAATTTCATTTTCTATTCTCTGAGCTTCCAAAAGCTGTTCACAGCAGTTTAAAGCAGGGAGCTTTCAAATCTTCATGCTGCAGCATCAACAGCCAGAATTCTTTCTTCCTTAAAGAACAGCCCAAAACCCAATTCAAACTCTAGCCACTCTCTGCCAGATTGTCTGTCTGCTCCACAAGGTCCCTATAGCCATTCAATATCTGCCATCTGCTCAGCACAAAATCTTTTCCAGACTTGCTGGAACCAATTTCCAGGTAATAGCTTCAATAGTAGCCAACTTTTGCTATCTGCTTAATCATAAGGCTCTTCCACAGTGACAAAGCATCTGTGGAACCTTCTGATCAGGAACTAATCTGCAATCAACTTTCAGGCCTGGCCTCACAAATAAGCAGACGTCTGTTTGGCCTATTTTCATTTTAACACAAGCTGTAACCGACAGTCCTAAAGTCATGTTTAGCTCAGCTCCAAACCAAAATTGATAAAGAAAAATAAAAGTAATGAAAAATCAACAAGAGCTCTATCCTATCCTATGATGCTGCTTGGCCTGCTGTGTTCATCCAGCTCTACACCTTGTTATCTCAGGAATACCTGCTGGCTTGCTCTGATTAAGTGAAAATTTGAAATGTTCGGTTACCCCATTAGTTACACATTCCAACAATTCCCCTCCACAGATGTTAGGCTAACAGATTTGTAATTCCCCGGCTTTCCTATTACACCTATTTTAAATATTCACTCCTTCATTATTGGCAATTGTAGCTGCGGTAGGTGCTATCTACAAGGTGTGCTTCCAAACAACTTGCCAAAGTTTCAACCTTTCCATGATCTGCAACCTCTACCACCTAAAACGACAAGGAAAGCAGATGCAAGGGAACGTTAGCTTTCAAAAACTAGCAAGTAAGTCTGGAATCTTTGAAGTAAATAACTTCTATTCAGTGCAACACTTAATCTCACAGTGTCAGAAAAAGATAGAACACTGGAATACCATTGAGTTGTTGCAGAATTACCATTGCAGCCTTCGGGAGAAAGACTGAAACATGAAGCATGCCATTGCATTTCAAAAGTATAGGTTATAGTCTCTTACGTTCGGTTGTGGACAACATCCAAAATCTCCTGAGGCGAACCTACAGCACGTATAATCATTAGGGCAGGTCACTGTTCCATTGCACCACACAACCCGAACTACAAAGGCAAGTAAGATAATGAATTAATGGAAGACAAAATCTAATAGGATCACATGGTGGGGCTTAGGAGGAAGGGAAAGAGAGATAAGTGAATATTATAGACATTAAATACTATATACAATAAACAAAATTAAAAAATCAGTAAACTCAACACTAACAAATTTTCCCTTCAATGATGTCCTGAATGCACTCAAGTATTTTTATTCATTTGGCAGACCAATTTGTTTTTTGTGGACTGATCAATTGTGCCTCACCTATATGAATTAACTAGCCCTATTACATGGGCAACTTAAATCAAAACATAGAAGTTAGGAGCAGAAGTAGGCTATTCGGCCCTTCGAACCTACCCTACCACTCAATAGGATCATGGCTGATTATCCAACTCATACCTTGTTCCTACTTTCTCCCCACATCCTCTGATCCCTTCAGCCCCAAGAACAGTACCTAATTCCTTATTGAAAACATTCAGTTCTCTGGTTTCAATTGCTTTGTGACAGAAAATTAGAGAGGCTCACCAGTCTCTGGGGTGAAGAAATTTCACCCCATCTCAGTGCTAAAAATCCCACCCCATATCCTGTTAATCCTAGTTCTGAAAACCCTATCAGGTGAATCATTTATAGGTTTCAAGGAGATTCCCCCCCAACCCCATTCATCTAAATGCCAATGAATATAGTCCTAACCGATCCAGACTTTCTTCATATGTTAGACTTACTATCCTAGGAATCTGTTTGGTAAATCTTTGTTGCGCTTCTCCCATAAACAGAACATATTTCTTCAAATAAGGAAATCAAAACTGCTCACAATACTTAGGGTGCAGTTTCATCAAGTTCCTGCACAATTGCAGCAAAACATCCCTGCTCCTGTACTTAAATCCCCTTGCTACGAAGGCCAACATACCATTTACCGTCTTTGCTGCCTGCAGCACTTGCATGCCTAGTTTCAGCGACTGTAAGAGAAAACTCAAGTCTCACTGCACCTCCCCCTTTGCCAAACTAAAGTCATTCAGTTAATCATTTGCCTTCCTATTTTAGCTCCGAAGTGGATAACCTCACAGTTACCCACATTATACTTCATCTGCCCACTCACTCAACTTATCCAAAACATATTGAGCATCTCTGCATGCTCCACACAGCTCATCCACCTACCCAGCTTTGTGCCATCTATAAACTTGGAGATAATATATTTAGTTCCCTCATCTAAATCATTAATATATATTATGAATAGCCGCGATCCAAGCACCAATCCTGCAGAAGCCCACTAGTCTAATTTTAGGTAGCTGGGGAGTTTTAGTTGTGAAAGAACAGATTGATGTTATGGCAGATCTCTTTCAAATGTTGAAAGGGTTAAATTTTGCCTATATGACAGAAAATTTGGTCAAGAGACAGAAAAGGATCACAGCATAAAGACCAAAAGAACTGCGGAAGGTCCGATGGCTCTTCTTAGAGCTGATGATGGCTGGGAAAACATCTGTTTATATGCAGAAAAAAGGGAGGGGGAATGGGGTAGGGAGTTAATGATAGGATATAGAGTTTAAAGAGAGAGAAGAATAGTTGGATAGACAAAGAGTTGATAATGATCAGGCTGGAAGGGTGAATAGTTGTTAATGACGACTGTTAGTGACTAACAGGTGGTGTGTGATGGCAGGCTATATGGTAACAGGGCCTGGTGTGTGGTGTTGGGGGCTGGGACATGGGAGAGTTTAGGCCCTAAAATTACTGAATTCAATATTAAGTCCGGAGGGCTGCAGGGTCCCCAAGCGGAAATTGAGGTGTTGTTCTTCTAGCTGGTGCTGAGGTTCGCTGGAACACTGCAGCAAGCCAGAGACAGAGATGTTGGCCAGGGAACAGGGTGGTGCGTTAAAGTGGCAGACAACAGGTAGTTCAGGGTCATTTTTGTGAGCAGAACGTAGATGTTCTGCAACACGGTCACACAGTCTACGCTTCGTTTCCTCAATGTAGAGGAGACCACATTGTGGGCAGCGAATGCAGTAGACTAGATTCTGGGAAGTGCAGGTGAAGTGTTGCATCACCTGGAAGGTATGTTTCGGCACTTGGATACTAGGGAGGGAGGAGGTAAATGGGCAGGTGTTGCACCTTCGCCGGTTACAGGCAAAGGTGCCGTAGGGCCATGGGGGAGGTGTTGGGGATGAAGGAAGTGTGGACCTGGGTGTCCCGGAGGGAACGATCTCTGCAGAAGGCGGACAAGGGCGGGGAGGGAAAATGTGTCTGGTGGTAGCGTCTTGCTGGAGGTGGCGGAAATGGCATCTGATGATCTTCTGGACATGGATGCTGGTGGGATGGTAGGTAAGGACACAGCAGTCAGCGTAAACTACAAAAAGAAAACAAGTCAGGTTAAATGTTGTGAACTACTCTTCCCTGTTTTCAATCTGAAACATAGAATCAAGAGTAGGCCATTCAGTCCCTTGAGCCTGTAACGCTATTTGACGAGATCAAGGCTGATCTGCAGTGTGAACTCCATTACTTTCTTTGGGTCCATAATAACAGGTCACATTAAAGATAGTAAAATATCCCAAGGCACTTTGCAGCAATGTTTTCAAGCCAAATTTGACACTTCATCATGTGCAGGAGTTATTAAATGACTAATGGCTTGGTCAAAGAGGTATGAATTAAGGACATTGCAGAGACAATGATTTAGAAGAGAAATTTCAGAGTTCAGAGCTTCAACAGCTATAAAGCGATTAAAACCAGAGGCATGAGAAAGACCAGAATTAGTGTAGCACATACAAAGGTTGTAGACCTGCAGAAAACTTCAAAGAAAGAGGACCAAGAGGAGAGTTAAAAAACCATGTGGAAGTATTTTAAGATAACAAGGTGTAGAGCTTGATGAACACAGCAGGCCAAGCAGCATCAGAGGAGCAGGAAGGCTGACGTTTCGGGCCTAGACCCTTCTTC
>NC_063361.1:10252402-10259665 GCF_021869965.1 Rhincodon typus | reverse complement strand
TGGAAGGAAAAACTTGAAAGCAGAATACAGGGTTAACGGAAAGATTCTTGGCAGTGTGGAGGAGCAGAGGGATCTTGGGGTTCATGTCCACAGTTCCCTGAAAGCTGCCACCCAGGTGGATAGAGTTGTTAAGAAGGCGTATGGTGTGTTAGCTTTCATTAATAGAAGGATTGAGTTCAAGAGCCGTGAAGTTATGCTCCAGCTATACAAAGGCCTGGTTCGGCCAGATCTCCAGTCTTGTGTCCAGTTCTGGTCACCTCATTACGGGAAAGATGTGGAAGCATTGGAAAAGGTGCAGAGGAGATGTACCAGGATGTTGCCTGGAATGGAGGGAAGGTCTTACGAGGAAAGGTTGAGAGAGCTAGGGCTTTTCTCTTTAGAACAACGAAGGATGAGAGGTGACTTGATAGAGGTGTACAAAATGATCAGAGGTATAGATAGAGCCAGAAACTTTTTCCTAGGGTGGAGGTAGCTATTACGAGGGGGCATAGTTTTAAAGTGAGTGGAGGTAGATATTGAGGAGAGGTCAGAGGTAGGTTCTCTACTCAGAGAGTGGTCAGGGCGTGGAATGCATTGCCGGAGCGGGTAGTGGAGTCGGCCTCATTAGGGGCATTTAAGTGGCTATTAGATAGGCATGTGGATGATAGTATAAAGTAGGGGTGGAGGTTAGATAGACCTTAGGATTAAGGTAAAAGTTCAGCACAACATCGTGGGCCGAAGGGCCTGTACTGTGCTGTTCGCTGTTCTAACAACAGTCTCAAAGACTCAATGGATGAGAAGGGATAGTTGACCTTTCTCACTGAATGTTATTGTGATGTTAACATTCATTCCACCATGGTTCTGGAACAAACGCATTCAAAAACTTTAAATTATGAACCCACTTGCATTTCTTCCCTTTCTTTTAGCTTTACCTGTTATATTCTCTGTCACCATGCTCTCTCTCCCCACCCCTCAATCCAGTGGGACTGTCTGTTCTTTCCAGTTTGGCAGTTAGACACACCATTGTTCTGCCATTCTCACATTCTGAACCTTTAATCTGAACCATCAACATTCTTTCTACCCCGGCACTACTCCCTCTCCCCCACCATTCTGTCCCCTCCACACTTCACATCAGCTCTGATGAAGAGTTATCTGGATTCAAAACGTTAGCTTGCTCTCTCTCCATGCTTGCTGCATGACCCGCTGTGATCTTCAGCATTTTTTGTTTTCAGTACAGATTTCAGCATCAGTAACTTGCTCCTACATGGTGGAATGGAAATTTGATTGGCGGAATTCCAAAATGAAATTCCAGGAGAGAAGGGCATGGCTGTTGGAAGATGGCAGGATGTTCAAGGAGTCCAAAGGAAAGGGAAACTGGCAATGGGGTGGTAATTGCAAGAATTGACGAAAAATGCCAAGCATTTGATCCAAAGAGAGGACTGATAATTGGAAAATTTGACGAGGAAGGAAACAGTACCCAAACAGGGAGAACTGTTAACAATATCTGCTAACACTGGGGTCAGGAAAGGAAGTTAATTTATCAGCACTTTGGTGGAATTGCATTTGAAGGAGCAGGAAGTGGGACTTACAACAATTGGAGGCAGTATAGACTTTAGGGAATGACGAAAGCATTCAGGGCTAGGAAAGTCTGAGGGAATCTTGGAGGATGTTTTGCCTGGTGGTCTCGAGGAATGAAGAAGAGCAGCAAAGGGAAATTAACAGATATGCTTAATCTTAGTAGCAATGAAATTTATGAGCACTTCAATTGTTATTCGTGGTCAAAACAGAAGATACTCCTGTGTAATAAAAGTCTATTAAGCTTATTTGAAGTTTATGATGAACCAAACATGATCAACTCTTTGGGTAGTGTTTCAGCTCTCCATTATGTTGTGTGAGAAGCACTACTTCTGACATCACTCTGGAAAGGTCTTTGTCTAACTATAATTTTATACCTCTTCGTTTAGAACTCCCTCACCGCAGGGAATACTCATAGTTTCTCCCTCCTAAGACGTCGGCACAGATGGTGAATACCAATTCACTCCAAGCATTCAGAGGAAGCTGGCCAAGTTCCTGCAGTGAGCCTATCAAGCTAAGGGCAATGGATTGCAATAAAAACTAAGTGCTGAAGAAACTTAGATCTGGCAGCATCTCTGGAGAGAGAAATAGTTAACATTTTAAGTCCCATGCACATCTTTTCCGTATACACATTTCTCTTGACTTGGTACCAAACATCAGTTGGTAGTTTCTTTCACTGCAAACTTACAAAAAAGTTGTATAGACCAACTAATCGATTGGACTTTTGCAGTTCTTAGAAAATAGTCAACACAAATATCTTATCTCCACTCTCCACGGACCATCCAAAAATGTTCAGGATGCAATGATAACTGGACCCTCTAACATCTTTCTAATACCTGGAGTGATTTTGAGCTGCAAGGGAAAAAAGGTATCTTTCATATCCTTGTCTTAGATCAATATGGCTTCAGTTACTGAACTGACATAAGCATATTAAGGTACAAAGACAATGATCAGCAGGAAAAAAGATTTTCAAATTATTATCCTAGGAATTTGTTTTCCCTTGAGAGAAGTATTATGAGAAAGCTTTTAAATTAATTAACAAGATCTAATCTCGATTAATCCTTCTATTAATTACAGTTTGCAATACCTTCGTTAGTATCCTTCATTATAAATCTCCTGAGAGCTGGAAACTTCTTCCACATTTCCATCACGCCAAACTGAGACACACACTTGGACTGCTTCAGGTCACATGTGGTTTCAGAAGGGCAGCAGTGCAAACGATCCTCACAGCATACAGCCTATACAAGGAGTGATTAAGCAAAATGTACAGGAGCTTATTCTGTGTTCTCAGCATGAAGTAATTATTTATTCATCAAAAAGCTGATAAATAACCCATATGTATTTGCTAGTCCATTAGTTTTTTTTTACAGGCAAGAGGCAACTATCTTTAACATTTTCTTCTAAATTTCCAAGCATCACATCATTAAAGTTACAAGACAAATTACCCACTGTAATCACATCTCCTCTCTCCCTATCATGAGACTTGAAAACAAGATATAAAAAAAAAGTCAAAAGAATTTGTTATAAACCAGAAAACAAATTTTTTAACCAGCTTTCCTGTAAAGTTATTTTGGAATTGTTTTGCCTTGGGACACAGGCAGTACTGGAAAGATTACATTTATTGAGAAGGGCAACTGTTTGCATCAAGACAGTTAAACATGGGTCAAACTGTTAAGACTTACTGAATAACATGGGACATAACTGTCAAACTCCCTTCCCTGAGCAGCCGGGCTTTTGCCATAGTTTGTCCACAAGTTTACTGAATTAATTGACTGATTTATAGGACTGCAATTCACAATTTATCACACTCAATCATTTAATTAAAATACCCAATACCTCAGAGCTAAAACTAAATTATATTAAATGATCAACTATACCTTTTGTAAAGGGCAGCACCCCCACTGCTGATTTGGAAGTATGCAACATGTTGAGCCATCCGGACACTCAGATGCTCCATCTGGGCAAATAATTGCTTTTTCATTCTCATCTGTGAGCAATAAGTGATATTTCAGTTTTTATACCATAGTTATATTGTAGCAACTTAAGAACAGTTTCCATTTAAAAAGACAGGTTACAACCTTGACAGTTCTCTCGTGACAGAGTCAGCCTGTAATGAAAGGCAATGGAATTCAATTTTAAAAATGCTTGCAGCTGGCAAACCATGGTGACCATCTGAAAATAACCGATGTGGACAAAGTACAGACTGTGTTTGGTCCTTTGCATGTAAATGTTACAGCACAGAAGGAGGCCATTCAATCTACCAGTCCATTGATAAAACAGTCATGCTTACTTCCACACAGCCCACTTTAATTTTCTTATTCACAGTGTATCTCCTGCCAATGCACTTCAACAGGAATTTGGTGGTGCTAATGTCACCGTGATGCACCAGGTCTGCACTGGAACCAGAATTGGTGAATCCACTGCTGCTACCTCATCGTTGCCAGTCCGCATTTGCCACTCCCCTTACCACCCTGCAAACCCTATGGTGGAGAACGTTTGGCTGCAATATCAATTAGTTAACAATGTTATGTCAGGTTCATATGGATCCAATCGAAAATTTAAATTGTAAAATACTGACTTTTAAATGGCAGGACTTGCATTTGTAGTGAGGGCACTTCCTGCAACTAAATTGGCAGAAAACACAGCCTTTCTCTTAACATAGCCCAGGTTAAGCTCCTCATTTGTAAGAGCCTGAACAATTTCTTTCTTAAACAATTTATGCGATCAACCTCCATCATCTTATTGGGTAAAGCATCACAGATTCCAATACCATGGAAAAGAACACTCATTTCCAATCTAGATATTTCACAATTATTTTACACCTATAATATCTTATTAATAATCTAATTACAGAAGAAATAGATTTTTTTTTATCTAAACCAATACTTTTGAAAACCTCCATGAGGTTATCCCTGTTCCAAGGAAAACAGTCCTAATCTTTTCCAACCTCATTTCATAATGGACGTCTCACATTTAGCTGGAATTGTCTATTCAGAACCATTTATTCTAGTAAGAAAAAGCATTTCACTGACCATTTGCTCAGAATCTTTGTTGGCATTACACCAACCCCAAAGGCGTATCATTTTAGTCTTTGTGATTGAGGCAGATCAGGGCAGCTCCAGTGCAGGACTGATCAGTCAACTGTGAAACCAAATATTTTAATTATTTGTTTTGCTCACTAAAGGGCTGTTAAGAACTGGGCTAATTATTGAAAACTAACTGAAGAAATATTGGATGTTCCTCAAGATTCCAAGAAAACGATAAGGCAGAAGCAATCTTTATCCAGACGTGCAGAATGGGTAATCCATCTCAGTCTCCTCCAGTGGTCCCCAGCATCAGATTCCAGTCTTCAGCCAATTCAATTCAATCCACTGATAAAGAAACAATTTGAGACATTGGATACTGCAAAAGCTATGAGCCCTGACAACATTCTGGCAATAGTACTGAAGACTTGTACACTAGAACTTGCCGCACCTCTAGCCAAGCTGTTCCACTACAATACTGGTACTACTCGACAATGTGGAAAATTGCCCGGGTATGACCTGTTCACAAAAAGCAGGACAAACTCAACCCAGCCAATTACCTCCCCATCAGTCAACTCTCGATCATCAAGAAAGAGACGGAAGTTGTCATCAACAGTTATCAAGCAGACTTGCTCAGCAATAACCTGTTTGCTGACACCTCGTTTGGGTTCTGCCTCGGCCACAGTTCCTGACCTCATTACAGCCATAGTTTAAACATAAAAGAGGATCACAAAAACCCACAGTGCAGAAAACGGCCATTTGGCTCACTGAATCTGCATCGACCCTCCAAAGACCCAGTCCCACCCTGTCATCGTAAACCCACTTAGGGTTTTTGTCATGGCTAATCCACCTACTCCATACATTTCTGGACACAATAATTTAGCCTAGCCAATCCACTTAACTTGCATGTCTTTGGGGTTTGGGGGAAACGTGGAGCATCAAGAGTAAACCCACACAGAAACTAGGAGAACTTTCAAACTCCACACAAACTGTCGTCCAAGGCCGGAATCGAACCTGTGTCCCCAGCAGTGCTAACCACTGTGCCGCCAAAACAGCTGAATTCCAGAAGTGAGGAGAAGGTGACAGCCTTTGACATCAGGGCCGGGTTTGACCAGATATGGCATCTAAAAGCCTAGCAAAACTGGAATCAATGGGTATAGGGGGTAAACTCTCCACTGGTTGGAGTCATACCTGGCACTAAGATGGTCGTAGTTGTTGCAGGTCACTCATCTCAGCTCCAGGACATCTCTGCAGGAGTTCCTTAGGTACTGTCCTAGTCCCAATCATCTTCAACTGCTTCAATGACCTTCCCACTATCAAAGGTCAGAAGTAGGGATGCTCACCGATGATTTCACAATGTTCAGTACCATTCCCTCCTCAGATACTGAGGCAGCCTATGTTCAAATGCAGCAAGAACGGGCCAATATTCAAGCTTAGGCTGACAAACAGCAAGTACATTCAAGCCAAAAAAATAATGCCAGGCAGTGATCATCTCCAGTAAGAGTTGTTCTAACCATCATCCCATAACATTCAATGGTGTTACCATCACTGAATCCCCCACTATAAACATTCTGGGGGCGTTATCATTGACCAGAAACTGAACTGGACTTGCCATTATAAATTAAATGGCTACACAAGCCGATCAGAGGCTAGGAATCCTGCAGCGAATAACTCATCTCCTGACTTCTCAAAGCCTGTCCACTATCTACAAGGCACAAGTCAGGAGTGTGATGGAATACTCCCCATTTGCCTGGATGGGTGCAGCTCCAACAACAATCAAGAAGCTTGACGCTAACCAGAACAAAGCAGTCCACTTGATTAGCACCACATTCTCAAGCATCGACTCCCCGACTAGTAACACTCAGTAGCAGCAGTGTATACTACTACCCCCAAGATACACTGTAGAAACTCACCAACGATCCTTAAACAGCACTTTCCAAACTCATGACCACTTCCATCTTGAAGAACAAGTACAGCAGATGCATGGGATCACCATCATTGCAAGGTCCCCTTCAAGTTACCCACTATCCTGACCTGGCAAAGCTTCGCTGATTCTTCAATGTCATAATTTCTTCAAAATCCTAGAATTCCCTCTGAACGGCATTGTGGGTCTATCTGCAGCACATGGACTACAGTGGTTCAAGGTGGTAACTCACCATCACCTTTCAAGGACAACTGGGCACAGGCAATAAAATGTTGGCCAGCCAACAATGCTCACTTCCTACAAGTGAATACCAAAAACCGACTACATGACAGGACACAAATAAAACATCAGAAATTGGATCATTTTGCATTTTCACCTGTTATCTAATGCTAAAATTAAAGCTTGATTCTTCATAAATCAGAAGTCAAGTACTAAGCGCTTCAGAGTGTTGAATGCCTGTCTCCAATTCAGAATAACTAATCTGGCTTGAACACATGGAAGTCATTTTATTAATCAACTAATTGGCAGTACTCACCACCGCTGTATTGCTGCTACACACCAAACTGATTACAAAGTCTGTCTTACACCTTTGTAGTTTTAAACACCCCTGTCAAATCATCTTTTAATCTCTTAAAAGAACGCTAAATTTTCCAAATGCTTCCCGCTGCTGAAGCTCCCTCCTACAGGTAACATTCTACTAATTTCATGTTGAATCTACAATACTGTCCCAAAGCTGCCACCCATAGTGATGCCGAAAAGTGC
>NC_063361.1:10239796-10251902 GCF_021869965.1 Rhincodon typus | reverse complement strand
CATCCAGCTCTACATCTTGTTATCTCAAAGTATAGAACAGTTGGTTTAACGTTTGTCATGGAAAACGTGATGAAGTCAACAATGAAAAGATAATAGCTGTGCATTTAGAAAAAACTCAAGGAATTTGGGAAGGGTCAACATGTTTATCATTTTTTTGGAATTCTTTGAAGAAATAACACATGCTATGAGTAAATGGGGTAGACATACAATACTTGAAATTCTAAAAGGCACTTGATAAGTGTCACATTGAAGGTTATTATGGTAAACAAAAGCTCATAGTGTAGGGACAACACATTAGTATGGATAGGAGTTTGCCTGTTTGGCAGAAAACGGAGTGTGTGCATAAATGGGTCTTTGATTGGAAGGATGTGATAAGTACAGTTCAGAAGGAGTTTGCGCTCATATTTTTACATTTTATGTCAATGCCTTGGATGGAAGGGTAAAGGCAGAATAGCTAAATTCACAGGTGACACCAATAGGGAGGAAAGCGTATTTTGGAAAAGAACAAAGGGACACACTTTTAAAGTGAAAGGTAGGACGTTTAGAGAGGTTTTGAGGAAAACCTTTTGCACCCAGAGGGTGGTGGGAATCTGCCTGGGAGGGTAGTGGAGGCAGGAAACCTCACAATGTTTAAAAAGTACCTGGGTGAGCACTGGAAATGTCATAACATTCAAGGCTATTGGTCTGGTGTGGGAAAGTGGGACTTGTGTCAGTAGAAATGTATTTTTGGCGGCACAGACTCAACGGGCTGAAGGGCATCTTCTGTTCTATACGATTCTATGATTCGGAGACATATGGAATTTGCTGACGTGTATACATTGGTTGAGTAAATGGGCAAAAAACCTGACAGACAGAGTATAATGTGGGAAAACGTGAAGTTGTGCATTTTAGCAGGTCGAATAGAAAGCACTACTTAAAAGGAGTATGACTGTGGAATTCCAAGATGCTGAGGGATTTAGGTATTCTCGTGCAGGATTTGAAAAATATTAATATGTAGGTACATGATCAAGGAGGCTGATGGGATACTACCCTTTTTTGGAAGAGGAATTGAACATAAAAATAAAGAATTTATGCTTCAGTTACACAGGGCATTGGTGAGACCACATCTTGAATACTATGTGCAGTTACCTAAATTCATTCAAGAGATGTGGGCATCACTGGTTGGCCAGCATTTATTGCCCAATCCCAGTTGCCCTTGAGAAGGTGGTAGTGAGCTGCCTTCTTGAACCACTGCAGTCTATTGCCTGGAGGTAGACCCACAATGCTGTTCTGAAAAACAGTCCAACTGGACTTGAAACATGAACTCTGTTTTTTCTCTCTCCACCGACATTGCCAGACCTGCTGAGTTTCTGCAGCGTTATCTGTATTTTACTTCAGACTCACAAGGCCGTTAGTGGGGGGTTTCCAGGATTGCGACCCAGTAATGTTGAAGAAACAGCGGTATATTTCCAAGTCAGGATGGTGAGTGGCTTGGAGGGGAACTTGAAGATGGTGGTGTGCCCATGTATCTGCTGCCCTTGTCCTTCTAGATGGAAATGCTCACAGGTTTGGAAGGTGCAGTCTAAGAAGCTTTGGTGAATTTCTGCAGTGCATCTTGTAGATAGTACACACTGCTGCGACTGAGCATCAGTAGCAGAGGGAGTGAATATTTGTGGATGTGGTACCAGTCAATGAGACTGCTTTGTCCTGGATGGTGTCAAGCTTCTTGAGTGTTGTTGGAGCCGCACTTATCCAGGCAGGTGGGGAGTATTCCATCACACTACTTTAAAATCAGGTGCTGGCCTTCCATGACAGAGATGAGGAGTTCAGAGAGATATGAGACTTCAGAACACTATCTCCTAAGGCCTAAATATTTTAAAGAGAGAGGTGGATAAAGTTCTTTTAGGCTAAGAAATCAAAGGTTATTCATGGTTAGACAAGAATGTGGAATTTGAAGAACAAAGAATCAGCCATGATTTTGTTGAATTGCAGAACAGGCTTGGTCTAATTTGGCTTCCATTTTGTGTATACGTTCCTTTGTGATAAAAGGCTGCTTTAATCGGAAGGCACTTAAAGACTTGTGATATGTGTACTCAGCTGAAGTCTTGTCCATGTAGAACTGGTAAATATCTGTAACATATTTATATGTTTATAGGTTTATATATAATATTCTTAAGTTTTCAAAATGGTGACTACAGAATGCACAGAATTCACAGAATGAGTGAGTGGAAATTGGTGCAAATTTGGATGCACCGCTGACCTTTGGAGGACTAAACAAAAACTGAAAGAACTGTGGATGCTGGAAGTCAGAAACAAAAACAGAAATTGCTGGAAAAGCAGGTCTGGCGGCATGTATGGAGAGAAATTAGAGTTAACATTTTGGGTCCAGTGAGCCTTTTGGGTCTTTTGCAGGAGTTCATTTTATGAAGTGAATAAGATGGGATTGCAGCTCAGACAGCATTAGAAACAGTGAAAGGTTGCAGCACAGCAAAAGGCCATTCACCCATCATTTCAGTGCTGGATGAATAAACCAGCTGCCCGTTCGAATCCCATTTTCCTGGTCCATGGCTTTGCAGGTGACAGTGCTTCACCTGCAGATCTGAGTTTGTTTAAAAGTGAGGTGAGGGTTTCTACCTCAACCAGCAAACTGGACAATGAATTCTAAACACCCACCAGCTTCTGGGTCAAAGTATTTTTCCATATGACCCACTTCTATCGATCTCCTTAAATCTTCTCCCCCCGGTAATTAACCAGGTTAATTTCCACTGGGATAAACAGGTCTTTCTTTTCCACTTTATCATAGTTGCTAATTTTTTTGTTGCTCACCTACATTCAGTCACCTCCCAGCATCCTCTGTTCCAATGAAAGCAACTTTTAACTATATAATTTTTCCTTAGCTGCAATTGTCGAGCCCTGGCCTGGTTCTTAATGGGTTAGCCTGGAGGTAACAAGCCTGGATGGGGACGCAAGCTGCACATGAGCTGAGGTAGGCATTAGAGACGCATGATATTATGGAAGGGAAGGTAGAAAGTTTCAGTGCATTGGGAAGATGAGGACTGGAAGTTCAGCTCAGGGTCAGATAGGACACAGAACATTTAGTGTACAAATACAGCAAAGCTAACCTGTCATCTAATTTCAACTTGTACTTTAATTCTGCACAAGAGAAACAGCAGGGAGATTAACGAATTCATTACAAAAAGTACAAGGCCAGTATTTCCTAAAAAAAAGTAGCAAAGTTATTGTGTTGCTCTCCTGAAACTGCACGTTAATATTTAACTACATTTAATAGAGACCTCACAGAAATAACAGCTGCATAAAGTTAAAGCAACAACTTCACTGGCATTCAACTATCAATTGGACAACTTAGGTGGTCGGGTTTTGTTTTCTGGGTCTTAAAGTAAAAAAAAACAGGTTTTAGCTGGAAAGGATTAGAATGCAGAATGTGAGACATGCAGATAAATAAAGAAATAGCAACTTGTTAGCTTGATCAGAAGTCACTTGAGTATCTTTGAATCCATCAAATGAAACATTAAAGCAATGTGCATCCTCAGCTATAGAGAACGCAATCATCTTATTCCGATCTAAAATTTACCTAAACCAGTGGGTTCTATGAGCCACAGGGTCAGCAGATGCATGGAAATGCCATCGCAGAACCACAGAGTCATACAGCATGGAAACACACCCTTTGGTCCAACCAGTCCATGCTGAACACAATCCCCAAACTAAACTAATCCCACCTGCCTGCTCCTGACCCATATCCCTCCAAACATTTCCTATTCTTATATTCATCCAAATATCTTTTAAATGTTGCAATTGTACCCGCATCCACGACGTTCTCGGAAAGTTCATTGCACACGTGAACCACCCTGTCTGTAAAAAAATTGCCCCGTATGTATTTTTAAATCTCTCTCCTCTCACTTTAAAAATATGCCCCCTAGTCTTGAAATCCCCCATCCTAGGGGGAAGACGACTTCCATTAACTCTATCTATACCACATTATTTTATAAACTTCTATCAGGTCACCTCTCAATCTCCTACAATCCAGTTAAAAGAAGTCCCAACTTATCCAGCCTTTCTTTATAACTCAAACCCTCCATACCTGGCAACATGCTGATAAATCTCTTCTGAACCCTCTCGAGTTTAATAATATCCTTCCTATAACTGGGCGACCAGAACTGGACACAGCATTCCAGAAGACACCTCACCAATGTCATGTACAACGTCAATATGACTTCCCAGCTCCTGTACTCAAAGGATGGAGCAATGAAGGCAAGAATGCATCTCCAACTACTGTGCTCTTCCCAAGTCGCAGCTCATCCTGACTTGGATATATCAATGTCCTTTCATCAGTGTCTGGCCAAAGTCCCTCCTTAATAGTACTGTGAATGTTACTGCTGAAACTGCAGAAGATCAAGATATCAGTCTGGCAGTCCCATCTCAAAGGGAACTCATGGGCAACAGCTTTGCTAGTGATGACCATATGCCTGATGGATGATTTGAGAAAATCAATGTCCATCTGCTAAAATAACCTGAAATTTAATAATGAAAGCTCAGCTTATTAACTCAAAAATGGTAGGTTTGTTTTCTTCTGTCATCTCATTTGATGGCACATGGAATCATAGAATCCCTACAGTGTGGAAACAGGCATCCCACCCGGACCCATTCCCCTATAACCCCTAATCTACACATCCCTGGACACTATGGGTCATTTAGCATGGCCAATCCACCTAGCCGCACATCTTTGGACTGTGGGAGGAAACTGGAGCGCCCGGAGGAAACCCACACAGACACAGGGAGAATGTGCAAACTCCACACAGACAATCACTCGAGGGTGGAATTGAACCCAGGTCCCTGGCTCTGTGAGGCAGCAGTACTAACCACTGAGCCAATCTGAGTTCGAGACAAACTGCCGAAGAGAAGGCAAAGTCAAGAACTGTCTCTAGGCACAGACCTCAAGAAACGCTATTATTACACATTAATAAGAAATACTGCAAGGTATTAGTACAAGGTAATCATACACATACAAGATTCTGATTAGTAATTACATATTGATATACAATTCCATTTGCTATACTATCTAATGTTAATCATTCCACTCAACATGCTCCTCAGCACACTTTTCTATAATCCACACCAACACTCACTCACTAACTCTGCCCACACTGCACTACTTATACCTAGTGGAGGGCATTGCCATGGCATCATCACAAAGTTGCTCCAGGGTCCTAAAGCTCTTACACAAGATGTTTCTCTCTCTGCAGATGCCACATGGCCCATCAAGGGTTTTCAGTGTTTCGTAATTGTAGCCTACTTGCTTCAATGAAAAGGAACAAAACATGTGGCTGCCTCATCAAAGGCTACTCACCAATCTTCCTGTCAAACTTCCAGGCTGGGATGTCTCTCGCCTTTGTCACAAGATTGTCAGCTGGGAGAGGGACCGACACTTGAATGGGGCCGGATACTTCAATGGCAGAACCATTTCTGGTGAACAAGTGAATGCTGATTGCAGCCACAGGGATCAATTCAAGCCTGGAATGGTTAACTGTTAAAAACAAAAACAAACACAGTAACATCAGCACACCCCCAAAACAGTATTCAGTATGTTGTAAAGTCAATTTGTTACAATCTATTTAACTCATATTTGGAAAAAATATAGACTTAGGAGTGATAGGCAGCATGGCTTTGTGCAGGGGAGGCCATTTCTCAAACTTAATGGAGTTTTTTGAGGAAGGGAGAAAGATGATTGATGAGGGCAGGGTGGTGAACGTTATCTACATAGAATTTAGCAAGGCCTTTGATAAAGGTCCCTCATGGCAGACTGATGCGGAAGGTTAAGTCACATGGAATCCACGGTGAGATAGTAAGATGGTTACAGAATTGACTTTGTCATAGAAGACAGAGAATAGTGGTGGAAGGGTGTTTTTCTGACTGGAGATCTGTGTCTGTGTGTGTGTGTGTGTGTGTGTGTGTGTGTGTAGTCGTGTGTGTGTAACAATAAGAAATCTTGCAAAGTAAACAAGATGCAGTTTATTGTTTTACTGCAACTATTTCTTTTTCGAAGAACAAGCCTCTACACATCTACAAAGGCTGTTGAAAGGACCAAGCCTTAATTCTCCCAGGATATCTGACTTTATTCTCCCACCAAGTCCTCTTGGCATCATCACAGTGGATGCGGCTACTGCACTCAATCAAGTATTATCCCTGTCAAACCCTTCCAAGCCCTTATACAATACCTTCCTGCCCTCTCTGTAATCCCTACAGCGAGGGATCAATTGGTTACCTCCATAGTACACTGTAAAACCTGCCAGAAGCACCAGTGAGTTCCAGCACCTTGAAATCCAAGAGGGTTGGAATATCATCACCTCCACTCATACATCATCTTGACTTTCAAGTAAGTGGTAATTCCTTTGTTGTCAATAGATTAAAAACCTCAACTCCTGACATTACCACGGAGAGAGGACCTTTGCCATGTGGACTGTTGAGGTTCATAAGAAAGCCCCATCATCACCTTTTCAAGACTTCCCAGGGCAGTACGTGTTTGCCTTTCTGGATATGCCCTATCCCAAGAGTGAACTACAAAATGAAAGCAGACACTTGTGAAATCACAGACTTTCTATTTACCTTGAATCTACCTCATTAGGTCTGAGGAACAGGCTATTCAGCCCCTCAAGACTGCTCTGCCATTCTAGGTCAAGGCTGATCAGTGACCTCCATGCCATAATTTTGTGCTATCCCCATATCTCGTAATGGCATTAGCAACTAGAAATCTACAGTCTTTAATTTGCTTCATGACTGAGCTTCCACAGCTTCCTGGAGTAGAGAATTCAAAAGGTTCACGTCATTCTGAGTGATGTGGTTTCTCCTCATCTCAGTCTTAAACGGCTTACCCTTTATGTTGAGATTGTGTGCCTGTGTCTTAGATCACACTGCTAGGGAAATCCCTTTTCGGCATCTGTTCTGTCTAGCCCTTTAGGAATTTTTGAGTTTCTATTCTATTGCTAATCTCAGCGGAACGAGGGTAGAAATTAAGAAATGTTGTTCATTTTAGCGTATTTGCAAGAAACTCTTACTGCTATATTTTGACAAAGGCATTGGTCTGTTTATTTTAAATAGTTTGATTACACCTCAACAGCATCACGAACGCGAACAGAATCTTCTGTAATCAAGGGTCAGATGGATTCACCGTCTTTGGACTCCCACAGCTGTTAGACAGATAAGAGGCAGCGCTAATTCTATCGATTGCTAAGCTAGACTATGATAGAAAAAGACTATTCTCACTTGTGACTCCCTGCACATGCAACCTCTTTGTCTTTCCAAGTTTTCATTGGAAGGGAAGTGGCCAGATGGGTAGTCACTTCAAACAAGATAATCATGGGGATTGGAGGACTGCAGGATTTAGGAAGTCATTCTGGTCCCCTCTCATAATTTAAAATTGATGTAGGTTATTTACCATCCTCCACCAGGGAATGCTGAATGGCATCAGGAGGTTTGAAATTGCAAAGAATAGAAAGATAGAAGGAAATTAAATTATGAACAAATAATGCAGTGTGAGAGCAAGTCTGGCAGAACATTAGAAAGGATCACTTGAGGCTAAGTACTGCTGAAATTTTCACATCAAATCCTTGTTGGTTTCAGCAGACGTTGTAAGTAATGGTTTACAAGTCACACATCTGCAAAGGTTCTATAATCTTCCAGCTCCTCCTGTTTGTCAACAGCTCAACGTTAACTGCAGAGAGAACATTCAAGTACCTGTTGCGTTAGCTTCATAGCCCAGGAGATAGGGGAATCCTTCCACTTCCATTTCGGTGTTGGCTGTTGTTAGGAAAGCGGACAAATCATTGTAGGATGTGTTTGCTGGAAGCCCAACATTCTTTCTCTGGAACTGGACCCATGGCTGATTCTTGGCACCTAGATGAGAAGAAAACAAACAGTAATACCTGGAAAACAGTTACTAATTACATCAGACCATCAAGGCAACGTTACAATATTTCTGCCTGATGCACACACAGGATCAATCCTGATTTTTTTTTTAAATTATTCATTCACAGGATGAGGGGGTCACTGGCTAGACCAGCATTTATTACCCACACAGAGGGCAGTTAAGAGCCAACCACATTGCTGTAGCTGTGGAGTCACATGTAGGCCAGACCAACTAAGGATGGCAGTTTCCTTCCCTCAAGGACATTAGTGAGCCAAATGGATTTTTCTGACAATGGATTCATGGTCATCATTGGAGTCTTAATTCCAGATTTTTTTTTTTGATATTATTAAATTCAAATTACACCGTCTGCAGTGGTGGGATTTGAACCCAGGTCCCCAGAACATTAGGGTCTCGACCCGAAACGTCAGCTTTCCTGCTCCTCTGATGCTGCTTGGCCTGCTGTGTTCATCCAGCCCTACACCGTGTTACCCCAGAACATTACCCAGGTCCCTGGATTAATAATTCAACAACAATACCAGTAGGCCATCACCCCTCCCGAGGCAGGGTTATTGACACCTGCGAAATAGTCACACTCCTTTCTCTGAGATTTCTTCCAGGAGTCACATTATCAACAACAAAAACAGAAATTGCTGGAAAAACTCAACAGGTCTGGCAGCATCTGTGGAGAGAAATCAGAATTAACGTTTCAGGTTGAGCGACTCTTCCTCACATTATCAAAGATCGGACAGACACAGTTTTAAGGAAGGAAAAGTCTTATGGTGTTAAAATAAATTATTTTCCTATTGAAATTAAAGCTATATTTCCAACATTATTGATCTCCCATACACACAATGATGTTCCTGCATCACTCCAGTTATTACAGTATTTTCATTCGGGATCAGATTTCAGCACTGAGATTGTTCGACTTTCAGTTTCTTCTTTTTTCACCATCTATCCCCTCTCCTTGCTCAGGGCAGATTCCTGGGGCTTCCTGCATACCAAATCCTGCCAGTTGTCATTCGTCAGTAAGGCTAATGGGATGCTATCATTTATTATGGCAGGAATTGAACAGAACCGAAAGGATGTTCTGCTTCAGTTTCACAAGGTATTGGTGAGACTACACCTTGAATACTGTGCACAACCTGGATCTCCTATTTATGGAAGGGTGTAAATGTGTTGGAACTGGTAGAGATTTACTTGATTGGTATCTGGGATGGGTGGGTTGTCTTATGAGGACTTATTTCCACTGGAGATGAGAAGACCAAGGGTGCGAGTTGATTAAAGTGTTTAAAATCCTTGAGAAGGTGGATCGGGAAAGGATGTTTCCTCTTCTGCCTGAATCTAGAACTAGGAGACGCTGTTTTAAAATTAGGGGCACCCTTTTAGAACAGAGTGGAGGAGAAACTGTTTCTTCTGGATGTTTATGCAACTTTGGAACACAGCCTGAGGAAGTGGTGCAGGGTCATTGAATATTTTTAAGACAGATATAGAAAGATTCTTGTTAGGCAGGGAATCGAAAGGTTATTAGGGGTAGATATGAATGCAAAGCTTAAAACACAAACTGATTAGCTAGGATTTTGCTGAATGGCAGAGTAAACCAAATGGCTGACTTCCACTCCTATTTTGTACGTTCCCAAGCAAGCCTAGAAAACAGACTTCATAAATACAGGGGGCATCATAAATGTGAAGGCTAACCCCATGACGACATGTCATGCCGTTCAGAGGAGGGGAACTTGGCAAAATTCTTCCTTCCTTTAACCCAGAGACCATTGAGGCCAGCTGGCCCTGATGGAGATCTCTTAAATCACCACAAATACAAAGGCCCATTCTTGAGTACAGCCTTTTCATCTTACAATTCCCCAATACCTGAGAGTTATTTTTGCCCATATGCTTCCGTGTATATTTTTAAAGTTTTATTTGTTCCTGGAATGTGACCAATGCCAGAAATAATTATTGCCTGTTGCTAATTGTCTTTGAGAAGGTGGTGGTGAGATGGTTGTTTAAACCACTGTGCTCCATGAGGTGTAAGTACACCCATAGTACTGCTAGAGAGGGTTTTCCTGGATCTTGCCAATGAAGAAATGATGATAAAGTTCCAAATCAGGATGGTGTACAATCTGAAGGGACTCTATGAGTCAAGGCTCTTTTGACGATACTTTCTAAACCTCAGGCCTCTACCCTGCTTGTAAGGCCATACACAATGATAATTAATCCAAAGAAACTGGAGTTATTCCTTCAAGAGTTTGCTTTGTTTTCTTTGATCTATATTTAGAAACAAATCCAATTCAGACTTCTAATATTACAAGTATCATCATATTTATCATCTCGGTCTTCTGATTGATTCGCTTTGTTTTATCCCAGTCTTTCATATTTTTATTTTTTTTTGCTCCTCCTTCTCTGTTCTGCTTTTCATGGTCTTCTTTCCATTTACTTTCTTTCTTTCTGATTAATTTTTATTTTTTGCCTCTTCACTTGCTGGTTCTTAAATTTCTGCTGTTCAGAATAATGACTGTGAAAAGCATTAGGCAATAAAATTTCAACAAAATTTCAAGGTCTCAGCAGGTTATGTGTGTGTTCAATATTCTTTGGCTTCATGAAAGAATAATGAAGACAAGTGTCATCGAGAACTTTCATCCGATGTCTGATGATCAACTGGGATTCTTGTAGATTAAATGAGTCTACCACAGGTTAATTATACAAATAAAAATCAAACGAGGAAAGGACATAAATATATTGTGTTAGAATCTGGCAAAGATAACACTGTATTTTTTAAAAAGTCAATTTATTCACAAAAATGCCTCGCTCAGAAAATGCAAAGCTAATTTTTAAGTTGATCCTGTTTTTTAAACCGTTGTCGACCTAACTGCATTTTGCTGCCTGTACCCTTGGCCTTTCACTCTGTTATACATTTCATCAATCTGTCTAACTTAACCTTTGTAAGGATTCTTGGTCTTCTATTCCTTTCAACTCAATCCCCACTCAGTGGTGGAAGGATCATGTTACCAGAAAACCCTTCTTTCACATTAAACTCCATGTGTGAGAAATCGTGCCATAAGAAACAGTGTTCTCCACTCAACTCCACCCTTTATCTTTTCTCTCTCATAGACTATAAATTTTATCATGACTACAACAGTCATTGATCCTCCGGAGCTCCTACTTTCGTTCTTTCTACTCTCCTAATATGTCTACCCATCTTGTTCCCTTCTGTGCAGTTTAAGTGTTGAACTAAATATTGATATTTTCCCCTCATTTTTCCCCTTTCCTCTCAGATTTTTAAAACTCAAACTTCTTTTTAGTTTTCAGAATTAGTGCCATCCTCCACTTTAGCCAATGAATTGTAAATAAAAGCAACATTTTTCTTGGCTTTGGCCATCAACTGAAGGATTTTTGATTATTCTGAACTCCCTAATAAGTGGCACAGAATGCTGACCCTCAAACCTCGCTGAGTATCAAGAATCCTACACTGCATAATAAATGAGTAACTCAGGCCATCATTATACTACAGTGCAATCAACGACAGGAGCTTGGCCTCCAGTACAAACACTGTCATGGTGTTAATACTTCAGTCCTCAAATAGAGAGAGCGTGAATTCAGGATATTCCAGTTCCTCTGTGAAAGGTCCACAGCAGCTGCTGCTAAACATTGAATTATCTAACGTTACGGTTTAGAACCAGGTCAGTCAGCCCCTGAAGTGCATTTCTTTATGTAGACTTCTGGGTCCGATCACACTAGCTCTCGTTTTCAATGTAATATTTCAAAGGTACCTCATTGACGCTACAGTATTCCAAAATGCCTGGTGGTCAGGAAAACTTCTATATAAATTCAGGTCTTTTTTAAACAGCATCATGTGCAGTTACCACTTCATGACATTTTGTTCATCTTGAAGATGTCTTTCAGGTCACTACAAAACCTTCTCAGCTTCAGTGGGGGAAAAAATACTGAACCTCTCAAGTTACTCTTTAAAATTGTATCCCTTTAATAATCTGAGAATCTATGCTAAACTAGGCTACCAGCTACAAACAGGAGAGGAAGATGCTTTTTCCCTGATTAGTCTGTTCAGGTTTTCCAATTATTCAAACCTTTCAAACAACAGTATGTGGGTAAGAGATAACACAGTGTGGAGCTGGAGGAACACAGCAGGCCAGGCAGCATCAGAGGAACAGGAAAGCTGATGTTTCGGGTTGGGACCCTTCTTCAGAAATGGGG
>NC_063361.1:10223475-10239296 GCF_021869965.1 Rhincodon typus | reverse complement strand
ATCAGTTTAGCTCAGTCTTAAATAGACTTAGCGGCCCAGTCTTTACAGGCTCAGCAACAAAGAATTTCACAATTCACTGCCCTCAGAAAATACATTCCACTTAATCTTGGTTTTAAATGTTTTCTCCCTTACTGAGATTATACTTCTGGTCCTAGACTCTTCCATAACAGAAACAACCTCTACAGTATCAAACATCCAAAAAATCTTGTATGCTTTAGCGTGTTCTAAACACCAATGAGTACAGGCCCAACCAACTCAACTTCTCCTCACAAGGCAGCTCTGCCACACCTGGAAACAACCTTGTGAACCTTCTCTGCACTGCCTATATGCCAGTATATCTTTCCTTAGATAAGGGGACAAAAACTGTTCTTAACATTCCATCTGTGGTCTGACTCAGTCTTGTGTTGTTTTAACAAGACCTCCCTACCTTTATACTCTATTCCCTTTGAAATAAAGGCAAACATTCTATTTACCTTCCCTATTTAGGGCAACATGGTGGCTCAGTGGTTAGCACTGCTGCCTTACTGCACCAGGAACACGTTTGTTTCCAACCTTGGGTACTGTGTACGTGGAGTTTGCAAATTCTCCCAGTGTCTGCATGGATTTTCTCCAGGCGCTCCAGTCTCCTCCCATAGTCCAAAGACAAGCAGGTTAAGTTGATTGGTCATGTTAAGTTACCCTGTAGTGTTCAGAGATATCCAGGTTAGGTGGATTAGCCACAGTAAATGAGAGATTACAGGGATAGGTTGGGAGTAGAATACTGGGTATGGGCGGGATGCTCTTTAGAGGGTCCGAGCAGATGCAATGGGCCAAATCGCCTCTTTCCACAAGAAAGGAGAAACTGAAAAGACAAAGAAAACCAGCCCAATGACAGTCTTCAACATTATCCTGGATAGTTATTTAAACATTAAGAAAAGTTCCCACAGTAACTGGACACAGCATTGAGGTCAGTCACCAGAGCAGATCAGTACTGTTTCTAAATGCCACTATGACTTTTCTCCTGGATTGGTCACAAAGTCGGTATTAACCTTCACATTCTTGGAAACTCTAGGACGTTTGGCAGCCCTAATCATGACGTAAATATAGAGATGTTTGCTACTTCTTTGCAACAAGCACTAGATATTTATAATTAGAATAAAATTACAGCACAGCGATATATTAGATAATCATTATTTTATAACCTTGTAATCAATCTCTCCCCACCCTCACTATTACTCTGTATTGACTTCATCCTCCAGCTTTACATTTCCCTAAATTTCTCCACCTCCATAAAAAAAAGGTTCCTAAATAGAAGCGAATTCAGGACAAACTTAGTTACCCAAATAATGTTAACAATGTAGAACTTATCACCATAGTGGTTCAAACAAATATCAGAGAGGGCAAGTACAAGGAAGAAAGGAAGGGAAGGTTATGCAGAACAGATATGGAAAGGAGGGATCAAAGGAAGCTCATGTAAGGGATTGAGAATGGCATTAGACGAATTGGACCGAACAAAGCATGGCATAGAAAAAGGCTACATACAATCTCCCCATGAATATCTGATATTTAAATCAGCATTCCTTTGTCTGAGTTGGTTAGTTTATCATGCATCCTTCAGGGCCTTAGATTTTGCCATGTGTCCAACTACATTTTCTACCAATGCCATAAAGATATAAATTAATAAATTATCACACGAACATTTTAAGTACTGAATAGAAGTAATAATTATGGGACCAAGGATCTTAAGCACATGATCGCTCATGATCATATCAGAAGACATTTCCAAAGGTAGGTGAGGAATAAGACACTGAAAACAAAACAGGCCTGAAAAGCCACAAATGTCAAACAATTACACATTACACTTTAAGCATACTGGTACAATTAATACAAAATGAGCAATAATTAACCCAGAAGTTCAAAGATCCCAACCTTCCTTAGGTAATTGCCAGAATTATTTCTGCTTAAATGCATTTTAGAATTTATCAAAAGTCACCTTAAACTGTTCGATCCTTGTCTCACTTTTGAAACCTCAACAACTGTCACAACATCCCCCCCCCCTCAGAATTTCTCACCACAATTTCAATTATGATCTCAATTGCTATTTGAGCTCTTTTGCCTGCTCTACGCACCACTCCCTCCTCAAATTCTCCCAAACATACTCTCACAAACATACGGTCTTGCCAACTGAAGTAGCATCATTGCGCCAATGGTCTTGTTTAACGATGACACTATCTACAACCACTTCCTTATACCCTTCACCATCACAGCCTCCTAGAATCAACTCATTCTGCATCTCCCCAAAGCATACTCACTCAAAACGACATTCAAACTCCTAAATATTTAGCCTTAGTCTTCACTTCCACATGATGCTAATGAAGCCAGAGATTTTCACAGTCATTCACTCACTTCCACCTTTCATAGCTTCATTCTTCACAAATAGCTTTACTCAATCCCATCTCAGCTGATCTCCTCAGCATTCACTATTTTGTCCCCTCAAGACTTAAGTCTTCTCTCAGAGTTCTTGAGGGGTCCACCTCTTATTTCTTTGACCAGATCCCCATTAATTGAATTTTTCTTGACCCTCCTGATGATCAGTCACTGTACATCATTCTCTGACCTTATTACACTCTTGACAACGTGCAAACTTTCATATTATCTTCAAACTCCCCGAATACATTATTACTTCATAGTTTCATGTCGCCTTTCCTTCAGTTCCATATTTTAAATTTTCCCAATCAGGATTCTGCTTTTGTCACAACACAGAAATAGCTCTAAGGAAAGTGACTATGGTCACAGTGCACTATCTCTCCTTGATGTTTGCACCTGTTGACATAACCTACATCACCAATAATACAACATCCCTTTCTCTCCAATATCCAGCTCAATCACATTTGCTTACTTTATATTGATGAGGATGACAAATCCTGAAAAAAATGCTGAGTTTTATTTTGAAAATATACTTGATAAAAATTTGGTACAATAAAAGAAGTCGTGTGTTCAAACGGCAGCCTAAGATCTCATTTCCCTAATTCATCAAGTCAATTCAGTCAGAATACGTATCAAAAAAAACTCCAAGAACATCTGGCAACACAGCATGCTGCTCAATTTTGAAAATATCAAGCGATGCTGAATACTCAGGGGAATCATGGTCTTAAAAACTATCAATATTTTCAATGCTTTGCAGCAACACACCCTCATGGTTTTCAACAGAGTAAAATAGACTATTTGAAGACAATTCGCCACATTTTGCTATAGTAGAATGAACAGTCAAGCTAGTCAGTCCTCACCATTATTAAAGTGGAAATCTGTCAGCAACTTCCGGCTTCCACAGTTTGCTATAATGTGGCATTGCTGGAGTACACAGCAGTGAAATACATGAACCAGTGTGAAGTTTCTGTACATTTACGATAAACTCATTAGGAAAAGTTGCAGACTGTTCGTTCCGGTGGAAATATTTTTAACTGTAATGAACACAAAATAACCATCCATCTGCCATAAAGTAAAGTTTATCCCATTTTTAGAAAAATGAAAACATCTGTCTAAAGCCCACATGTATTGCTAGCATCTAAGTTGAGATAAACCCAACAGGTGCCAGCCAGGATGCAGTTATAGTAAAGATGTCAGCTGTAAGTTCAGCAACATGACTCTCAATTCAGAATCAGAAGACTGAGGAAGTGCTGCATTTATCTTTTGGATATGGTCGTATAACAGAGCCTCATCTACCTCTTAATATATCCCACATCTGGTTATCACTCATTCACCGATCTATACTGGCTCCAAGTCCTGGTAGTCCTCAAATCTAAAATTCCTTTTGTTTTCAAATCATTCCAGCTTTCTGAGACCTCTGCACTCCCCCAATTTCATTCTCTCATACATCCTAACTTCCATCACTCCAATACAGGTGGCTGCTTCTTCACCTGCCCAAGCCCTAACCGCAGTTGTTGACTTCCTTATCCTCTCTGTCTCCCCACTTCTCTCCATTTTAAAATTACTTCTTTGATGAGCTATGATCACCTTTCCTAATATCTCCATGCTGCTTTATGTTAAATTTAGTTCAATAACACGCAAAAAGCCATGGGCCCTTTCACTTTAAGGGTACTTAATGCCTCCCAGTTGCTGTTTAGTTCACTGTTGTTCACAAATTAGCTGTTCATTTACAGTTACTGCACTTTGCAGTTACTTAACTGGTCATAAAGCTATACGAAGCATTCACGGCTTTGAACTGTGCCATATAAATGCCAGTCTTTTAATCAACATTTTTAATACAGTTCCACTATAAATGCCATCTACCTGACAAATAGCAATACTTCTCTTTTAAGACTGCATCAGATCTTATTCTAGCTGTATCTAAGATAGCAGGAACTGCAGATGCTGGAGAATTCGAGACAACAAGGTATAGAGCTGGATGAACACAGCAGGCCAAGCAGCATCATAGGAGCAGGAAGGCTGACGTTTCGGGCCTAGACCCTTCATCAGAAAATGATAGAAGGTTGCTTTTTGGGCTGGAGGCATGTGATCAGCGGTGTGCCACAAGGATCGGTGCTGGGTCCACTGTTTTTTGTTATTTATATAAATGATTGCGACGTGAATATCAGAGGGAAGGTTAATAAGTTTGCAAATGACACCAAAATAGATGGTGTAGAAGATGGAGATTAATTTAAATAAACATGAGGTATTACATTTTGATAAAGACAAATAAGGGTAGGACTTATACAGAAAATGGTAGGGCCCTGGGGAGTGTTGCAGAACAGAAATCTAGGGGTGCAGGTGCCCGATTCCTTGAAAATGGATTCGCAGGTAGACAGGGTGGCGAAGGCAGCGTTTGGCAAGCTTGCCTCCATTGTTCAGTAGATTGAATACAGGAGTTGGGACATCACGTTACGGTTGTACAGGACATTGCTGAGGCCACTTTTAAAATATTATATTCAATTCTGGTCACCTTTCTATAGGAAGGGTGTTGCTAAACTTCAGAGGGTTCAGAAAAGATTTATCAGGATGTTGCTGGGACTGGAGGGTTTCCGCTATAGGGAAAGGCTAAATAGACTGGGGCTATTTACCCCTTGAGTGTCAGAGGCCGCGGGGTGACCTTAGTAATGTTTATAAAGTCATGAAGAGCATAGATAGGGTGAATAGCCAAGGTCTTTTTCCCAGGGTGGGTGAGTCCCAAACTAGACGGCATAAGTTTGAGGTGAGAGGGGAAAGATTTAAATAGGACCCAAGGAGGAACTTCTTCATGCAGAGGGTGGTACATGTATGGAACAAGCTACCAGAAGAAGTGGTGGAAGCAGGCACAATTACAACATTTAAAAAGCATCTGGATGAGTACATGAATAGGAAAGGTTTAGAGGGATATGGACAAATGCTGGCAATAGGACTAAATCAGATTGGGATGTCTGATCGGCACGTTGAACTGAAGGGTCTGTTTCCATGCTGTATGAACCTATGACTCAATGGCGAGTCTCAAAAGGAAACACAACACTACTGACTGTATTAGCTTGTGCTACAGAAGTTTTAACCAGGAAATAAGCCAGCACACAGTAGAACTGTAGGATTTGAAAATCGAAGTGCATTACAACAAAGCTGGTTTCAAGTGAAACCAATTTCAAAAAACTATAGGCCATTCAGGGAAGTAACAAGCTTTGATTATTTCACAATTTCTTTGCAGTTAAATGCTTACAAATAAAGTGAAGCTGGTATTAAAGAATATTGCTCTAACAATGGGCACCTATAACAAAACACAAACTTGTATACAAGAGGCAACACAAAGCCAAATATGTGTGTAAGGTATGAACAAATGACAGCCTTTAATGCATCAAGCTCTTTTGCAAATTATAGCACGACACAACCCTATCACAATCTGCTGTACTTGGGTCATTTCTCTTGCATTTTACTTCCTTTCTGCTCCCAAATTCATGCCAAGTCAGTAAATGTCTGTGATTGCGAGGGAGCTGTAAGTTTTGTAAATGAAACAACTTCTTTTAAAAGAAATTCACGAGCTCTTACCGAATATACTTAGCATGGGGTGGAATGTTTACATGGCTTTTCTGCCTGTGTGCTCAGTAAAGAATTTCTAACTTTACTGACAAGCATTTTTAATACTACTTACATATGATTGTACATGTTCTTATTTTTAAAACAAAAAAAAAAGCAACTGATGTTAGTCCCAAGGAGTAATTTACAGAATTCACTGCACAGCAAAGACTAACAGGTTAACCCCTCAGAAATCCACAATATTAACAACCCACAGTTTCAACACAATTCAGCAAGAGAATCACAACTCAACTAGAGTTCTAACTGGTGAACAGGAGAGTTACTATTCTGGTTTGTTTGAAATAAGTACAACAATCTCATCTACTCTCAAAAGATTCGGCTGCTGGTTAGTTCAATTTGAAAAGATATAAAACTGGAAATACCTGACACTTCAACTTTCACGCTGGGAAACTGAGCTTAGACACAACGGTGAAGAACTGGACTGCTGCTCTGACAGCTGCCTCTTGGTCTATCAAGACTTATCATGTGACTGTGAGGAAATGAGTACTGTGCTGCAAGACAGAACAATAGGGGCAGTTTGAACCTTTGTCGAGTTTCTGCTGAGTTTCAGTCGCTCCACCAGCAAAAATTCAACCTGTTTGTCAATCTGAATTTTAATCAAACAAAATAAACATGCAGCAACAGTTTGAGAGGGATGTGTATTTGAAGTAAAATCCAATTTGAATTGAATGTCTTCACACACACACACACACACACACACACACAAAAAGCAATTGCAGATAGCTCAACCAACATCTTAAAATAAAACTGAATATAACTTCCAATAAGAAAGATGTGTGGGAGGCCAGTTTAAGTCTTTTTTGAAACTTCTACTTAATCTAAAAGTTATCAGTCCCCATGATTTCAAATAAAAACGGAAAGAACTGCAGATGCTGAAAATCAGGAACAAAAACAGAAGTTGCTGGAAAAGCTCAACAGGTTTGGCAGCATCTGTGAAGAAAAAACTCAAGAGTTAACAGTTCGAGTCTGGTGACCCTTCCTCAAAGTTCTGAGGAAGGGACACCTGATCCGAAACATTAACTCCGATTTTTTTCTTCACAGATGCTGCCAGACTTGCTGAGCTTTTCCAGCAACTTCTGTTTTTACTGCCTAGGATTTCGAACATGCTCATGAACTGATCTACACAATTAGGAGATGCATCAAGGCAATCCACAGAGACAAAACATGCTGCTGTTTCAGCAAATAATTTCAAATAAACTCGAGTTTCTTGTGATTACAGTACTGCCGTATATTTTACCTCTGAATTGTACGTACATCTGCACAGTCCCAGTTACACTTTTGAGTCTTTAGTTTAATTATAAAAAATTCAATAACTAGGGCATGGTTCCCTACAAAGCACAATCTACCTTCACATGGATAAGATCTGTTAACTGTACAAACATTTACAGAAACCATCATTCATAAGAACATAAGAACTTGGAGCAGGAGTAGGCCATCTGGCCCCTTGAGCCTGCCCCGCCATTTAATAAGATCATGGCTGATCTTTGAGACTCAGTTCTACTTACCCACCCACTCACCATACCCTTAATTCCTTTACTGTTCAAAAATTTATCTAGCCTTGCCGTAAAAACAGTGAGGTAGCTTCAACCACTTCACTGGGCAGGGAATTCCACAGATTCACAACTCTTTGTGTGAAGAAGTTCCTCCTGATCTCAGTCCTACATCTGCTTCCCTTTATTTTGAGGCGATGCCCTCTAGTCCTAGTTTCACCTGCTAGCGGAAACAACCTCCCTGCCTCCACTTTATCTATTCCCTTCATAATCTTATATGTTTCTATAAGATCTCCCCTCATTCTTCTGAATTCCAATGAGTGTAAGCCCAGTCTACTCAGTCTCTCCTCATAATCCAGGCCTCTCAACTCTGGAATCAATGGAGTGAATCTCCTCTGCACCCTGTCCAGTGCTAGTATATCTCTTCTCAAGTAAGGAGACCAAAACTGCACACAGTACTCCAGGTGTGGCCTCACCAGGACCCTCTACAGCTGCAGCATAGCCTCCCTGTTTTTAATCTCCATCCCTCGAGCAATGGCAGACAAAATTCCATTTGCCTTTTTAATTACCTGCTGCACCTGCAATCCCACCTTCAGTGATTCATGCACAAGGACACCCAAGTCCCTTTGCACAGCAGTGTGCTGCAATTTTTTACCATTTAAAACATAGTCCATTTTGCTGTTATTCCTACCAAATGGATGACCTCACACTTATCAACATTGTACTCCATCTGCCAGACCTTTGCCCACTCACTTAGACTATCTATATCCCTCTGCAGACTTTCAGTGTCTTCTGCACACTTTGCTCTACCACTCACCTTAGTGTCATCTGCAAATTTTGACACACAACACTTAGTCCCCAACTCCAAATCATCTATGTAAATTATAAACAGTTGAGGTCCCAACACTGATCCCTGAGGCACACCACTAGCCATTGACCGCCAACCAGAAAAACACCCATTTACTCCTACTCTTTAGAACATAAGAACATAAGAACTAGGAGCAGGAGTAGGCCGTCTGGCCCTTCGAGCCTGCTCCGCCATTCAATAAGATCATGGCTGATCCTTTCGGGGACTCAGATCCACTTACCCGCGTTCTCACCGTATCCCTTAATTCCTTTATTGTTCAAAAAAAAATCTACCTTTTTTTTAAAAAACATTTACTGAAGTAGCGTCAACTACTTCACTGGGCAAGGAATTCCATAGATTAACAACCCTCTGGGTGAAGAAATTCCTTCTCAGTTCAGTCCTAAATCTGCTCCCTCTAATCTTGAGGCTATGCCCTCTTGTCCTAGCTTCACCTGTCAGTGGAAACATCCTCTCTACTTCTGTCTTATCTATTCCCTTCATAATTTTATGTTTCTATAAGATCCCCCCTCAATCTTCTGAATTCCAATGAATATAATCCCAATCTACTCAGTCTCTCCTCATAAGCCAACCCCCTTCAACTCCAGAATCAACCTAGTGAACCTCCTTTGCACCCCCTCCAGTACCAGTACATCCTTTCTCAAGTAAGGAGACCAAAACTGCACAGAGTACTCCAGGTGTGGCCTCACCAGCACCTTGCACAGCTGCAACATAACCTCTCTGCTTTTAATCTCAATCCCTTTAGCAATGAAGGACAAAATTCCATTTGCCTTCCTAATTACTTGTTGTACCTGCAGACCTACCTTCTGTGATTCATGCACGAGGACACCCAGGTCCCTCTGCATAGCAGCATGCTGCAATTTTTTACCATTCAAGTAATAATCCTTTTTACTATTACTCCTACCAAAATGTATGACTTCACATTTATTTACATTGTATTCCATCTGCCAGACCTTTGCCCACTCACTCAATGTGTCTATGTTCCTCTGCAAAGTTTCATAGTCCTCTGCACACTTTGCTTTGCCACTCATCTTAGTGTCATCTGCAAACTTTGACACCCTACACGTGGTCCCCAACTCCAAATCATCTATATAAATTGTAAATAATTGCGGTCCCAACACCGATCCCTGAGGCACACCACTGGTCACTGACTGCCAGCTAGAATAGCACTCATTTATCCCCACTCTTTGTTTCCTGTTAGTCAACCAATCCTCTATCCATGCTAATACTTTACCCTTAATGCCATGCATCCTTATCTTATGCAGTAGCCTCTTGTGTGGCACCTTGTCAAAGGCCTTTTGGAAGTCTAGGTACACCACATCCACTGGGTCCCCATTGTCCACCTCGCTCGTAATGTCTTCATAGAATTCCAAAAGATTTGTCAAGCATGACCTGCCCTTCATGAACCCATGCTGCATCTGCCCAACGGGACAATTTCTATCAAGATGCCTTGCTATTTCTTCCTTGATAATAGACTCAAGTATCTTCCCCACTACAGAGGTTAAGCTAACCGGTCTATAATTCCCCATCTTTTGTCTACTTCCCTTTTTAAACAGTGGCGTCACATTTGCTGTTTTCAAATCTGCTGGGACTGCCCCAGAGTCCAGTGAATTTTGGAAAATTACCGCCAGTGCACCTGCTATTTCTCCCGCCATCTCTTTTAGTACCCTGGGATGCATTCCATCAGGGCCAGGAGACTTATCAATCCTTAGCTCCATTAGCTTGCCCAACACTACCTCTTCCGTAATTATGATTGTTTCCAGGTCCTCACCTACCTTTGTCTCTTTGTCAATTACTGACATGTTATTAGTGTCCTCCACTGTGAAGACCGATACAAAATACCTGTTCAATACCTCGGCCATTTCATCATATCCCACAACTAAATTCCCCTTCTCATGCTCTAAAGGGCCAACGGTTACTTTAGCCACTCTTTTTCATTTTATATACTTATAGAAACTTTTCCTATCTGTCTTTATATTCTGTGCTAGATTTTTCTCATGTTCTATCTTACTTTTCTTTATAGTTCTTTTTGTGGCTTTCTGTTGACCTTTAAAGTTTTCCCAATCTTCTAGTTTCATGCTGTTTTTGGCCACTTTGTATGCCTTCTCTTTCAATTTGATAGCCTCTCTTATTTCTTTAGACACCCATGGCAGATTACCCCTTTTCTTACAGTCCTTCCTTTTCATTGGAATATACTTTTGCTGAGCACTTTGAAAGTCCTCCACTGCTCGTCAACTGTCCCACCATAAAATCTTTGTTTCCAGTTTACTTTAGCCAAGTCCTCCCTCATTCTATTGTAGTTCCCCTTGTTCAAGCACAGGACCCTGGTATTGGATTTTATCTTCACACTCTCCATCGGTATTCTAAATTCAACCATACTGTGATCACTCCTTCCAAGAGGATCCCTAACTATGAGGTCATTAATTATTCCTGTCTCATTACACAGGACCAGATCTAGGATAGCTTGCTCCTGCGTTGGTTCCATTACATACTGTTCAAGAAAACTATCACAGATACACTCAACGAACTCCTCCTCAAGGCTACCCTGACCAAGCTGGTTCGACCAATCTACATGTAGCTTAAAATCCCCCATGATAATTGCCATACCATTTTTACAGGCATTAGTTATTTCTTTGTTTATTGCCCGCCCCAATGTGATGTTATTATTTGGTGACCTATAGACTACGCCTATCAGTGACTTTTTCCTCTTAGAATTTCTAATTTCCACCCAAATGGATTCAACCTCATTCTCCATAGAACCTATATCATCTCTCAGCACCGCCCTGATGGCGTTCTTGAATATCAGAGCTACACCACCTCCCTTACCTTCCTGTCTGTCCTTCCGAATAGTCTGGTACCCTTGGATATTTAACTCCCAGTCGTGACCATCCTGTAACCATATCTCCGTAATGGCTAACAAATCATATTCATTCGCGATGATTTGTGCCGTTAACTCATCAACCTTGTTACTACCTTTGCTTTCTACTGGTCAACCAGTCCTCTATCCATGCCAATACATTACCTGTAACACCGCGCAACTTTATCTGATGTAGCAGCCTTTGGTGTGGCACCTTGTCAAATGCCTTCTGGAAATCCAGATATACCACATCCACAGGTTCCCCAGTGTCCACCATGCAAGCAATGTCCTCAAAGAATTCCACCAAATTAGTTAAACATGATCTACCCTTCATGAACCCATGCTGGGTGTTCCCAATGGGACAATTTACATCCATTTTGCTTAATTAGTATACTACATGCTCGAGTAATCTCAGAAAATGAGAATGCCACAACAGTAAAAAAGAAAATTAATGCCAAGACCTAAACTAAAAAATTAGACAGGCAGTACACCTTAACAGAGAGTCAAATATAAAACATTTTATCTAAGAGATCAACTGATTTATATGATCCCAGATTTCAGTTCATTTGTGACCCGATGTAACAGATTCATTTTAGCCAGCAGTAACAAAGTTAATAGGGTGGATCACAACATATCTATTCATGTATTTAGATATTGATCATTCACAGAACTAAATCAGTAATAAGTGATATCAGCCAAGCAAAGTTAACCCCATTAGTTTGTGTGCAGAAGCAGCATGGAAATGTGTGAAGAATTCTTGGAGTCCTGGATAGTAAATCTTGAAATAAATCTTACTCCCCTTAAATGGGGCTTTAAGAATCCATAATACAACTTCATCTATTATGGATATGTTGTTCTTAATACTTCACATAGGTTCAAACCGATGACAGATAAGTAATTATTTGAAATTCCAACAAAATGGATGTTCCATTGTCTAAAAAGCAGAAAATGCTGAAATTTAACAGCAAGCTTACCAGCATCTAAGAAGACAAGACAATATTTCAGGGCAAACCCCGAGTCAGAGAACTCTCGGGTTGAGGCATTTGTCATCTCTTCCTCACTTTGTAAAATATTGTGTATTTCCAGCATTTTCTGGCACAGAAATTGCATTGACAACTAAACCAAACATAAGTGAAGGAACATTTCCTCACTTTTGAATTCCATTCCCTTCAAGAAAAAGGCCCTTAGACTTTTTGGTCACTTTTGCCTCTGTTCAACAACTTTCAGATACTTGCATCCATAGACGCCTAACCCAAGAACATCTCACTGAAATAAAAACGGCAGTTGTTAGAAATACACAGCAGGTCCAGAAGCATCTGCAGAGAGAAACAGACTTAATGTTTCAAGTCAAATACGATTCCTCAGAACTCCCTCTTGATGACGATTCACTAACAGCTTTAAGGAGAAAGTTTTCAAATACAAATTGTAAAACTGACAGTGAGCAGAGGTCTTATCAGGACAGGTTAGCTCTGCATCCATTAGAGTTCAGAATAGTGAGGGATAATTTCAAGATGCTGAGGGGACTTGACAGCATGGGTGCTGATGCTTCCCTTTTTGGGAAGACTAGAATTAAAGCCTGAAGATCTGCAATTACACTGCAACAGTTACTGGGAAAGATCAAGGCTTACCTCAGGAAAACAAAAATTCATTCACAGGAGTATGTTTGACTCAAACATTTCAGGTTTGTACAAAATATGAATGCAGAAGAGTTTAAAACAATCATATTAGACTCAAAATGTTTTCAGTTTCTCTTTCCTTAGATGCTGCCAGACATGCTGTGAAGCTCCAGCACTTTGTTTTTATTTCAGATCTCCGGCATCTGCAGTACTTTTCCTTTAAATGAGAAATCCATTGTACTTTGCTCAAGTCTAAAATAATTCTGTACAAGTTTGCCTGAAATCTTTCCTCAAATAATTGGCAGAATATAACATGGGTGAAAAGGTGCAGCGTTGGAAGGTGTAATTTGCGTGGGCGGAAGTTAGTTTGGACTATAAACAACAGCAAAAAAACTGGAATTGTTTCTTCCCAAGGATGTCCATACATATTTAAAACCTGAAGATCTGCAGTTTCAGTGCGACAGACACGTGAGAAAAGCCGAACTTACCTCAGGAAAAAGCAAATTCATTTCATAAATATGCCTAAAAAAGATCATTTCAAAGCACAAATAGTTCAGGAAATACAGCCATTAAAAATGAGCAACGAGGTTCATTATTTTGGAATTTATTTCCTTGTTCGATATCAGAATCTGGATTGAGAGAACAGATTATGTAATACGAGGCTACAATTCCACGAATTAGGAAATAACCTTCATTTGCTGATTGCTCTGCAATTAGAAGAAAGGGGCCCTGAAGGCTGACATGTTTTGTGACAGCAAGCGAGGTTACTTAAAAAGGAACTGTATTTTCTTGCTCTTTTTTCCCATTATTATCTTCTTGAGTCATGTACCTTTCCTGATGAGATTGCAGACTTATCCTGGCAATAGTATGGTGACATGAGCCCCTGACGTGTACAAAGTAGTATTTTAGACCTGAACATTGAGGAGTCAACATGGGACATGCTTTCCCAGATTTGGTTTTGTGCAATGAGAAGGGGATAATTAATAATTAAAAAGGTCATTTAGGATAATATGACCATAATATGACAGAATTCTTAAGCAAACAAAAAAGTGCTGGAGAAACTCAACATGTCTGGTAGCATCTATGGAAACAGCAGAGTTAACACATTGAAACCAATAATGACTCTCTTTCAGAACTCTGAATTTAGAGTTGTGGTTAAAATGAGTTCATTTCTAGGTCCTCACCTGCCATTGCCTCGTCATCAATTACTGGCATGTTATTTGTGTCGTCCACAATGAAGACCAATACAAAATACCTGTTTAACACCTTGGTTATTCCTCATTTCCCATTATTAAACTGCCCTCTCATCCTCCAAAGTACCAATGTTTACCTTAGTCACTCTTTCATTTTATATATTTGTAGAAACCTTTAAGTGTTTGCTTTGGTGAATACAGGGCTTCTTGCAGAGATAAGGGTAAGGTAAGATTCTGTTCTTTCTCTTACTGTGAAGGATCAGAGATGGCAGTTAGGACAGTGAATGTTCCTCCTGCCGGATATGGGAGATCAGTGTGTAGTCTAGTGTCCCTGATGACTAAGTCTACAGGACGCGTGACTAGCTGCAGCTCCTCACAGACCACGTGGTTCAGTTGTAGAGGTAGTTGGACACAATGAGCAGCATACAGAGGACACAGAGTGTGATAGACAAGAGTTACAGTGATGTGGTCACACCACAGGTTCAGTCAGGTAGATAGTGCAGGAATGTCCTATGGCTATTCCCCATTCTAACAGATACACCATTTTGGATAGGTTGGGGGAGACAGGGTAGTACAACAGCAGCACCACAATTGCCTGACCCTGGTCTACAACAGAGCCAAAGTCCAAGCGAGTGCTGGTAGTAGGGGATTCACTAGTCAGACGCACAGACAGGCCTTTCTGTGGTTGCAATTGGGACTCCAGGATGAAGTGTTGCCTCCCTGGTGCCAGGGTCGAGGATATCTCTAAGCAGTTGCACTAAATGCTTAAGCGGGAGGGCAAGCAACCAGAGGTTGTTGTACATATTGGTAACAATGACATAGGTAGGAAAACGGATGAACTCCTGAAGAGTGATTATAAGGAATTGGGCAGAAGGTTAAAATGTTGGACCTCACGGGTAGTAACTTCTGGACTATTTATGGTGCTACGTGTTAGCAGGACTAGGAATGACTAGTTCGATTGTGAAAACTGGGCAGCATTGGCAATATGCGCCAAAGTGCCTTTTTCCATGCTGTAGACCTCTATGACTATGACTAGTATAGACAATGTCACAGTTTACCAAATACCAAGATATTTATTTGTGGACTGGAAGTCAAAAGTATTTGTTCTTAGTTTAACATCCCCATTAGAGGTCTGTTTTCCACAACAGAACTTTTATTTTATTATACAAGATCTATACCTCACTCTAACCTTCAGCAAGCACTGAGCCAAATATCACAGCAACTACTTAGTGCTCTAATAAAACAAAGAACTGCAGATGCTGGAGATCTGAAATAAAGAAAAACAGAAATTGCTGGAGAAATTCAGTCTGGCAGCATCTGTGACAAAGCTCTAAAGAAGGATCGTGGATACTAATTGTTAACTCCCTCCTCTTCACTGATGCTGCCAGTCCTGCCCAGTTTCTCATGCAATTTCTGTTTTAATCATTTAATGCGATGGCTGACAACAACTTGCCTTTAACATAATAAACGGCACTTCATGAGAGTATCAGTTAAACTTGACTCAGACATTTCAGCATTGTTTGGAACTCTTCTGCATCACATTTTAGACAATCATGTTGGAATTGAAACATTTCCTGTTTCTCTACCCTTAGATGCTGCCGGACCTACTGTGAACCTTCAGCACTTGTGGGGGAATCACAGGGGAGCGGGGAGGGGAAGGGAACCCTCTGTGTAGGGGGAGCATAGGTGGAGAAGGGACCCTATGTGTGGTAGGGGCATAGAAGGGAGGGAGGACCCTGTGAAGGGGGTGGCATGGGGGAGGGGGCAAAT
>NC_063361.1:10138194-10213475 GCF_021869965.1 Rhincodon typus | reverse complement strand
TATCTCAGATTCTCCAGCATCTGCAGTTCCTGCTATCATTGCAATTATCTCAGTGTTTTAACACACCCACACCAGCAGGATGTAAGATCAACCAAAATACATTTGAATAAAACGACTGGCAGTTAAGAAAAAAAACAATAGGCTATGTTTTCATAAAATAAAGAGCTGCAGATGCTGGAGATCTGAAACGAACGCAGAAATTGCTTTGAAACTCAGGAGATCTGGCAGTGTGGAGAAAGCAGAGTTAACTTTTCAAGTCTGGTGATTCTTCAGAACAGATAGCAGCTCAGGAAAAGGTGGTCTTTGTGATGAAAACAAGATTGGAGGTGGTGGGAAGAGGTGAGGGGATAATAGGTGGAGACTTAGCTCAGAAAGAGATATGAAAGGGGTAGGCAAATGAGGTGATTATTGGTGGTTGGTCAAGGTGGAAGAAAAGCTGAGTAAGTGATAATGAGAGTTATGAATGGAACAGAATGGGAAAGCTGTGCTGAAAGTAACCCTTGCCTGACATGTGGGATTGGGTTAAAAAACATGTAAGGACAGGCAGCACGGTGGCTCAGTAGTTGGCACTGCTGCCTCATTGCTCCAGGAACCCAGGTTCAACTCCAGCTTTGAGTGACTGTGTGGTGTTTGCACAATCTCTCTGAATCAATGTGGATTTCTACCAGGTGCTCTGGTTTCCTCCCACAGTCCAAATATGTGCAGGTTAGGTGGGTTGGCCATGGTAAGTTCTGTAGTGTCCAGGGATATGCAAGTTAGGTGATTTAGCCATGGTTTAAAACGCCATGAGCAGTTACAGGGATTGGGTGTGGTGGGCACAAGGTGGATCTGGGTGGGATGCTTTTCGGAGGGGCAGTGCAGACTCGATGGTCCTAAATGGCCTGTATCTGCACTGTAGGGATTCTATGACAGGGTAAAGTAAAGGGGTCTTTTTCAGGATGGCAGCCGATGACTAGTGGACTTCTGCAAGGGTCCATGTTAGTACCACGACTATTCACGTTATACATTTATGAACTGGACAAAGGAACTGAGTCCATTGTTGCTAAGTTTGCAGATGACATAAAGATAGGTGGAGGGACAGGTGGTTTTGAAGAAATAGGCAGGTTGCAGAAGAACCTGGACAGGTTAGGAGCATGGGCAAAGAAGTGGCAGATGGAATACAATGTGAGAAAGTTTGAGGTTATGCACTTTTTTGGAAGAATAGAGAAGTAGACTATTTTCTAAACTGGGAAAGGGTTCAGTAATCTAAGCACAAAGAGACTTGGGAGTCCTAGTTCAGGAGTCTCTTAAGGTTAACATGTTGGTGCTGCATAAAGCTCTAGTCAGGCTGCATTTGGAATATTGTGAGCAGTTTTGGGCCACATATCTAGGAAGGAAGTGTTGTCTTTGGAGGGGGTCCAGAGGAGGTTCACAAGAATGATCCCAGGATGAAGGGTTTGTCATATGAAGAGCAGTTGAGGACTCTGGGTCCATACTCAATGGAGTTTAGAAGAGGGAATTTATTGAAACTTACAGAGTATTGGACAGACTGGATACGGAGAAGATGTTTCCACTAATTGGAGAAAGTAGGACCAGAGAGCACAGCTTTAGAACTGAGACGAAGAGGAATTTCTTCAGCCAGAGGGTAGTGAATCTGTGGAACTCATTGCCACGGAAGGCTGTGGAAGTCAAGTCATTGAGTGTATTTAAGGCAGCTGCTAGGATCTTTGTTAGCAAAGGGCTCAAGGGTTATGGAGAGAAGGTAGGAGAATGGGTTTGAGAAACATATCAGCCAGTTTATTTGGATTTTAGTAAAGCCGCTGACAAGGTTCAGCATGGTAGACTAATTAGTAAAGTTAAATTACAGGTGATTCAGGGTGAGCTTGCCAGTTGGATACATAATTGGCTTAAAGATGTGACAGACAGAGAGTAATGGTGGGTTGCTTTTCAGACTGTGACCAGCAGTGTTCCACAGGGATCAATTCTGGACCCTCTTTTGTTGTCATTTATGTAAATGATTTGGATGAGAATAAAGAAGGCATGGTTAGTAAGTTTGCGGATGACACCAAAATTGCTGGCATGCTAGATATTGAAGAAGATTTTCTAAAATTATAAAGGGATCTTAATCAAATGGGTCAATGGGCTGAAAAATGGCACGTGGAGTTCAATCTGGATAAATGTGGGGTATTGCATTTTGATACAACAAACAAGGGTAGGGCTTATACAATTAATGGTAGGGCCTTTGGTAGTGTTGTAGAACAGAAGGACCCAAGGGTGCAGGGACATAATTCTTTAAAGTTTGTGCCCCATGTAGACAGGAATGTTCAAAAGTCATATGGCACCCTTATCTTCATCGCTCGGTCCTTCGAGTATAGGAGTTGGGATGTTATTTTGAGGTTGTACAGGACATGGGTGAGGCCTCTTCTGGAATATTGTGTCCAGTTCTAGTTGTACAGTTACAGGCAGGATATTATCAAGCTGCATGTTGCCTGGTATGGAAGGCTTGAGTTATAAAGAAAGGTAAGGCTTGGGATAACACAGTGTGGAGCTGGAGGAACTCAGCAGGCCAGGTAGCATCAGAGGAGCTGATGTTTCAGGTCGGGACCCTTCAGAAAAATGATGCTGTCTGGCCTGCTGTGTTCCTCCAGCTCCACACTGTGTTATCTCAGACTCCAGCATCGGCAGTTCTTACTATCTCTCTTGGATAGGCTGGAACTTTTTCACTGGAGCATAGGAGATTGAAAGGCAACCTGACAGAAGTTAATAAAATAATGAAAGGTATAGATAGAGTTAATGGTAGTTGTCTTTTCCCTAAGATGGGGAATTTCAAGACTAGGAGGCATATTTTTAAGGTGAGAGGTACATAAGAACATAAGAACTAGGAGCAGGAGTAGGCCGTCTGGCCTTTCGAGCCTGCTCCGCCATTCAATAAGATCATGGCTGATCCTTTCATGGGCTCAGATCCACTTACCCACGTTCTCACCGTATCCCTTAATTCCTTTATTGTTCAAAAAAAATCTAGGTAGAGACATTTAAAAAAGATATGAGGCAAATTTTTTATGCAGAGGGTGGTTTGTGTGTGGAATAAACTTCCCGATGAGGTCATGGATGCGTGCACAATTACAACATTTGAAAGACATTTGGATGGATACTTGAATAGAAAAGGTTTGGAGGGATATGGGCCAGGAGCAGGCAGGCGGGAGTAGTTTAGTTTGGGGATTATGTTCAGCATGGACTGGTTGGACCAAAGGGTCTGTTTCTGTGCTGTATGAATCTATGACTCAAGAATCGAAAGGCAAAGCAGATTCAATGGGCTGAATGGCCAAAATCTGCTCCTTTCTCTATCATCTTCAGGAAGACAACGCCCTTTATTTGTATGCAATGCAAGCCATACCAGAGAGCAAATTATCCCAGGCTTTCTCCTTGGACTTTTAAGGAAATGACCATGGATTATTTTTCATCCACAGAATAAATTAAAAGAACTGTTCACACTTCAACAAAGCTTGATTTTTTTTTTATTACAATGCAACTGCCCACAATGACAAATTTTGAGGTTAACTTCAGACGAGGCTTTTGGCTAACCTGCAGGACTTATCATTTATAATTTATTTACTGATTTTGATCGAAGGATATATGTTCCAAGTCAGAATGGTATGTTAAATGGAGGGGATTTCCACACACCTGCTGCTGACCTTGTCCTTCCACATAACTGAAGTGTCAGCTTTGGGCAATGCAATTAAGATATCCCAGTATGGTTCCAACTAAATGGGCAGCCTTAACCTGAGTGCTGTTGAACTTGAATGTTATTGAACGTGTTTTCATTCTCGCAAATAATGCATTTTCAATCATACTCCTGACTCGAACCTTGTAAGCGGAAAACAAGCTTTGTGGAATCAGGAGATGAGTCACTCAGTACAAAATGCCACTCTTATAACCAGCCGTGTATGTCTGCAATGTGTTCAGTGAACTGTGAATTATTATTGTTTGCTACGTTCCTTTTAACTTTCGATTCAAATATAGCTAGCAGCAAAGTTTTAGATCACAACAAGATCAAAGGTTAAGTTACTACACAACTATTGATAAAAGTTGTTAAGTAAAAATGTGATTCTGTTATTAGATTAAGAACAGATACAAAGCTTAAAAGTAAATATAGGCAAAAAATTATTTGTAAAGATCACATCAGTTTAATTATCATTGCAGGTTCATGAGTTGCTTCAAGATTTTCTCCTTTGAAGTGAAGGATTTGCAAAACTGAAGTCAGAATTTAGCAGCTGTGATTGCTTCATTAGTTGAATAGTTGGAGGCTGCTTGCACAGGCAAACTAAATAAGTAGAGCAGGCTTAGAGAAAGAGAGAGAGAGAGAAAATATATCATGTTGCTCCCTCGTTCTGCATCTGCAAATTGATTCCAGCACTTGTGGATCGTCTAGAGTCTTCCAGCTGTTGTTCATTTCTGAATCACTGAAACTGACAAATATATTTTCTGAACATGATGCTTCTCAGAAACTTTCCTAAGAAATTCTGTCTTCAAAATAAAGTTTCACAGATTTACACAGGTCAAACCTAAGATGGCTGCTATGTAAACTATTGATAAATCAGGCCCACAAAGCAATCACTACGGTTGGAATTCCTTATGGGAATTCTCACTATTTATTCTTGTCTTAAAAGCCTTGAATTCTCATTCCTCTAAAAATGTTGTGTTGTCCAAAAGGGCAATCAACTTCCAAATGGCTCCTTTCTAGTTGCTCTTCAGATAACATACAACTTTGGACTCTGTTTTGGCTTATTGAAATTAATCAACAAGGACAACCATGTGACTCCTGGCAGCCATTGTTATATGTTGTATTTCAACAGGCAAAATAGTCTTCTTTTTAAAACATGCAATATTATATATAGACAGTCATGACTCCATCCTCTGGCCTACTTTTGTAGCCATGCTATTTGTGTGCTGGTCCAACTATTTTTCAGTTCAAAGATGACCCTTGGGAGTTTGTAGGAGGGAGACTGAGCAGTGATAATTCTGTTCAATATTACAGAAAGGTGGCTAGATTGTCTGCTGTTGGCAATGATCATTGATTGGATTTTCTGTGGCGTTCTAGCCTGAATCTCGAGTACAGTCTGCTTCACTATCTGAGAATTCCAAAAATTATTGAACTCTGTGCAATCATCAGCAAGCATCCCAACTTCTCATCTCATGATGGAGGGAAGATCATTAATGAAGCGGCTGGAGAAGGGTCAAGGCAATTACCCAGAGGAGCTCTTGCAAAGATACCCCAGAGCTTAGTTAGGGCTAAATCAACCACAATTTATTTTCCTTTGGCATGATTCTGACCAAAGGAGAGTTTTACCCCTGTTCCCATTGACTTCAGCTGACTCCGATCTCTTAATGTCACCCTCATTGAAATGATGCCAAAGGCAATCACTTTCCTTGTGGAATTCAAGGCATTTTCCCACGTTTGCATCAAGGCTGTAATGAATTATGGAGTTCAGTTGCTCTGATGAAGCCCAAGTTGAGTGATGGTGAGCAGTTTATTGTTAAGTGCCATTTGCTAATACTATTAAGGATTTCTTCCATCATTTCGCTGATGACTAAGAATAGGCTAGCAAGGCAAGAACTGGGTGGTTTTGATTTGTCTGCAATTTTTTTTGCCAAGTTATACTATGCAATTTTCCACATTCCGAGTAAATGCCAGTGTTATAGTTGAACTGGGACAGCTTGGCTTGAGATGGGTTCAATGCTTCAGGACTGCAGTAGGGATGATTCCAGCGACTGCAGCTTTCATCATATCAGCCTGTTCTATCATCAAATTGTCTGAAGACAGCCAATTATGATGCTGGGGGTCTTAATAAGGGACCAAGATACAACATCCACTGCAAATTGTGGAGAGAACCAGATTGAAAGAATGGACACAGGTTACATGATATCAAACATGGTCATTGTGTTTCCTTCTGTGGCTGGTGCTTAAAGACGTTGGGCAGAATTTCTACATTGACACTAGTTAGTACCTGTTATCATTTTGAGCAAATGGGATATTACAGAAGGCAAAGTGGAGAAAAGTCAGAAGATTGCCCACCTTGTAGATCAGGCCACTTATTACTTTGTGACAACTAAATAGGCAATTTGCTGTTTTTCAAACAGCTGGCACAATTTACCAATGGTCATATGGCCTTCATATGGGCGTGGGAATCACAGCAGGGCTGTCTTGTGGCTTTCGGGCAGGGCTCCAGTCAGCACCAGAAGTGCACATTGAGAAGCACAAAACTGCTTCATAATCTGCAGGAGAGGTCAGACCAGTCAGCTTCTAATTAAAGATTGTAACAAATAAAAAGCAAAAAGTTCAGAAGGTAATAGGGAAGGTAAATGGAATGTTGCTCTTTTTATCAAAGAGAATCGGGTATAAAAATAGGAAAGTTTTGCTACAACTATACAAGGCTCTAAGGTTTTGGGGCGGGGGAATGGAGGTTGGGTCAGGATTAAAGAGTCACAGAGTAGTACAATACGGAAACAGACCCTTTGCTCCAACTCATCCGCACTGACCAGCTATTCTAAACTGATCTAATCTGATTTGCCAGTAGTTGGCCCATATTCCTTGAAATCTTTCCTATTCATCTACCCATCCAGATGCCTTTTAAATATGATAATTGCGGCCACCTCTACCACTTCCTCCAGCATTTCATTCCATACATGCACCACACTCTGCGTGAAAAAGTTACATGTCAAGACCCTTCTAAATCTTTTCCCTTGCACCTTAAACCTTCTAGCTTTGGACTCCCCTACCTGGGAAAAAGACTTTGGCTATGCATCTCGTCCATGCCCCTCATGATTTTATAAACCTCTATTAGGTCACCCCTCAGCCTCCAATGCTCCAGTGAAAATAGCCCCAGCCTATTCAGCGTATCCCTCAAACCCTCAAATCCCAGCAACATCCTTGTAAATCTTTTTTGAACCCTTTCAAGTTTAACAACATCTTTCCTATAGCAGGGAGACCAGAATTGAATGCAGTATTCCAAAAGGGGCCTAACTAATGTCCTGTACAGCTGTAATGTGATGTACCAACTCCTAGACTCAAAGCATTTACCAATGATGGCAAGTGTACCAAACGCCTTCTTCATCATTCTGTATACCAGCAACTCCACTTTCATGGAACTAGGCACCTGCACCCCGACGTCGCTTTGTTCAGTAACACTCTCCAGGACCTACCATTAACTGTGTAAGTCTTACCCTGGTTTGCCTTTCCAAATAGGTTGGATGAAAGGAAGTGGGTGTCAGGTCCTGGGAGTGCTGGAGGGGGTCTGGGTAAGCTGTAGTTGAGAGTACATGAGATAAGTATGGGGTCAGGATTTAGACTCCATACTTGATGGTCTACTTCTTCCTGAACAGTATTTTAGTTAATTTCATTGCAGCTGTGCAGAGTGTTTGATTTAAATGGAGACTTTCAGAGTGTTCCACGCATAGGAGAATTGCCTGGAAGAAAATTCAGTTTCCTACAATTCCTTTGGAATATGTTGGAATTTGGATTGGACAGGCCCCCCATGCACAACTCCAAACTATGCTACATAATGACTGTCTGTCCAGCGAAGAATCTGCCCCCTCATTACTGATTTTGTCCCACATGATAATTTGTGCAAATGTCATAAATATCAGTATAATTTAAATTGCTGAGATTTAGATAGTTTTTCTTCTAGCTTTACTGGAATAATTTTACATTCATTTGAAAATTGAGAAATTCTAATATTTCTCTTTAATAAATATTAAGCATTCATATAATTAATATTCGTGCAGCATGACAAATAAAATTCTGTCATCTCATATAGGATTTATAATTGTGTGTTATAAAGACACAAATATGTTGCAGAGTGTTCTGTCTTTTACATTAACTTAGCAAAGTAGAGAACGACTGCAGAGAGCAAGAACAAAGGAACCCACTGATAAGTTTAGAGGCTGCCTAAATCCACCAAATCCCCACTCTTGAGGAAAATATTGGGTTTCCCAATGCTCAAAAACCACAGATAAGTAGACTTCAAGCTCAAAGTGGAATAACAAGCAGGCACACAGCCTCATTACTCAGTTTATCAAGTTCCAGCCTGCCTTCTTGATCAGCGCTGTTTAGCTGCCCACCATCAAGCTTTAGTTGAAGCTGGAAGTGAATAGATTGGTGGTAGGTTTTGGTTTTGTTTCTAAAACATTTTAACCCATCAACTGAAGCCTAACCCAAGTTTTAAAAATAAAGTTTTACTTCTCGTTTTGTTTCCAAATATGAATTTTTAACCACAATTTCCTCCTAAAATCAAAACTGAAGAATAATGGAACTAGCAAAGCACAGTACTAAACCGGGGGTGGATGGGCCTGTCGTCACAAGGGAGCACATTAAACGAAGCTGTGAATGCTGCTTGCAGCCTCGCATTCAAAGGCACTCAGTGCCCGATCAAGGCACCTGGCATCAGGACAGAGGGTCTACTTAGCACCACACCCACTGCTCCTACTGCCAACCCCTAACCTCTAATGCACTTAACTTGAACAGAAGACAGAGAAAAGGTAGCATTTCTAACCTAGTAATATTCAGCTTAAACTATAGCCTTCAAAGCACACACTGTCATTCCCAATTGACAGACAAAAGACGAAGGTGTATTATTGGTCAAAAAATATTATGGACAAGGTTAAAAAAATGCAAAGATCAAAAGTCCAGACCACAAGGTGCAAGTTATTTTCCTCTCAGTTGTTTTGATTTTAGCAATGATGCCATGCTGTTGGCTGTAGGGCAACTGCATTCATTGTCTTGATAGTTGATCCGGTGGACCTGGGATTCTTCTTGTTTTAGAATTCTTTATTTTAAGTTTCTTGATTTTCTTGCCTTTCTCCCACATGAAGATAGAGGCAGAGATAGAAACATTCTCCCTGAATGTTCTGGAATTTTCTCTACTCTTCTGCCTCTGTTGCAATTACAGCTTTTTTGAAAAAAAATTTTATGGATTAACCAATCAGGGGGCTGTTTTAAGGCAGCTTTTCCTTAACTTGAAAGATTCTCGGTGCTGTTCAGTCTCACTGCTTCGAGAAGCAACATTGTACCACACCGCTTAACAGTATGCGGCTCTTGAACTTTTAAGTTGCAAAGCTCTCCTGTTATCTCAGTTAAAGAAGCCCAACATCCATTTCAGTTCATAGTTCCAAGAAAAGAAAATATATGGTCTCTTGCTTCACTGGCAGTACTGGTCATATAAACTGGCTACAACACAGAAGTAGTGATGAATTCTGCGCTCTCTGATCTGTAAGAGTATGAGAGAAATCTTAATGTAATATATCAACAAATGAAGGGTCAGGTATTACAGGATTTACTTCTGGAAATGATAAACAAGACCTGATAGAAACATGTTACCAAATTCACCCTGGGTGTGTCCCTGATGAGGAATCTTTGAATGGGGAAGAGGCACCTATCCTTTAACACAAATGAAGAATCGACATAATGCCAATCAAACTCTTGGAAAAGCTGTGAAATTCTCTGGATATGGACTGAAATGGGGAGAAATTTCTTCACTCAGGGGGTGATGAACCCATGAAGAAGGTTCCAAAGGCCATATCATTTAATATGTTTAAGAAATAAATTGATCCATTTTTAGGGGGTTAAAGGTGCTAAGGGATATGGGCTGAGATAGAGCATCAGAATGGTGGAACTGGCTTGATGGGCCAAATGGCCTGTTTCTCCTCTTATTTCCTATTTTCTATCTCACATTACAAAATTGCTCAAAGTGTTCAAATCTGATACATTGAATGAATTAGATGCCCTCTGCTGATCAATCTTGTTGCCAATGATGCTTCTTTGTGGCATCATGCCAACACTTTAAGATGGTGCTTCCGTCCTTTTTCTCATTTTCTCTTGTTGGCCGAGGCAGCCATCTTTGAGCCTTTTTCACTAACAGGCTTAGACCAAGCTTTAGCCTTCCAAAAAAACCACCCCTGGAGCTGTATTGTATATCCTTGCATGCAGGCTGGCCTATTTCAAAGGTTAGCCCTTGCTCTAATTGCAATATTTCCAAGGTATATTTCCAGAGCTCAAAACAGCTCAACTCTCAAAGTTTTATCGCCGTATGAATTGTGGGCAGAATCATATAGAGGCCCATGTGGACTATGTTGAGACATGTGGTAGAATCATGTAAGAAAGCCATTGAGGTCTATCTCAGTGATGGAAACAATTCAATACATTTTTTAACTGAGTTCTGATGTCAAGGCAGGATTCTCACTCGGTAAATATCCATATGAATGAACGATAATGTTGCTGAAAGTTAAGGAAATTCTGTTCCATTATCTCAGAGCAATGCCAGCTGCTGGGCAAAGACATACACTTGAACGTCTGGGTGGCAATTCCATCCTCATCGCCATCAAGGTTACAATAGCCCTTAATTCTGAAGTTTCATTTCAGGAAGCAACTGGGAATCTCTGCAGCATCTTCCAATTCTCCGTTTCATAAGTGAATCCAAAACATTACTGGTTCCTTTTCACAATAGCTTACTTCCTCATTAGCTTCAACCTTGGTGAGATAATCAACCATCACTCACTTCCCCCGGCGCAGAGGATTGTACTCACATTGCTTTCAAAATATCTTCTGTTTATCATGAACCAGCAACATTTGTGAACAGGAAAGCATTTGGAGGTCTGTACCAGATTTTCTGTATGTGTCTCATAGATACTGGAGAACTCACAGGTGCCTGCCTCTTTCAACCTATTCAGGGATAGAATCATGGAGTCATACAGCATGGAAACAGATCCTTTGGTCCAACTAGTCCATGCTGAACATAATCCCAAATTAAACTAGTCCTACCTGCCTGGTCCTGGCCCATATCCCTCCAAACCATTCCTATTCATGTACTTATCCAAATGTCATTTTCAGTGTTGTAATTGTACCCATCTCCACCACTTCCTCAGAAAGTTCATTCCACCTCTGTGTAAAAAAATTGCCCCTCATGTCTTTTTTAAATCTCTCTCCTCTCACCTTAAAAACGTGCCCCCTTGTCTTTAAATTCCCCACCCTAGGGAAAAGACAACTACCATTAACTCTATCTGTACCTCTCATTATTTTATAAACTTCTATCAAGTCAACTCTCAACCTCCAATGCTCCAGTGAAAAAAGTCCCAGCCCATCCAGCCTTTCTTTATAACTCATGACTGCTGGAAGACAAATGTTATCCCTTCCAAACCTCGCTCATGTCATATATTAACAAAGCATAGACAGACACAGGATTAAAGTATGTCCATACTGCTACCAGGGTCAAATTGGAATCGACCGTGGATCTCTTAAAGGTGAGCTTTCAATGCCCTCACTGCCCCAATGAGTCTTTGCAGTATAGCCTAGACATTGCTGTGCCCTCCACAGTTTGAGCCAAGAAAGGGGGTTTGTCCTGGATGCATTGAAATTGGAAGAGCAGGACCAATCCTCCAAAGATAAAGATGAGGCTGGTAATCAGCTGATTAACCAGGATGACCATCGACAAGAGGAGGACAGGGCAATGTTTCAGTGAGCCCGAGCAACCAGAGACAATAATATTGCCATCCACTTCCAGTATGATTGAACTGAACTCAGACTTCATTTCATAGTAGCAATAATACTAACTTATTGTTACACATGTATTTATGAAAATACAGCAAAATGGCATAATAAGCCAGAACAAAGACAGAAATTGCTGGGAAAGCTCAGCAGGTCTGGCACCACAGCCGGCACTATTTTAATCACATAAATCATAAAAAGAAATCAATCATACAGATCTTGGACAAATTTCATTTTTTATTCCATTCATGGTTTCTTGATTTCCTAAGTGGCTGTGAACGCACCTTACTCCACAGCCACCAAAGCTGCCCATGAGGCCACAACACCACGGAAGAAGCATGCTGAAGTACCCCTGCTGCTGCCGCTGACTGGACCCAGAATGTCACCTCAGCCAAAGCCACCTCATCGCTGCTGCTACTCCAGCCGCTGCCATAGCCAGGAGACTGTCCCAACTCTCCAACACTGGGGCCCATCTCATTTTCTGAGGACCGACCGACATGCAAATTAACCCCCGAGTGTCGAGAGGTCATTCATTCGAGGGATCATTCACTCTTGTCGCTGTTGTAGATGCTGCCAAAACATCAGAGAAAAAGAACGGACCTCAATTCATCGACACTGGAACAGTTACTCCAACTGTGACTGCCATGGCCACAAGGAATGGACCAGATCTGCCAGCCAACAGCTCCCCATAACCTCTCTCCACCAGCACAGCCACAGAAAGAAGAAAAGATGAATTTGATTCGAAAGTTAAATGAAGAAAATTAAAAGAGAAAGAAGGATGCGTTTGGCTATACGAGAGGTAGTGGAATACCTCCTGTCCTGCCATCATTTCACTGCTCGTTCAGTTACATTACTGAATCAGCTGATCCTTACTTAGTGTAAAGTACATGTCCAACTTGTTGATTTGTCATTTGTCAGTTTTGTCTTGCAGGTTAAATGTTACATTCTCCATTTTAAAGTGTCAATGATATCTTCAGTTGAACCAATGTTAAAGGAGCTATGCTAACTTGCCCTGTATCATCATTAAGGAAAAAGCAGCAGCAAAACAGCATACTTGCATCACATAGTGCTGAAGTTGCGGTGCTAAATCTTAAAGGATATGTACATGTAAAGGCATATATATCTTCTGTAGTCCAGTATCTCATATTAGCACCAGGTTGGCATGGATCAAAGAGACCCTGTTTTCTGGTTGGCCAAATTGATTGGAAAATTTGGGCAGTTGTCCCCTGGTGTCCTTTGATCATTTTTTCTTCTGTATCCCTTCAATGCTTTTGAGTGTGTAAAGACTGTTTCATTACCTTGATATGCTTCTGCATCCTTTAAGATAGTGTTTAATTTGTTAGAGGTTGTATTTTGTGCAGTATTTCTCTCCAGACCATTGTGCTATGAGGGACAGTGAACATGTGAGCTGCACATTGAACATCTCTCAGTCCTCAATGTCAATGCATCCACTTCATAAGCTGATACATAGGAAGAGTGTTACCCTTTAGAGACGTGTGAAATTATTATTGATTCTGTACTCTCGCCCATAAGGTTTGTCTAAGTGTCAAAGCTGGATGTGAACAAGGCTCTGGCACATTCCTTCAATATTGCTTTCAGCCTCAATGATGTGTCTTCACATTAATGTGGCTGCAATCCCCAAGTTCTTTAATGTTAAAGTTCAAGGATTCCTGGCATATGAGACTATCTGCAGTCACAGACTAGGTTGTCCATGAGAGATGAGCAATGCGTTGTCTTGCATCCTTGGGATTTATGAAGAGGCTCCTCATCTCACACATGGATGTGATTATAACAGGTCCTATAGTGAAAGTAATGCAATAACAGACATTGTAATAGAGAGAGTGATTACTTATTTACAATGATATTGCGCCTGTGAAGAGACCCTGTTTTGTGGTTGGCCAAATTGACTTGGAAAACTTAAGCAGTTGTCCCCTGGTGTCCTTTGGCCAAGTTGGCCCAGGTCTGTTCAGAATCTCCTGTCCAGATGCAGGCTCACCCTCCTTGGATTGAACTGCTGCAGGCTTAGAGATTAATACCCGCATGGTAAAGTGATAGAATGGGGATCCAAACAGATATCTGTCAGCCACTGAGCATTCTGCTGGCATGGGTCTCCAAACTGGCCACCACCCTTCCCATAGAGACAGGCAGATGCTCACAAACCAGAACCACCACAGCAGTGAGGTTATTGATAGGAGGAGAATGTTAGACATTGACACCATTTGTGCTCAGAGACAGTTTTTCTCATTGGCCTTTCTACAGCACCTTGGGTTCAGGAGAACTCAGCATCATCATAACTTTTTGAATGGTTCCTGAGCAGATAGCTACACTGTTGTGTTCAGAAAATACAGCAGAAACATCTTGCCTGCAAAAAGAACACATCCATCTCTCTTTCTCTCCATTCTGGCAAATTCAATGTTGGCATTCATTTCAAGAGGGCTAGAATACAAGAGCAGAGAATTTACTGCTCAGGCTGTACAAGCTCTGGCCAGACTCCATTTATATTATTGTGAGCGGGTGTCGGCCCTGTATCTGAGGAAGGATTGTAGAGGGTGCCAGAGGAAATTTACAAGAATGGTCCTGGAGATGAAGAGCTTGTCACACGAGGAGTGGTTGAGAACTCTGGGTCTGTGGTTGATGGAATTTAGAAGGACAAGGGGGTATCTGATTGAAACTTACAGAGTGCTGAGAGGCATGAATAGAGTTGACATGGAGAAAATGTTTCCATTAGTAAGAGAAAGACCAGGACCTGAGGGCATAGCCTCAGAGTGAAGGGATGACGCTTTAGAAGTGAGTTGAGGAGGAATATCTTCAGCCAGAGAATGGTGGACCTGTGGAACTCATTGTCACAGAGGGCTGTGGAGGCTAAGTCATTGACTATACTTAAGACAAAGATAGATAGATAGATTTGTTATTATTAAGGGATCAAGGGTTATGGAGAAAAAGTGGGAGAATGTGGTTGAGAAATATATCAGCCATGATTGAATGGTAGAGCAGACTCAATGGGCCAAATGGCCTAATTGTGCTCCCATATCTTATGGCCTTCTTTGAGTGCAGAAATGAAAAAAAATTCCCTGACAGCTAGCTTCTCTCTCTCTCTCTGCAAATCCCCTGTTGAAAAGAGACATCGGAGCATCTCAACCAGGGACTGAATGACTGACATATCCGCAACTTTGTGACCTCATCAAAGATTGGAAGGAATTTAAAGCATTCCAAAGGATTTAAAAGAAAAAGTCTCATTGATGCCCACATTCCAGACTACTGCCACGATTGTGTTTCTCTACCTTTTATTCCTCCCTGCCTGCACATAATAATTGGGCTTTGCCTTGTCTCTTTGTTTGTCTGTTTGCATGTGTTCAGGAATTTTAAGAAAAGGATTAGAGTAGAAGTTCAAAAGTAATAAGTTAGCAATTTGTGCCTCTTTTTTGTCATTAGTTAGAAACAATTTTCTTTGTAATTGAAAATCCTGGTGTGCATATTTTTTGAACATGAATTAGATAACTAGATAGAACTTGGCAATTCAGTGGTTTAAATAAATTTTCACATTTATGTTGACTCTGGGAATAGCAGGTTTCATTTCCAGAACCATACTGGATCGTGATAATGCAGATGACAAGAAGGGTTAGCAGCTGTGGTGGATGTGGTTGCAGAAGCCGTTGATGGACATGATGCATGTGATGTTGAAAGTTGCAGTCAATCAACCTTGGAAAGAAACAAGAACAGAAATTGCTGGAGAAACTCAGCAGGTCTGGCAGCATCAGTAGAAAGAAAACAGAGTTAATGTTTCGGATCCAGTGACCCTTCTTCAAAACTTCAGATGCTGCTAGGCTCGCTAAGTTCTGAAGCAATTTCTGATTTTGCTTCAGATTTTCAACATCCGCAGTTAAGAACAAAGAACATAGAACAGTACAGCACAGTACAGGCCCTTCGGTCCACGATGTTGTGCCAACCTATTATCCTACTCTAAGATCAAACTACCCTGCATACTCTACATACCCTACATTTTATTATCGTCCATGTGCCTATCCAAGAGCCACTTAAATGTCCCTAATGTATCTGACTCTACTACCACCGCTGGCAGTGCATTCCACGCACCCACCACTCTCTGTGTGAAGAACCTACCTCTGACATCTCCCCTTTACCTTCTCCAAACACCTTAAAATTATGCCCCCTCATAATAGTCATTTCCGCCCTGGGGAAAAGTCTCTGGCTATCCACTCTATCTATGCCTCGCATCATCTTGTAAACCTCTATCAAGTCACCTCTCATCCTTCTTCGCTCCAGTGAGAAAAGCCCTAGCTCACTCAAACTTTCCTCATAAGACCTGCCCTCTGGTCCAGGCAGCATCCTGGTAAATCTCCTCTGCACCCTCTCTAAAGTTTCCACATCCTTCCTGTAATGAGGCGACCAGAACTGAACACAATATTCCAAGTGTGGTCTAACCAGGGTTTTATAGAGCTGCAGCATAACCTCGCGACTCTTAAACTCAATTCCCCTGCCAATGAAAGCCAACACACCATACACCTCCTTAACAACCCTATCAACTTGGGTGGCAACTTTGAGGGATCTGTGGACATGTACTCCAAGGTTCCTCTGCTCCTCCACACTGACGAGAATCCTGCCGTTAACCCTGTATTCTGCGTTCAAATTCAACCTTCCAAAATGAATCACTTCACACTTTTTTGGGTAGAATTCCATCTGCCACTTCTTTGCCCAACTCTGCATCCTGTCAATGTCCCGTTGCAACCTACAACAGCCCTCCACGCTGTCATCACAACTCCACCAACCTTCGTATCTTCAGCAAACTTACTAACCCAACCTTCTACTTCCTCATCCAAGTCATGTATAAAGATCACAAACAGCAGAGGTCCCAGAACAGATCCCTGTGGAACACCACTGGTCACTGAGCTCCAGGCTGAATATTTTCCATTTACTACCACCCTCTGTCTTCTATTGGACAGCCAATTCTGTATCCAGACAGCCAGATTTCCCTGGATCCCATGCCTCCTTGCTTTCTGAATGAGCCTACCATGTGGAACCTTATCAAATGCCTTGTTAAAATCCATATACGCCACATCCAGTGCTCTACTTTTATCAATGTGTTTTGTCACATCCTCAAAGAATTCAGTAAGGCTTGTGAGGCATAACCTGCCCCTCACAAAGCCATGCTGACTATTTCTAATTAAACTGTGCTATTCCAAATAGTCATAAATACTATCTCTCAGAATCCCTCTTCAATAATTTACCCACCACTTAAGTAAGGCTGACTGGTCTTTAATTCCTAGGATTATCCCTATTCCCTTTCTTGAACATGGGAATAACATTTGCCACCCTCCAATCATCTGGTACTACTCCAGTGGACAGTGAGGACGCAAAGATCATCGCCAAAAGCGCAGCAATTCTCTTCCCTCGCTTCCTGTAGGAACCTTGGGTATATCCCGTCGCCCAGGGGACTTATCTATTGTCATGTTTTTCAAAATTTTAAAACATCCTCCTTCCTAACATTAACCTGTTCGAGCATATCCGCCTGTTTCATGCTGTCCTCACAAATGTCAAGGTCCCTCTCACTGGTGAATACTGAAGCAAAGTATTCATTAAGGACCTCCCCTACCTCTTCCGACTCCACGCACATATTCCCTCCACTATCCCTGATTGGCCGTACCCTCACTCTGGCCATCCTCTTGTTCCTCATACAAGTATAGAACGCCTTGGAGTTTTCCTTAATCCTACCCGCCAAGGCTTTTTCATGCCCCCTTCTAGCTCTCCTAAGACTATTCTTCAATTCCTTCCTGGCTACCTTGTAACCCTCTAGAGCCCTGTCCGATCCTTGCTTCCTCAACCTTAAGTAAGCTTCCTTCTTCCTCTTGATTAGGTGTTCCAATGTCTTGTCATTCAAGGTTCCTTCACCTTACCATCCCTTCCTTGCCTCAGTGGGACAAACCTATCCAGCACTCGTAGCAAGAGCTCCCTAAACAACCTCCACATTTCTGTTGTGCATTTCCCTGTGAACATCTGATCCCAATTTTGCTCCGCAGTTCTTGCCTAATAGCATTGTAATTCCCCTTCCCCAAATTAAATACTTTCCCACACCGTCTGCTCTTATCCCTCTCCATGACTATAGTAAAGGTCAGGGAGTTGTGATCACTATCACTGAAATGCTTTCCCACCGAGAGATCTGACACCAGGCCTGGTTCGTTGCCAAGCACCAAATCCAATATGGCCTCCCCTCTAGTTGGCCTATCTACATATTGAGTCAGAAATCCTTCCTGGATACATCTGACAAAATCTGCTCCATCCAAACTATTTGCACTTAGGAGATTCACACACACACACACTCACTATTACACACACACACTCAGTATTATACACACTCACTATTACATATTGAGTTAAAAATCCTTCCTGGACACATCTGACAAAATCTGCTCCATCCAAACTATTTGCACTTAGGAGATTCTCTCTCTCTCTCTCTCTCTCTCTCTCACAAACACACACAGACACACACACACACACACACACACACACACACTATTAAACACACACTCACTCATTATTGCACACACACACTCACACTATTACACACGCACACACACTCACTATTACGCACACAGGCACTCACTATTACACACACATTCACTATCACAGACACTTACTCACTATTGCACACACACACAGACACCCTCAGTAATTGTGATGATCTGTGACTTTCAGAAGTTATTTTCTCCTGGTTTATTTTTGAAGAGAGGTTGTAAGGCAGAGGCTCCGAGCAATCTATCAGACCCTCTAGAGTAAACAGCTTGGGAGACCTTGGGCTTTTTTTTAATGGTAGGGCCAGCTCTCACACATCAGGATTTCTAAGATTTTAGGTTTTGCTTTAAGCAGAAGCTGTTACGGTCTCAACAGAGTTGGGATCTTCAGAGAATATCTCCTGGATGCCACTCCCTCTGAATTTTCTCTCAATGTTTTTTCCTTCTGGATTGGAGAACTGCATGTGGGAATCTATGTCTGAACTTTCCTTTTGCCAAGGGATGTGTTTATGGGACGTTATTATATTGGAACAGTTAATTAGTAATAGGTACTGTATCCATTATTCTGTTAAGTTTTTCAATAGAGCTAAGTTATTCTAAATTCCTCTTCCTTTGGTTGAATTTTAACAACAGTGTTTAAATAAATTGTGTTTTGCTTAATGTCGAGTAGTTTGACCAGTCACATTGCATCTGGAACAGCCGCTTCACATTTGCCTTTAAAAATAAGAAAAAGTTTGGGTATAGACTACCTTCCTAAAATTTTTTGAGGATGTCTGGTCTGGTGCATAACATAAGATATATGTGCAGTGGCAGAGTCGAGTGAATGATGGCCTTTGAACGTGAAATTTAAAGGGAAGGTGGCATCGTTTACCTTTGTGGGATCATTGACTTATGTTGGACACTTAAAACAGTCCTGACTCATTTTGTTATCATTCCCCAGGCTAGCCTGATCTGGTCGAGTGGCCTCTTTTTACTGTAAACTGAGAAGATTGTCCATCTGTCCGACTGAATTTCTATCTGTCATTCCTTCCACCAGCGTCTCCATGAAGGAGGGGAGCAAGTTTAGTTTTCTTCTGTACCATCTGGTCAGATTTTAGAGACAAGTGTAAGGCATGGTTCTTGGCATGTGGCGTCTAAAGTGGTACCCAGTTGGGCTTTAAAATGGCACCAACATGTCAAAAGCCAGAAGGTCCCAGCAAGAAGCAATGATGAGTATTTGTGTTTCACCAACCACAAGATTTACTGAGTGATGTGCATTCATTTCACCTGTATAAATAACGAGTTGAGAAGCACATGATTGCAAAAGACAACTCACTCTAGGTTTCTGTAGAAACAATGCCATGAAACTCTGGCTTCCATTCATTAATTTTAAATGAGAAAATCCCAGCCCTGCTTGTCACTTTATCAAGCAGTGGAAGGAATTGAAAGCAGTCAAAAGGAACTAAAAGAAAAAAAAATCTCATTGACATGGAAGTTATTGTTATGGTGGCTGTTCCATAATGAATGTTTGGCTGGCTTTCAAAAGTTTGGTTCAGTGGGTGGTTTTATGATGCAAGAAATGTTATATTTTTTACAATCTTTAATAACAGATTATGTCTTTGATGTTGTAAACCTTATAAGCACATAAAGGTTACAGTCTTTTGTTCCCCCTATAGTTTTCTTGTACTTGAGTGTGAATAATGGTGAGTTTGAATTTATGTTTTATTTGATTGCTAGATTTGATGGTTTTCCAATTATTTTAAAATGCCTACCATTGCTTCAAAGTGACTCCTGGGAACCATACATAGGGCGTAACAGGTGAACGGCTATTGGAGTTATATGCAGGGCATAGAGGCGACAGGGCTGATATGGGCCAATGTGAGGTGGCCTGTCTTGGCAAAGTGGAATAGAACTGCTATGGATTGTTTTGGGAATTTGAGGTGGCAGAGGGTGTTGAGGCATTTGGTGGCATTGGGGAATGGAATGTAACATAGGATTTAGAAGTTGAGGCATGACACTTATGGGGTTGGTGTATGATGTTGGTAGCTGGGCTGTTGTGTTGGCACCCACATGTGTCCTGTTCTCTGTCAAAGCTCACAAAATGCACACTGAACTCTGCATGAAAAGACAAAAGTCCTCAAAGTCGCATATGGGTCAGCTGTACATTTGATGAGCTTTAAATTAGCGCAGTTTAGGCTTTCCTCATAGAGTCATACGAAGCACAGAAATAAACCCTTCAGTCCAAGCAGAACATAATCCCAAACTAAACTAATCCCACCTGCCTGCTCCTGGCCCATATCCCTCCAAACCTTTCCTTTCCTATATCCATTCAAATGTCTTTTAAATGTTGTACTTGTGCCCACATCCCCACTTCCTCAGGAAGTTCGTTCCACACGCGAACCACGGTCTGTGTAAAAAAAATTGCCTCATGTCTTTTTTAAATCTCTCCTCTCACATTAAAAATGTGCCTCCTAGTCTTGAAATTCCCCATCTTAGGTAAAAGACATCAACTCTATCTTTATCTCTTATTATTTTATTAACTTCTACCAGGTTGCCTCTAAACCTCCTATGCTCCAGTGGATAAAATCCCAGCCAATCCAGCCTCTCCTTGTAACTGAAACCTTCCATACCCAGGAACATCCTGGTAAATCTCTTCTGAACCCTCTCCAGCTTGACAACATTCTTCAAGTAACTGGGCAACCAGAACTGGACACAATATTCCAGAAGAGGCCTCACCCATGTCCTGTAAAACCTCAAAATAACGTCCCAACTCCTATACTCAAAGGACCAAGCAATGAGGACAAGGGTGCCATATGCCTTTTTAACCATCCTGTCTATATATGGCGCAAACTTTAAAGAATTATGTACCTGCACCCCTAGGTCCTTCTGTTCTACAACACTATCCAAGGCCCTACCATTAACTGTATAAGCCCTACCCCTGTTTGTTGTATCAAAATGCAATACCCCACATTTATCCAGATTGAACTCCATCTGCCATTTTTCAGCCCATTGACCCATTTGATCAAGATCCCTTTGTAATCTTAGAAAATCTTCTTCAATGTCTACAATGCCACCAATTTTGGTGTCATCCGCAAACTTACTAACCATGCCTTCTTTATTCTCATCGAAATCATTTACATAAATGACAAACAAAAGAGGGCCCAGAACTGATCCCTGTAGAACATGGCTGGTTACAGTCCTCCAGTCTGAAAAGCCACCCTCCACCATTACTCTCTGTCTCCTGCCATTAAGCTAATTATGTATTCAATTGTCAAGCTCACCCTGAATCCCATGTGACCCAACTTTACTAATTAGTCTACCCATGCAGAACCTTGTCAAAGGCTTTACTAAAATCTAAGTAAACAACATTTACTACTATGCCCTCATCAACCTTTTTGGTAACTTCCTCAAAAAACTCAATCAAATTTGAGAGACATGATTTTCCTAGCACAAAAATTCAGCATGGAGAGAGTGGACTGAAAAATCTAGAACGATCACTTTGAAAATATTGTAAAATTCAAATACTTAAAATGTGAATAATTTCTAAATTTATAATCATCATTTATGTATAACTTTTTAACCACCACAAAATGGCATGCAATTGTACAAATCACCACTAGATTGCATCAATGTGCCACAGAAGCTGAATGCAGAGATGACTGTCTGAATTCCAAGGTTTAATGATTTAGATCCTTGCAGAAAACTAATGGTGTATTCACAATGTCTGCTGTTAGTGATGCACAAATCAACAAACAAGTACAGGCAATTAAAAGATCTGCTATGAACTGCAATTCTTTAGAACCCATTAATCAAATTATGCAGAAATGGCATCTTGACCTTTGCTTGCATTATTTTTGAGAACTTACAGGAGTTTCACAATTAGTTCCCAATGAAATTCATCAGACACAGAGAGAGAAGTCTAGAAATTTCTTGGTAGTTCCATTTTATCAATGTGACAAATTAGTTAGACAATGTGACTCAATCTCTTAGGTCCCAAAATGGAACTATTTAAATTGTGGAGTTTTGTTCCTTCAAGTGGTTAGAGACGTAAAAATGTCAAATGTCACTTTGCATTATTTTGTTCATTTCCCTTCATTCTGTCTATCTTTCTCTATCTCTCGTAATACAATCTTTCTTTCCTTAATTTTTCTCCGTCTGTGTGTACCTGATCTGAGTGTAATTGATCCTTTTTCTTTCTCAGTCCTCATTTGGATTAAAGAATACATTGTTGGTCACACAATTTTAACTTGTGTTCCCTGGTCCCTCGCAATCTACTAGACTGAAACAAGCTATCAATAAAGAAGCTATCCAGCCCTTTAATTAATTTATACAGTATTAAGTCCATGCTGCTCTCAAGTGGATAGATGCAATCCCAAACTAAACTAGTCCCACCTGCCTGTGCTTGGCCCGAATCCCTCCAAACATTTCTTATTCATGAACTTATCTAAATGTCTTTTAAACACTGTAACTGTACTACATCCATTATGTCCTCTTGAAGTTCATTCCACACACGAACCACTCTCTGAGCAAAAAAGTTGCCCCTTACGTTTTTGTTAAACCTTTCTCCTCTCACCTTAAAAATATGCTGTCTAGCCTTGAAATTCCCCCACCCTAGGGAAAAGACACCTGCTGTTCACCTTGTCTATACCCCTCATGATTTTGTAAACCTCTATAAGGTCACCTATCAACTTCGTATGTTCCAGTGAAAAAGGTCCCAGCCTATCCAGCCTTTCGCTTCAACTTAGACCCTCCATTCCCGACAACATCCTGGTAAATTTCTTCTGAACCCTCACCAGCTTAATAATATCCTTCCTATAAAAGGGCGACCAGAACTGAACACAGTATTCCAGAAGAGGCCTCACCTACGGCCTGTACAACCTCAACATGACGTCCTAACTCCTTTACTGAAAGGTCTGAGCAATGAAGGCAAGCGTGTTAAAGGCCTTCCTAACTACCCTTTCTACATGTGATGCAAACCTCAATGAATTGTACACCTGAACCCCTTGGACTCTTTGTTTTACAACACTACCCAAGACCCTCCTATTAACTGTATAAGTCTTGCCCTTATTTGTTTTACCAAAGTGCAATACCTGGAGATTAAACTCAATCTGCCACTTTGGAACTTTTTTGTAGCTCTCTCTGGGTCTTTTCCAAAGGTAGATTTTTACCTGCTGGGGTTGATGGTTGACCACTTATGCCCCAAAGGAAAGTCATCAACAAGCAAACAGGCTGAGGGGATGTTTACCCTGTAATCGTAATACATTGCCAGTGGGTTAAAGTTTCAGAGAAATAATTTCCACTTCCTTAGTGGCAGGAGGTGCCATCCTGTTGATCAATCTGATTGATTAGCAGTCTGACAATGCCAAGAGCTCAGCAGGCCAGGCCCAAGAAGAAGGTCCACTGGAAACCTCAAGTGACATGAGTCTGGAGTATTGCATGGAGGGTTTGGCCAATTTAGGAAGGGGTGGCAGGGCAAGGTGGATAAAGGGTTGTGTTTGAAGGTCATGATGGTAGGAAAGAAGGGGGTGCCCTGATGTGTGATGGGTGCACTCTGAATATTGTGCTGGCCTTTCAGACATTTCTTTTCAAATAAAGGGCCTTGCAATTCCATCCAGCTGCCCCTGGCACCCACATTATGTTGGGTGCAGTGTGTTATGGGGTTAATTACCTGGGTGATCAACTGAATTGACCCTTAATAATTTATTTAAATGTACTGGCAGCTGCTGATTTTGTTACTTGCCCACTCACCGTGTTTTACAAATGAGTTTGAGAGTGGGTGGAAAATAATGGGCCAGGCACCTGCCCTATTTTACGTGACCCCACCACTGAAAACACAGCCAGTTGGGCACATAAGATATAACCAAGTGAGTCACCCACCAGACAGAGGATTCAAAATTAGGCACATGCCTCTAGATGTAGGGCAGGAAATTTTGGAGTAAACTGAGGTGGACTGGCATTTAGAGATAGTAGGAACTGCAGATGCTGGAGAATCTGCGACAACAAGGTGCAGGGCTGGATGAACACAGCAGGCCACTGGCATTTAATTTTGTTCGTAGGATACACTTTTAGTGGCACTATCTTGCCTTTAAGCCAATTTTGGGAAGCCAAGGTCAGAGTGCAACGGCTAGCTGACAGGTAGCCAATTAAAGTGCTTTAATTAAGATCTTTATCCTGTGCTAATTTCAGTCAAAAGCAAAATCCAATGTAGCAACCAATTCACTACCAGTTAAACAAGGCAACCCTCCAGCAGGAATGGGAGAGGGGTCATGTTTCACTTCTCACTCCCATCCATCCTCCAGCAGCCATAATGTTTGGTGGGATAATACTGCAGCCACTGGCTGTCCAATGAAAGGATTGTTCCTCCATCATTAACATCAGGCAGCTGTAGCCCCTTCAAATTTACTTTAATCTGTCCTACATAAGCTGTCTCCATTGTAAGGCACTCAACATTGTGCAGCTGCCAGGTATTATTAGAGAGCTCTCTATTGGAAATCATCCTCAACAGCTCTCACATTGTCCTCAATTGCTTCAGGAGTTTGCCCTCTGGCTACTAATTGGCCAATTGATGTCAAGCACTGACATAATGCAGGATCAAGATCTGCATTTGATCCTATGCTGGATCCTTATCCAAAAATGAAAATCCTACCCATAGTCTGGCCAGAGACCTGTAATAGTGACAAACACAATGCCTTGATTTATACTGAATGGTTCTTACGATACAAACCAATATTCTTATACCTTTACTTACAGTTTCTCCAAATTGGTCACAGAACCTCAATAAGTAATAGCAACCGTATCCTTCAACTTTCTCTTTTAATATTGTTTTCTGAAAATGATAGTTGTCTTCTGTGTTGGCCTGACCAACAGTCATGGCACATCACTGACTGAAATTAAATACTATTTTCTATCTCTGGCCCACTTTCCAGCAACATCAGAATCTTTTTGGGTTTAGTTACATCCCTCCACAATCTTGACTCTCACACAGATTTTGGTTTGACTGCAAACTCATCTACCATACACCTAACACGGCTGCCCAGGTTATTAACAATAATAATGCAATGTATTGGGTGTAGCAGTGCTCTCTAGGAGTATTACCAATTCCAAATTTAACATCTCTCATCTTGACCATATTTATTTAACTGCAACATTTGGCTGTAAGATTGGAATCAATTCCAAATCATGGGTTTCCGGGTCTAAATGTTTGCCTGCAGCATTAATTCAGGGGTTGCAATCCATCACCTGTCTGCACCAGTTCCACTGGACCTGAGGATCACTCTGATGTTCTTGGTTGTACCACAGGGATGAATTTCTGCCACATTTTGGCTGCTTCCACATTCAGCAAGAGGCCAAAGAGTCATGCTGACAGTATATAGAAAGCAGCTGTTCCCCTCAGTGGAAGGGTCAATAACAAGGGCACACATTTTTAAGGTGAAAGGCAGGAGGTTTACAGGGATGTTGAGGAAAAGTGTTTTCACCAAGAGTGCAGTGGTGCTCTGGAATGTACTGCCTGGGAGGTTAGTTGAGGCGGGAAACCTCACAATCTTTATAAAGTACTTGAATGAGTACTTGAAATGTCATAACATTCAAGGCTGCTGGCCAAGTGTTGGAAGGAGGAGTAAACTAACTTTCAGACTGATGGTTCAATTAAGACCTACAGCTTTAAAGAAAGAGACACTGAACAGTAGTAAATCTCAACTTTGATAACATCCAGCAGTAAGATAATAATGTCAAGGCTCAGTGTTAAATGGATAATGGAACAGTGACTATGTCAAGGGGTACAATTGAAAGGTAGATACGTTGCAAATAAGGACCATAGATGTAATCTGTTGTTCACTGTATAAATAATCCATAACAACTAGTGGAAAATCTCTCATATTTGCTAGGCTGTAGGACTCTGCAATTAATATTCAATTGAAAGATTCAGCAAAGCTCAACTAATTTGACAGCTGGGCTAAAAAGCCTTTCAATGTAGGACTTTTATTAAAATGGTTTCTCTTTGAATTGCATCACCACAAGTGAGCTTTTTCCTCCTTTTGCTTTATTCAATCCTTGCTTTCAGTTTGGGAAGAAAAAGAACTGACTGTTCTTAACAAACTGCTGTGTTACAGGTGGAATTTGTGACCACATGGAATAGTTGAGGTGAATAACAGATCCATTTCAAGGCAAGTTACATAAGTACATGGGAGAGAAAACAGCAGAAGGTTACGCTGCTAGGGCGAGATAAAGTACGTTGGGAGGAGGCTCAAGTGAAGCATTAACTCTAGTATAGACTGGTTGGGATGAATGGCCTCGTTCTACGTTGTTCGATCTATTCAATTTTATATTTTAAAAATATTCTACTCAATGCAGATATGATTTACCTCAAAAGATATTAGAATGTGGGCTGTACATGGTTTAAAAGGAAAAATGACGTACAGCTCCCTAGGAAAAGATGGAAGAGTCTGTGATTACATTAACAGATGCCTCTGCATATCAAATTTAGTCTCCATGTGAGGAACAAGACTAGTATATCAGTGACTTGGCAGAGAAATGGTCACAGACCAGTATCAGATTTTAAAAATAGAAATGATGACTGCTGCTACACCACAAGATGACTGGTTAGCACTTGGGGAAAAAAAAAATCCAATGCAAGGTTTAGACATTTAGACTGTTGTCGTGGTGTGTCATTTTCTACAATTCCAAAGTCTTACAAATGACTGCAGTTTGAGTTTTGCTCAGTTATTTGTAAAAATAATCATGGTACTGGATCATGAGTAAAATAAAAATGTTTTACATTCCCCAAATAAAGTACTGTTTGCAATATTAAAAGGCAAAGCTTAATTGCCTAGAAACTGATCTTGCACTCGATGTTGCAAAAACCGAAGTTGCTGGAAAAGCTCACCAGGTCTGGCAGCATCTGTGAAGAAAAAATCAAAGTTAATGTTTCGGGTCCTCAGGTTTTGAGGAAGGGTCACTGGACCCAAAATGTTAAACTCTGATTTTTTTTCTTCACAGATGCTGCCAGCCCTCCTGAGCTTTTCCAGCATCTTCTGTTTTTGTTCCTGATTTACAGCATCTGCAGTTCTTTTGGTTTTTATTTTGTGGTAAATTTTTATCAGGCACTCCTCGGACCACCAAGACGTTAATATGACAGCAGGAAGCCTATGTATTTTGATGGCTACAAGTCCACTCCTCCTCCAAATCGGGTAGGATCAAAAGATATATGTTCCTTGTCTGTGTCTGAAGCAAGCATGAGGCATAATGTACATTTAGTTAAAGGGCTCACTCTCTGCTTGAGGTGCCCTTCTCAAGACAGACATTTCTTGAGAAACCAGTGTTGACTGCACTGAAGCAAACCAGATTTACCCTTTTACTGCTAGTACTAACCAAGAACCAAACCTTCATGTAGATCCATCACAAATGAGGCTTTGAGGCTCCAAACTAAAAGAGTTGATTGTAGTCACTCACCCTTCATTGCCACTGTTCACCCAACCCTCCCCATATCATCACACTCCATTGTCACTTGCTTCCCTCTTCCCTGTACCTCCAATTGTCAAACACCCTCTGTTAGTCACTTCCCATTACCACTCACTCCCATCATCATTCACACTCCCCCTTTTCTCCTGGCCCCAAGCTCTGTATTGCCTTCCCAAAGATCCCTCCACATGGACCCACCTCAGAATCGCAGACCCATGATCCTAGGCTCGACCTCAATCTAGGCCTTGATCCTGATATTGAATCCAAACCCCATTTCTAGCCTTGAACCCAGACCTGTCCTGTTAATTCATTGGCTTATTATAATAAGGCTCAAAGCCCAATATCTGGGCTGTCTGGGGACTCACAATCCATCCAGCACCTCTGTGTATTCAACAATGCCTGGAGTTGAAACTCTGAGCCAATATGTCCATCCGATGTCTCACTATTTGTCAGTGGTCAATACCTCTGCAAAAATAGCTGACTGATTAATGTTGTTATGACCATGTTAAGTGTTTGTATGAAATATGACAAGTGATCATTTTTCAGTTTAAGCCTTATTAGCAAAGGTCTTTCAGGACTTAAATGTCAAAAGTTGGAAGACTGTTACCGGAGATTCTTTTGTGGGTAGGATCTATTTCTATATTAAAGAGAATAAATCATTGCAATATATAAAATATGAAATGTTTACTTCCTTTCCAGATCTGGTATTGCACAGGAAATCTTGGATTACCAACTTCTAAAATTTGTGTTCAAAATTGAACAAACCGGAAGGCAATTTGTCCCAAAATAATCTTGTAATATGAGTATCCTGTCCATTGGGTTTAATTTACTAAGCAGATCGGAAAACAGAATACATGAATAAGTCCATCTGACCACTTATAACATTCAAACAAAACATTTGATCTCTCTGTCATTCTGTGTCTGATAAAAGCATTGGAGTTCTCCACAAAGCCAGCTGCTAACACAATTTCCATCTTATTAGGCTTATATAATAAAAAAAAATTACCCTGCAGGATTACAGTCTTAGCTGATATTTGTCAATATAATGGTAAAGGTTTGCTTTTTCTTCTGATGATTCCGGTGCTCAAAGAAGAAAGTGAAATCTAATAGTTTGGACAAATGTAAGCTCTCCAGCCAGGATTTTACAGTCCTTGATTGAAGGGTTCTGAGCAGGTTGCTGGTAAAATTCGAGGCACTGCTTCAACAAGCCCATGGTTTACCATTTTATTAGTGGCAGGAAAAGCAGTGCCAAGGGTGGCCATTTCCGACTGAAGAGGGGCCACCAATGAAGCTAAATAAAGGACCCAATTGAGGGCCATCTTCTTGTGCCATTGGCATTTTGCCATTGACAGAGGAGCCGCTCTGCATGATAGGGTTGTTAGCTGCGTGGGATTAGTATGCCAATAGTAACCCTAGTGAGTGGGTTTGGGAATTTCATATCTAGAGATTCCCGAAGAAGGAAAATCTCAGCGGTTACGGCTTTTCCCACATCACTGCTGGAGAAATTTCCTCTCTGCTCCCCAGGTTTGCCTTGCTGGTCCCAGCACAGGCACAAATTTTTACCCTACCTGTGAATGGAAGGGTCTTCCTGTTCTCCTTGCAGATTCGGCAGTCTCTTGGTGGTGCTGGCACTCTGAGTCAGTTGCAAGGTAGGGATCAGTCCATTGTGCTTAATTATTCACTGTCATCCTGCTTCCTACTCCCATAGGCTCAGAAATCACACTTGATCCTGTCGTCAGGACTTATCTCATGCTGGGTGAATCCCAGCCTGTGATTCCAAAATCTGCAGAAATTTTCAAGTTTACCTGCACTAGTGGGTCAGTTAGAATGGTTTCTGCATACTGTGGTATGGAGTAATACAAACTGAATCACAACTGTGGTGGCAATAAGGCTGGTGAAACTGGGCGAAAGAACTGAAGAAAATCAAACAAGTTTTCTACTTTTGCTTGCTTCCTGAATCTGTTGGGAATTGTTGGGCAAAGACTGAATTGAGCTCAGATTTCGCTCGCTTCCCAATTAAACAAATTCAAATCTTATGGTCATACTTAGAAAGAGAAGTAAGAATTCTTAGAATCATTACCTTACATGATGTTAAGAGTTCCTAAAATGCTTCACTACCAATGAAATAATTTTAAAGTATAGCCACTTCTCTAAAATATAATGAACAGATGTGGTGGTGGGGGTTGGGGGGGGGCGCGGTGGTGGAGGTGTGGGGTGAGGGTAGAGATTGGAGGCCAGTTGGCACTAGTATATGGGTGATGCCTTCCGGATGGAAGAGAAAAGAATCTGAGACCAAATATTCTAATTGAATTTCAAAGCATATCACAATGTTAGTGACATTGGAAACATTATGCATCCTTTTATTGATTTGTATAAATAAACACATTTTTAAAGTATGATTTTAAGTAAAGTTAATCCAATTTAATATTATTAAAATTGTTTCACAGATGTATGTCAAATAGAGTAACGAAGTACCTATCTTAGAATTAGGATTAGATTTTTTTGTTCCATGTAGTCAAGTACAAGAATACATGAGTACAGTGAAAAGTGTAAAAAGTCACCATTCTTCAGCACCATCTTGGTTACAAAACCAGAATAAAAAAAAACAAAAAAACATGAATGTACAATACTGATTATGTCAGGTAGCAATGAGGAGTGTCACATCAGCTTATCCTGGTTTTCGGTGTGTTCATAATCAGGATCCCGCTCACCTCGATCTTAATTTATCCAATTTCAGCTCTGTCAGTCTCTCCTCAGAAGTTCGAGCTTGTATTCCATTTGAAGCTCATTCCTGAATATTTTCATGGTGAATGAATGAAATTTGATACTTCAAATGTGGCATCACCGATGATGTATACAGGTTCGGTGTCACTACATTTATAGCTAAAACGCCTTGGGAAGGTAAGTAATGCCTAATGAAGAAAGGATTAACTTGCATTTATACAAGCACCTTTCACACCACCAGAGTGTACAAATGTATTTTATGGAAGTGCTCTGAAGTACAATTGTTATGTTGGAGAATATAATCGAAACAAGTTTAAGGATAAATGCTAAACCTTTTCCAATTTCTGTAGGTGATAGAATCACAGAAGTGTTTGGCTCATCATGTCTGCACCAGTTCTCCAAATGAGCATTATAACTAAGTGACATTCTCCTACCTTTTCCCCATACCCTTTGCATATTGTTTCAATTCAATTAATCGTACAATGCCCTCAAATGCCTTGATTGAACCTGCCTCCACCACACCTTCCAAACAGTGCTCCCCAGCACAAACTACTCATTGTGGGACAAAGTTCTTTTCCTCATATCACAGTAGCTTCCTTTGCAAATCACTTCAAATGTGCATTCTCATCTTTGATCCTTTTTTGAATGGGAACAGTTTTATCAACATGATTTGGAAGCTTCTAACAGATCTCCTTTGGCCTTCTCTCCAAGGAGAACATTCTGAACCTTTCCAATCTATCCTAATAAGTGAGGCTTCTCATCCCTGGAACCATTCATGTAAATCTCTTCTGCACTCTTTCCAATGTGTTCATATTCTCCTTAAAGTGTGGCACCCAAAACTGTTCTTGATGGGACTTGAACCAGAGGTTCAGACCTAGACGTAGGTCACTACCATTGTGCCACAAGAGCCCTCTGGCAAGTGTTTTATACAAGTTCAGCATCACCTCCTTGCTCCTGCCACTATTAGTAAGATCCAGGATACTGTGTACTTTATTAACTGCACTCCAACTGTCCTGCAACCTTCAATGATTTGTTCACATGGACACTAAGGTCTTTCTGTTCCTGCAGTGGCTCCCCAGTGGGGAAAGGGAAGGAGAATCAATATATGAAACCCATTGGCTGTTGTTATGTAGCTGATCTGAGAGTGAATTCATAGTTCACTTGAATTTCACTAGGAATATATTGCTGTTTCTTCCCATAAAATTTAGAGACGTTACTGCGTGTCTTGAGACACTGATGAGGAATTTGTCCCTTCATGTGATTGGCTTAGATTTTTGCCCTAAATCCAGCCGATCAAGCTTAGAACGTATCCTGATAAGGTTGGTGATGGGATAGACCCAGAGGATTCGAGTAATTAGGTGGAGTTTGGTTGGATCCAATTGTCTAGATAAAGGAAATGAAAACCAATCCAATTAAAATTTACACTAAATACGAACGCCAGTGAGCAAATGTGTTTAAACTGTGAAAACTTGGACGTGGTAGGATTATTGAAAGGCCATTTACACATGTACATTGCAATATACTCATGGAATGGTATATTTAGTGGTCGCTTGTGTGATTTCATGGTGTTCAGCATATGCTGATAGTTGCCTAACAAGAAATCATGAAAAACAAATATATTTACTAATGTATAGTTTATTACAATTTCACAGGGAAAACTTTCATTTTTTTCCCCTAAAAATCTTTTTTTAAATTTCATTATTGATACATTTTACATCTTTAAATTTAATAATGTATATTACAGACAAGAAGCCTTACTACAAACCTATGTAGACCATGGGGATTAAATCTAAGAACTGGTGCAGTGCAGGTACAGTGTTTACAAAATACAGCCCTGGATCAAAACATTGCAAAGTCAGCAGGTCTCCAAAAGCAAGGTAAAAAAAAAATTGGGGAAGAACAAAGGCACATTTATCAAATTAGAGTTTTTGTTGGAAATCTAATATTTGTAACCCATAGCAGAAAAACAACGATTTTCGTTGAAAGTTTAAAGTTGATTGTAAAAGTTAAAGGTTCAATGCATTTGTATATAATTCCATTGACTCCTACTTTAACAATTGCAATAATGAAATTATTAGTGTAGTACCAAAAAAAAGTACATTCACGTTTCATTCATGTACACACCTTATCATGCGGATAAAATATCTCCAAGCATTTCATACAGTAAATTATTTATTGGAGTTCAATATTGTTGCTGGTAAACAAGGAACTGTATACAAACATCTTTTCTCTGCTGCATCAGGAGGTTGTGGACTCAGGCTCCACTCCATAAATTCTGTGCCAGTGTTTCACTATTGGGGATGACATATTTTGGATGATCTGTTAAAATGACATGTGTCTTCTCAGATAGGCATAAAAGATCACATGACACTATTCAAAGAAGTACAGGAGAGTTCTCCCCAATGTCCTGGACAATATTTATCCCTCAACTCACAACAATGAAGTAGATTTTCTGATCATTTGTCTCATTGCTTCTCCTTATTCAATCACAGGGTGTGGATGGCCATTCCTAATTAGCCTTGAGAAGGTAGTTGTGAGCTTCCTTGTTGAACTGCTGCAGGCTACATAGTATGGGTACTCTTCCTGTAATGTTCTACAGCGGACAGCTCAGGAATTTTGACCCAGGAATAGCAATATATGTCCCATTCAGGTTGTCTGTGACTCCTAGGGTGAATGTGGTACTGATGGTATCCCCATTCGCCAGTCTTTGGGATCTGCTATGCCTAAACTGGTTGCTTTATTGCCCACAACACAGCAATGGCTTCAGCTAAGGGAGGCAATGGCCTAGTGGTATTATCGTTGGGTGATTAATCCAGAATCCCAGTTACTGTTCTGGGGACTTGCATTCAAATTCTGCCATGGTAGAATTTGAATTCAACAAGGAATCTGGAATTAAGAGTCTAATGATGATCATGTATCCATTGTCAATTATTGGAAAAGCCCCTCTGGTTCACTAATGACTTTTAGGGAAGGAAACTGCTGTCCTTATCTGGTTTGGCCTACATGTGACTCCAGACCCACAGCAATGTGGTTGACTCTTAACTGCCCTCTGGGCACTAGGGATTAATATTTTGCAATAAATGCAGGCCGAGCCAGAGATGCCCGCATCCCATGAGTGAATAAATACGGAATATTGAGCTCTACTTCAGAGTAAGGTGCAAATGATAAAAAAGGACCCAGGGTGAAATACGGGAGTGATTGACGGGTGTTCAATCAAGCGTAATTTCAGGAGGGTTTCAAGAGTGTGGGATGAAAATGCTGACATGTTTAGACAGAGAATTATAGAAGTGAAAGATAAAGTTGTCGATGGCTGTTGGAATAATTCTGTGACCCTGAGCTGACCACAGCATCTTTGAAGAGAACAATAATACTGTGGAAGGAAGGGAGTAAATTTATTCTATCCTACAATCCCTACAGCAGGTTAGCACTGATGTGAGGAACTGATGTTAGTAAGCTGAAGTTCCAACAATATTTCGTGCCATCATGACATTGATTTTAAATTTTGCCAACACCAGGATGTCAAAGGATGAAGAGGTCACATTGACTTACAACACTGTCCTTGATGAGGGGTGCAAGCCAATTTAATTGATGAATTTCATTCAAGTTGTTGAGTTGGAACCACTAAACCAGCATTCAAAGGCCACAGGAAACTGCCTATCAGAGTGGGAAGGGGACGGTTGCTTGTCAGTACAGTGGGCTGAAAATCCAATGGTTTCCATGGGTTGCTGTGCTTGGAGATTAGATGTTAATAGGATCAAACATTAATGAGGTGTGACCTAAAATGAGCTACCAGATTCCAGGACCAGCTGAAAATGGCAGCAAATGTAACAGGAACAGGATGGTTTAATTAGGCACTGTCATGTCTGGCGTGCAACCATCTAATTCCTCCACTGTGGAGACAGTAAAAATTGGTCTTTATAAACTGATGATTATCCTAGTCTACAATTTATCCTGAGATGCTTGCTACAAATTTCTACACAACTGAACATTGAATAAACCCGTAACCTAACCAAAACAAAACAGAAACCTTGCTGTTCTAAAAGAAATGTGGTTTCAAGTGTCCTGATTTGATTAATGATCAAGTTTAGGAAGTAGCCTTCTAATACAACTAAAAGCTATCTGAAGTGCACTTACAAATGTGTTGCCCTGAATGAGTTTGTTATAGAACTATATAATCTTATGACAGACAAGGAGGCTATTTAGTCCATAATGCCTGCCCTGGCTATCCAGTTATTTTGCATTCATCGGCACTTTCTCCACAGCCCTGCAAATTTTTCCTTTTTAAATATTAATCCAATTTGGTTTGGAAAGTTACTTGTGAACCAGCTTCTACCATCCAGGCAGGCAGTGCATTCCAGGTAGTACCAACATCCAGACCAGCAATCATACTGATGTGCCTCCCTGATTCTTCTGTCAGTTACCCTAAATTGGTTTTGTAACCAAAACACTAGCATTGGAGATGGTTTGTCCACATTTTTCTTGATTATTTTCAGAATCAAAACTTGTTACCGCACAGAAGGAGGTTATTTGACCAATTGTTCCTGCACTGGCAAGCTCCTACTGAATTTCTTTACTCAGAATCACTCACTAGCATCATCACTCAGTATAAAGCAATAACTGGTGAAATATTTGGGAGAGAAATATACCATTCCCTCTTTAATTTTAAGTTGACTTTAGGATGGTGATTTAGATTTGTCACTTGACTGGCATGCAAGGCTGTATGGTTTCTGAGTCTGATTGTACATGAGATCTGAACAAAAACAAAACGTATTTGTCAGCAGTGATGACATATTTTGTGAAGTCCTTAGGTTAATGACTGTTTCTCATAAAAACACCAGCAAGGATGGAATTAGAAATGGCCATTGACCCTTCAACTTCCACAGACAATATGCATTTATGAATTCTATCCTATTGGTTTAATATCATGAGAAAATTAATGAGAAGATATGGAACTGCAGGAAGGTAAGGGAAATGGTCAGTGCATCTAAAAAAGAAGTGAATTAATATAAAGTGGCATGTTGCCATGAAAGAATAATTATTACATGTAATTACATGTTAGCACACTGCAAACATGCTGTTTGGCCAACTGGTCTATGTGCCAGATCAACCTATTTATGGCTCTTAAGGGTCTTTCTGAACTTTCTGAATAGTGTGAAGCTGATGAAGTGGATCTTGATAGGCAAACAGCTTTTCCATATTCCAGGCATTTTGATATTTTGCGGAGGAGACATTGGTGCATTCATTCTCATTCCCCTCATTTCTACCTGACCAGCAGGCCTTACATTATACAGTGACTGCAGACTTTATATACCCATCAGTGACTGGCCAAGTGCATCTCTTCACTCCAAGAAACTTTACTTTCTCCTGAAACTGGTTCACAATGCACAAAATTCAATAAGAGAAAACAAGAATGAGGGATGATCAGAATAGAAGTTGATGCATAACTTGAATGGTTTAATCAAATCCATCATACGCACTACCTAGTCATAACAGGGTAGAATGTACTGTTGTGCATCTTTATTAGTGATCTTTTGTTCTGCCTATCAACAAAGGTTTTTGGGCTCAGTTATAAATGAAAAATAAAACAGCTGTGCCACATGTTGTTAATGAACAAGAATTAAACAATATTTACAAACAAAAGCTTGCCTGATACAATTATATATATATATAAATAAATATATATAAAGACATTTTGCTGTGTGCACAGGAATTATTTCTCAACTTTGAGAATATTGTAAGCATTCTCATTTTGCCTGTAATTGGAATTATCACAATGCAGGCTAACCTTCTGCAAAAATAAGACTATGAGCTTCAGATACAATTCCAATCTTCAATTGAGAAATTTAAATGACAGAAGAATAATTAGGGAACTAAATGGGAACATGATGAAAATCAAATGATTTCGCATTTGCATCATTGAGCACATCACCTGAGTATTTGCCCCACCTTTTTTTTTAATCATTGGGCACTTCTTTATGCCAAGTTCAGTTTATATAGATATAGTGTTATTTTATTGGATTTATTCATATAAGCACAGCATAATCAGTGAAAGCAACAGTAATAACACCATAACAAACAGAATTACTGCTGTTTCTTCAGCCATATCATTCTGCCTTAATTTGAATGGGCATTAAGTGCCAGCCAGGACAAGGGGCAGGTCCTCATTGTATAAACAGTGAATTACTTAGGGTTACCACCTTTATCCCAAATCAAATCTAAATGTGACAGGACAAAGGACAGGATCATGGTCAAGACTTCTGACAGATACTTTGCCGTAGAAGAAATTTCATCAATAATTTTAATGATTCAGTAAGGCTAATTTTGACTGTGTTGTAAATTAGCGTCCCGTTTTATGCCTCTCCCAAGATTTATTTCCATTGAAGTTAGGAAGAGATGTAAATGGTCTTTCAACTCACTATCACCTGTTCAGCACTGTTGCACAAAAATACTATCCCTAATGAATCTTGCCTCCGTAATCACCAGACACCATCGTAAAAAATTGAACTTCTGTTGACTGTCCTTTAGGAGTTTCTAGATAATTATCTGAAAGCAGACTTTAGATAGCAATCCCAATCTTAGTCTAAAATGGGAGTTAATACTAGATTAGTGTATTGATTTAACCTAATCTGAAAACTCAGCATTAAAACCAGCATGTTTCCTGGGCAAGTTTGCATGACACAGACTTGATCTCAGGTGTAGTGTGAATGTTTGCAAAACCTCTTCCTTGCATTTTGTTCAAATTCAAGTTTAAAAATGGGTTGCTCCAGATGTGACCAGAAAGTGATGAAAGTAGTGTGTCACAATCATGTGGCTATGTTGATAATATTTTGTCCTGTCAAAAGAGCTCAAGTAATTCTCTGGTAAAATGTCCAACGCTTTCAATGTGACACTTCTTACATACTGAAAATTCTATATGAACTTGTTGACCTTAAACTCCCACATTTTCCAAATATTTTCGTCAAAGACATTGTTGCTCAGAGGATCCTCACTGTTACAAACCCATGAACAGGAGTGATGGTCAGATTCCATCTGGGGACAGGTTGCATCAAATTAAATTATATTCCCTGGACTATTACAAGTTGAGGGGTAGAATAGAGATGGAGAAACAATTAACTCCTGAATAATCAAGAACAAAAGGAGTAATGCCAATATTAAAACTAGGCCATTTAGAAGCAAAATCAAGGACCAATTTCTTACACTAAAGGTAGTGCACATCTGGAATTCTCTCCAAAGACTGAATGCTAGGAAAATTGAAGCTTTCAAGATTGAGAGGGGTAAATTTTTATTAGCTAATGGTATCTGGAATACATGGACCAAAGGTAGAACAGTAGAGTTGAGGTGTAGATAAATGACAATCTACTCGAATGAACAACAGCCTTGAAAGGCTGAATGGTCTACTCCAGCTCCTGATGTGCCTATATGAAAATTGTTATTAATGAGACTACGTTGAGGTGATGGGGTAAACCATTATCAGGTGCCAACTTTATAAACTGAGAGAGCAGGGTGTGAGGTTGATTGTTCATCTTTTTTAAAGAGGAGGAAATTGTGGAAGAAGATTCCAGTAGTCGTGTGGTAGACTAGATTCCTTGGATTTCCAAGAAATGTGGATTTCTGAAGAATAAGGCGACAATGATATATGGAAGGCATGAGTCAAATAATCTGGAAAACTACGTGCCATCTTAGAGCACCTAGAACATGTTGATTGCCCATGGGAGGTCAGAGAGATTATTATCAGAGTAAGCCTCGATTAGCTACAGGTCTCTAATTTGTTACTTATTCTAGGAAGTGGGGAAAGAGATTGTGGATGCACAGGCTTGAAATCAGCCAGAAAAGTGATAAGCTAAATAAAGATTCTGAGGGTCTTTTCTTACCCATAGCAACATCAATTTAAAACAAAACTTTCTTTCAGGCTGGGTGCATACCACTCAGCTCTCTCGTTTTAATGGGATATCCTGTGCTATGGAGAAACAAATGGAAAGAGTTCCAAATTTGCCTCATTTTCCGAATCTGTTTTAAAAGATCTTCCAGCTTTAACTTTCAAGCCAATTTCTCAGTGCAGTATAAGCTGAAAGTACAGAGATTAATGACACTGTCCAGAATCTACATCAAATAAAGTTGCGCAAATCTTCTTTAATATATTCACTAAGACTGTTTTCAAGGTTGTTTTGAACAATTCACTGATGGAAAACAAGGTGTTAATGAATCAACACTTTAGAATCAATGAGGTGTTTTATCTATGTTTTACGTTCATCTAAGAAAAGGACGGTCCTTCCCGGTGAAGTAGCAAAAGAATTTAATTGTTACTTCGATTTGAACAAAAGGAAGGACTCAGAATTTTGTAAATATGCACGGTGGCAGTAAAAATCATTATAGCAGTAACAATATCTACCCTGACGTGCTAACGTACCATATCGGGCTCCACATACTGCAGACTAAACTGTGTCACCATCTCATGCATTTACGCCAAAGAACAGTAATTGAGAGACTTGTTGAATGCCGATCTATTTTAGTGTCTTGCAGCATGCGAAAATTATTATATTTAAAATAGTATCCGAAAAGCTGAGTTTCAAAAAGATTACAACAGAGCTATTAAATAAGTAGCTTTTCATTTTGAATTGATTAGTACAAAAAAATGTACTATATGAAAGTTCATCTCCAGAGATAATCTGAATGCTGCATATATTTTAAACGTGTCATTTATTTGATTAGTAAACGCACAGTATTGAAAGAAGTAAATGAATTTTTAAGTTGAACAGCTTTGAAATGAAACTGAAGAAATGATCTTTGGGCTAACCTACCGTGTGATAATGATTTTGCTTCCGTGACTATCAAAAGGCAACCCTGGTTAATGTTCAGTGTTAATTAAAATCAGCATATCTGATATAAATCCAATCACTGTACAAGGATCAACCGCACTTTCCTGAAGATGAGGGTATAGTTCAAAACATCTCTTTACAGACAGCGACAGTTTATGTTACTCTCTTACACACAAGGCAAGTTGTGAGACTCAAGGGGTGCATATTCGAGTTGCAACTAAGCACTTTGTCATAGTGTTGATTACTGTCAAGAATGTTACAGAGATTCTTTTTAAAAGATGGCATTTTTCTCTGGCTCAAGGGTTGTAAACGTACTGTAGGTCTTCCTGCCTTGTACTGCAAAGATCAGTTGCATAATACAGTTCCCATTTGTAGTGTGCAATCTCAGTGCTCAAAAACTAGAGATGGAGTAGCATTCTTGCTAAACACCTTGGCACCTTGTGCTGTGTTTTGTAAGCTTGATTTGTTATAAGCACTTTCAACCACGATTATACAATTGACTCTCTAACGTCTTTTGTTTCGGGAATCCAGTCTACTGGTACAGCTGCAGTGGCTGAAGCTTCTAGAGGGGTAACTGCAGCTTCTAGAGGGGTTATGGCTGCTTCCAGAGGGGTAACTGCCATTTTCAGGTGAGTCGCTGCTGCATCTGTTGCTGGTGCTTCTAGAGGAGTTGCTGCTGTGTCTATAGGAATTCCTTCTGTAGGCGTCACTGCTTCTTCTGTAGAAGTTGTTGCTCCTTCAGTAGGAGTCGTTGCTTCTTCTGTGGAAGTCGCCCCTTCTGTAGGGGTTGCTAATACTTCTATAGGAGTTGTTGCTTCTTCCAGAGCTAACGGTGGCGGACCTTCTGTACCAGGCTGGAATATACCATAGTTTTGACTCAGTCGAGCAGCGAGTAGTCCTTCTTTTTCTGGAGCCTGTTCATCAGGCAGAATTGCATCAGTTGCACTACAGCGGTACAAATAGGATGCATGTTTGACAGAGCGTTTCAGCAGGTGACGCCGGAAAGCTCGCTGAATTTTGATTGCACAAACCTCCTCTTGTTTCCGCCGAAGGGTGGTGGTTATGGGCTCGTACGAGACTTTGGAAGGATTGGCAGCCATGAACTTCTCCTCCATAGACTCCTTCAGAGTGTCCATCTCTCCAGATTCACCCAGCACCTCCTTGGTCAATGCAAAGAGGATATCCAGACAGTGGATTTTGTCACCTGACACCATCGGTAGGTCCATGGTAATCAACTTGATTTTATTCGGTTTGGGAATTCGCAATGGCTCTTGCAGCGTGTCGACAAAGTCCGACATCCTGGCATACTCGATAAATTGCGTGGCCTCCACGTCAAACTTTTCCCAGACTTCATAGAACATTTCAAAGTCGTCTTCGCAAAGTGGTTCGGCACTCTCCTCAGTGGCCACATTGAAGTTCTCCAAGATGATGGCAATGTACATGTTCACCACAATCAGGAAGGAAATGATGATGTAGGAGACAAAAAAGACGACCCCAACTGGTGGATTTCCACAATTCCCTTTTATGTCGGTCCCCGGATTAGCCACGTGGGGATCGCAATCAGGGGGTCCGCTGTTCATAATGGGTAAGAGCAGACCATCCCACCCAGCTGAGGTGGTGATCTGAAACAGGCAGATCATGCTGTTGCCAAAAGTTTCAAAATTGAATAGGTCATCAATGCCTGCTTCCTTTTTCACATAGGCAAAATTGGACATTCCAAAAATGGAATAGATGAACATCACCAGAAAGAGCAAAAGGCCAATGTTGAACAAGGCAGGAAGTGACATCATCAAGGCAAATAGGAGAGTTCGAATTCCTTTAGCTCCTCTGATAAGTCGTAGGACACGACCAATCCTGGCCAATCTAATAACTCTGAACAGGGTAGGCGATACAAAGTACTTCTCTATTATATCTGCCAACATAATACCTGAAAAAAAAATCAAAAGGTGTGATATGAATAATTGTTTCAATCTACAAAGAATATCTACAAATGATGGATGTCTGAACCAAAAATGGAAAGTGCAGTGAGTTGGTCAACATGAAGGAGAAAAATATATTGATTCCTCAGCTCCCACTGATACATTAGATCACTTGTTTTATGGTGATAGCCAATTCTATGCATGTTGAATATTTTCAGTTTCTAATTTTTATTTCTAAATCTGTCTCCCAAAATAAATGTTTTAAGATTGATGTTGATACTGTGTAAATTGGGTGGCAAAGAGTTGGCATCCTACATTATATCAGTGCCCACTTTTAGGCAGACCATTGCTTCTAGGTAGACTGTACAATATAAAAAGCAGATAATGTTTATACTGCGTCCTGAAAATGTGTCTACCCTGGAAACATTAACTTTTGTCCAATTTCTTAAATAAAGCAAATAGCTGTGGATGTTGGAGATCTGAAACAAACAAAACCAGAAATTGCTGGAGAAATTCAGCAGGTGTGACAGCATCTCTGGAGAGAAAACAGGGTTAACGTTTCGAGTCCAATTCTGAATTGGGTCACTGGACTTGAAACGTGAACTCTGTTTTTCTCTTCACAGACGCTGCCAGGTCTGTTGAGTTTCTCCGGCAATTTCTGTCTTTGTCCTAATTCTACTCAGGTACTGACAGATCTGTTTTCATCCAGGATATTCTCTCTTTGTATGCGTAAAGATTCAAAACACTCTTTCCCAGTTTGATGACTGAACTGGACAGCATGAGGTGAAAACAAGGATTATTTCACTTCAGGGAATCTCTCTATGAGATAGCACTGATATATAGCTGGAAAGAATACTTGAGGTAGACAATTGCAGCCATTGGAATTGTCATATCTATGATTCGTGTTAACTACAGGTGGCAGATTTTGTCTGGTATTTAACTTGGCTGGTTGCTGACCAAGAGTCTTGGACAGTCAGTTTTATATGTCCACATGGAAAAACCAACAAAAAAAGTACTTGGAAATGAGCATATTGGTCATCCTGGTCATCCAATTAAGTAGTATACAAGATGAGTCAGGCCAATAGTCTTTTTCACTCATGGAACATGGGCATTGCTCTCTGGCCAGCATTTAGTGCCCAACCTTAGTTGCCTTTGAGAAGGTGGTGGTGAGCTGTCTCTTGAACCACTGCAGTCTATGTGCTGTAGATAGTATGCCTCATTTACCAATTTTACTGGACTTCCCTTCTGCATAGGAGATACACGATTGAGGTGATGAGAAATGAGATACTTGCTCAGGACTGTCATACCTGTCATTAACAAATAAAAAAAATGTCCATTCTCCTTCAAAAGCAGGTGCATCTCAGAAGCAGAGAGAAAACACAAGGAGAGAAGTCTAGAACCAGTAACTCATCCAAAAAAAAAGACTGTTTGCAGCAGAACTTTCAGCTGCAGATTGGCCTCAGCACTCATCTACATTCTCAGCAGACAGCCTGAATGAGGAAAATGGTCCTTTTTACTTCAAACAGCGAATGAGAAGGCATGAAAAGATATTGGTACATAGACCAAGTCTATTTCTGGACAAATTGATATCATTTCATTTCACTCATGCATCAAAAAAAGGGCTTCTTCTTGGACTCTCGTTTGTCCCAGTATCATGGATATACCAAAGAAAATGGTAATTTATTATTTTATTTATTATGAATACGAGGCACAGTTTAAGAGCAGGGAGGTCATTCTGAAACTGTATAAAATGCTCGATAGGCCACAGCTAGAGTATTGCATGCTGGTCTGGAATCCACATTATCGGAGGGATGTGTTAGCACTGGAGAGAGATTTATCAGAATGTTGCCTAGGCTGGAGAGTTTTACTTATGAACAGAGACTGGATTGACTGGAGTTTTTCTTGTTAGAACACAAAGGATTGAATGGAGTCTTGATTGAGTTGTATGAAATTATGAAGGACACAGACAGAGTAGGCAGGACGAAAATTTTCCCCTTGGTAGAACGATCAATGACCAGAAAGCCTAGATTTAAGGTAAAGGCATGAGATTTGGAGGGGATGTGAGGAAAACTATTTTAACCAATTGGTGGTAGAAACCCATTGTGTGAAAGGGTGGTAGATGCAGATGTACGCTTGTGATGGCAAGGCATACAGGGTATGGACCAAGTGCTGGAAAACTGGATTAACATAGGCAGGTGGTTGTTTTTGACTGGTGCAGATTTGATCAGCCATTACAAGGTCAGAAGCGGGGATATTTGCCAATGATTGCACAAGGTTCAGATGATTTGCGATACTGAAGCGGTCCATTCAAATGCAACAAGACCTGACTTGGAAACATATCGCTGTTCCTTCACTGTCGCTGGGTCAAAATCCTGGAATTCCCTCCCTAAGGGCATTGTGGGCCAACCTATAGCAGGAGGACTGCAGCAGTTAAAAAAGGCAGCTGACCACCACCTCCTCAAGGGCAACTATAGTCAGGTAATAAATGCTGGCCAACCAGCAGCATCCATGTTCCACAACTGAATTTAAAATAACCTCTCTGACTCTAAGCCTCTTAACTAACTTAATAGAAACATTAAAGAGGAGATAAAGGTTCAGTAAATGCTTTAAAGTGAATGGTACAAATGATATTTTATAAGCCTGGATGTCTAAATTATATGGGTAAATAAATGAATGAGACCTATACTGACATTTTGGAAAATGCAGGAATGTTTAAAGACGTTGATTTGGTGAAGCAATGTGAATACAAGTGGCTGCAAACTGACAGCTACTTCTGGAGCAATGAAAAACCCAAAAAAATTGCAGCGACCTTAGGTGGATGCAAATCATGCAAAAGATTCAGTATAGTGATGATTATAGATGAGCAATCATATTTCATGACTATGTAGACCTCCAATATGGCATGGGACCAGCACACCATGGCAAATACTGGTGACATGATAAATCTTCAGAGCTAGGAATGGTCCCAGAATTTGATATATTCCTCAGAATCATCTAGGAAATCAAGTTATAAGAGGTATTGGAGTATATAGTGAGTCAGATTCTCATATTTCATCTGGAGTCTACCTCAACCTGAGTCAAAAGTCTTCTGTTTGTTACCCATAAAAAAAAACGCAACAAAATTGAGTTTAGACAGTTTCAAATTAATTCTTGGTGCCATGTATCCAGAATTTAAATTATTTTAATTTGCAATTGCACTTGAAAAGGCAAAAGATACCTGACATGAGAAATGGGAATATGTCATATTGATGGATTTGATGTTACTCTTTAGAGTTGGAGCTAAGGTAGGTGGCTGAAGAAGAGCATTACTTCGCAAGTACTTATGCAGAACCCTAACCCCACACCCTAATCACTGGACTAGAAATTTAATTTCTACACCACTTGACATTACATAAATGAGGATAAAGCTCAAAAACACAAGTTGCCTAAATAAATGGATTTCAACTTCTAACTTACCCACAATTGAAAGAATCACCACAACAAAGTCAAAAATGTTCCAGCCAATGGTGAAGTAATAGTATCTTAAAGCAACGATCTTGAGCACACATTCACTTGTAAATACAACAATAAACACCAAGTTGATCCAGTAAAGAATATTGTTTTTTTCTTCACTTTGGTCGTCTGTTTCTACCATCATTGTTACCATGTTCAGGCAGATGAGAATCATGATGAAGATATCAAAGGCTTGCTTGCTGACAAAATCAAAGAATACTCCTTGAACTTTATTCTGGGGCAGGGAAGGAAAAGTGAAGAAATGAGCTGTCAATGTCTAAATACTTGATATTAATTATATTCATCATATTATGTCTGACCAACATGTATTACTGGCAGCAGAGGATACAAGTTAAAAGATAGCTTGGAGGATTCTGCAGAATTTATCTCGGAGGCTCTTTAACAGGTATAAAACCAATCAAAGTTTAATATCTATGCTATCAGAATGGAACTGTTGACCCATAAAAACGCTTGAAGCATTTCAACTGATCCTTTGTACTGTTCTCTCCTGGTTTCTCACAAGCTGTAAATATGATCTTTGCTACGCATCTTGTGCTTCCTTTTCAATATGTTGAAGTCAAACCCATTGCACCCTCTTACTTTTACTCATTGAGTGAAATTGTAACATGGTTGAGCACATGGGTTTGGGTGCAGACACTGCCAATTTCTTCTACTGTTCTTCCAACTGGAATCACCATTAAACTGCAATATTGCTAGACCCTCTCATTCTTTTAAATACTGGAATTGAAATTGACTCATGGGTCATCATCATATCTATTGACATGAATTGACTGGGAAGCTCAGAAGTTATTCGGTGATGCCAAAAAGTTAAAAACCCACTGACATTGTGCTCAGAGATAGTAGGAACTGCAGATGCTGGAGACTCTGAGATAACAAGGTGTAGAGCTGGATGAACACAGCAGGCCAAGCAGCATCGGAGGAGCAGGAAGGCTGACGTTTCGGGCCTAGACCCTTCTTCACCGAAACGTCAGCCTTCCTGCTCCTCTGATGCTGCTTGGCCTGCTGTGTTCAGCCAGCTCTACACCTTGTTATCTGACATTGTGCTCACTCTGGGTTTCTCACATTCTATCAAACCACATCCCAACTCCAAAGAACTTTGAAATTGTTCAGCTGTATCTTCTTACAACAACAAGAAGAATTTGCATTTGGATAGCACCTTTATTGCTTTGAACCATCTCAAATAATATTTAAAGATATTAAAAACCAATGAATCACTTCTGGTCTTGGCTCAAACAATTTTCAATGTCAGTGGGGTGCTATACTATTGACTTAATTTTCTTAATTTAAGACATCACAAGAATTAGCATTTGTAAATAATCAATTATATTTGCAGCAGAATGTGGGTGTAGTATATATAGAAAATCACAGAAACTCATACGTTGACTGGCAGAATTCCAGCAGTGTGACATGACACTGTTTAATACTTAGAATTTTTCAAAATAAATCAATTTCATTGAATTAAAATCAAAGTTCCATAAAATTGGCAGAGATGATTATGTCAATCATAATAAGGTCATTAGTACTCTCAGATGAGCTGCTTGCAGGATTTTTCTACATGACACTGCCTGTCTCTCACTCAGCCTGTTGCTGGCAATGTAGCTCAAGTTCAGAACTGACGTGAGTGGGACACTCCAGTCTCATTCCCCACTTGTTACACTCAAACTTGCACTTTCTGTGGCATGACCCCAGTTGGCTGCCTACATAAATGTTGGCATGGTTGAGAAACTACACTCCCAATAGTTTTCAGAAGCAATACTGGAGAAGCAGTTTGAATGGGAAATACACCTCGTAGGCCCTCCATTCCTTCCACGGTTTGTTAAAATCTGGTGGTTGATATATGTGGTACAATCGGCACACTTACATTTGGTCTTGGGATGGGTTTTTGTGGTTTCTTTGAGCCAAGCTTCTTCATAGCATTGTAGTATTTTTTCTGCTCTTCTGTCATAAAGATATCTTTTCCTCCTAAGTAAATATGAGAATTCTTACAATTATTTAAGGAAATGTCATCATGATCTAGTAAATTCAATGAAAGACAGAGGGTGTATTCTGAGAATATGAGAAATAATATCAGGCCATTTTGCTTCTTGAATCTTCACCCCCATTCAAGAAGATTGTGGCTGATCTGATTGTAGCTTTAACTCTGTCTTTACAGATCAAAACTCCCTGGTTGATCAAAAATCCTCCTTATTCAACCTCGAATAGATTCGGTCACTCAGCCTTAACAGTTCTCTCGAGCATAAGAATTCCAAAGGCTCACAAACTCCTGAGAGAAGAAATTCCTCCTCATCTTCATCTTTTATAGATTGTCCTCCACTTCTTGATTGCCCACAAGGTGAAGCATGTAGCCTATCAATCTCCTTCAGAATCTTATGTATTTTAGTACAATCACTGCTTAATCCTCTAAACCTTAATAAGTGTAGCCCCAAACTGCTCAACCTCTCCCTTTAAGATGAGCCCTTCATTCCAGTAATCAACTTCGTGAACTTTTTCTGAGCTGCCTCCAAAGCAAGAATGTCCATACTTAAGTAAGGAGACCAAAATAGTACACAATACACTAGGTGCAGTTTTGCCAAGGCTTGTAATTTGTAGCCAGATTCACCAATTTTTATACACAGTTCTCCTTGCAATAAAGGCTAACATTTTATTTGATTTTCTTACTAATTACTTCCATGACCCGCTTGTTGATCTTTTGTCATTCATTTGTGGATATGGATAAGTTAGATGAACGGGTCAAGTTTTGGCAGATGGAGTTTAAAAGTGAGAGGTTATCCATCTTAGTCAGAAGAATAACAAGGCAACTTACTATCTAAATGCAAAGAAACTTTAAAATCCTTCAGTGCAGAGGGATCTGGGTGTTCTTGTGCATGAATTGAAGAAAGCTAATATACAGGTACAGCAAGTAACAAGGAAGGCAAATAGAATTTTGGCATTTATTGCTAAAGGCATACAGTATAAAAGTAGAGAAATGTCGTTGCAACGTTACGAGGCATTGGTGAGCCTGCATCTGGAGTACTGTGTACAATTTTGGTACCCTTACTGAGGAAGGATTTAATTGCATTGTTGGCTGTTCAGAGGAGGATCACTAGACTAATTCCAGAGATGAGGGGTTTGTTTTGTAAGGACAGTTTGTGCAGTTCAGACCTATTTTCACCAGAGCTTAGAAGCTAGAGAGGAGATCTAATTGAGCTATATAAAACACTAAAGAGGATTCACAAAGTCGACATAGAGCTGATGTTTCTCCTCTAGGTCTATTTAGAATGAGAGATCATAGTTTTAGGATAAAGGGTGGCAGATTTAAAACAGAGATGAAGAGGAAATACTTCACTCAAAAGGTCTTGAATCTGAGGAATTCACTACCTCAGAGTGTGATGGACATTGGGACAGTAAGTACCTTTAAGGAGGAGATACACTGTGTTTTAATGATTAATGTGTTAAACAGTTATAGAGAATGGGCAGAAAAGTGGAGTTGAGGCCAAGATGAGCTCAGTCATGATCACATTAAATGGCAGACCAAGCTGAAGGGGCTGAATTGCCTAATCCTGCACTCAGTTCTTACGTCATCATATACTAGGTCACCCAGATCCCACTGACTTGCAGCTGTCTCTCTCCATTTAAATAAAATTCTTAATTAAATTGAGAGAATAATAATCTGATGACAGGCACTTTTGGATTCTAATAGGCCAACTCAGCTCCTAACTTGTCACAACCTTGGTCCATAGGCAGAAGAGTTGAACTCCAGAGGTGGGGTGAGAGTGTCTGCACTTGACACCAAAGCTGCATTTGATTTTCTATGGTATCAGGGAGGCCTAGCAAAATTGTAGGTTAATGGGAATTGGGGGAATATTCTCTTCTATAGTAGACAAACAGGAGGCTGGAAGAACACAGCAAGCCAGGCAGCATCTGGAGGAAAGAAGCAGTCAACATTTCGGGTATTACCCTTCTTCAACCTCTATAGTCCTGAAGAAGGGTAACACCTGAAACGTTGACTGCTCCTTTCCTCCAGATGCTGCCTAGCTTACTGTGCTCTTCCAGCCTCCTCTTTGTCTACCATGGATTCCGACATCTGCAGGCTTTTTTTGTCTCTAACTCTAGCCTTCTGGCTGGAGTCATGCCTGGCACAAAGGGAGATGGTTGTGATTATTGGAGGTCAATCACCTCAGTCAAAGGACATCTCTGCAGAAGTTACTCAGTGTGGTGTCCTAGATCCAACCATCTTCAGCAGCTTCACCACAGACCTTCCCTCCCTTATGATGTCAGAAGTGGGGATGTTTGCTGATAGCTGCACAATGTTCAGCACCATTCATGACTCCCAAGATGTAGGAAAAACCCATATGCTGCAAGACCCGGGTAATTTTTTTTCCAGTAAGTAACATTTGCAACACACAAGCATCAGGCAATGACCATCTCAATCAAAAGAGAATCTAACCATCACCTCTGTCATTCAATGTCACTACCATTGCTGAATTCCCAACTATCAACATTGCGGAGGTTACCATTGACCAGAAGCTGATATGGACTAGCCATATAAATGGCTACAAGAGCATGTCAAAGGCTAGGAATCCTGTGACAAGTAACTCATTCCCAACTTTGTTCCCTAAACCTGTCCACCATCTACAAGGCACATTTCAGGAAGGTGATGGAATATTCTCCACTTGTCTGGATGGGTGTAGCTTCAGTAACACTCAAAAAGCTTTACACCATCCAGAATAAAGTAATCTGCTTGATTGGCACCTCATCCAATATCTTCAAAATTCACTTCCTTCACCATCGATCTGCAAGATCCCCTCCAAGCCACTCACCATCCTGACTTAGTATTATATCACTGTTACTTCACTGGTGTTGGGTCAAATCCTGGAACTTTTTCCCAAACAGTGCTGTGGGTCTCCCTACACCCCAGGGCTGTAGCAGTTCAAGAGGTTGTCAGTAGAAACTGTTCCAACTAATTAGGAATGGACAAAGAATGGTGATCCAGCCAACAAATCCTCATTCCATAAATGAATAACTTAAAAACAAATCTGCTTCCTATTCTTCCTGCCAAAATGGACAACCTCCATTTTCTGACATTATACTTCATTTGTCAAATTTCTGCCTCCTCCCTTAACCTGTCAAGTTACATTTTATCCTCGCTGGATCCTTTCCCTTTTTGAGATGGATTTCACACAGGTCTGATAAGGTATCTTTTGATCAGATTTGAACAGAGCAACCAGTGCTGAAAGGCTCTGTCATTAATCTAAAATATTACACTCTTCATATGCAAACACAAAATGGTAAATGTACAGTTTATGAAATGTGTTTACATACTATCCATATCTATGTATGGCGTTGGCATTTCACTCCATTGAATTTTATGAAGAACAGATACTTATCTTTTTCTTCTGTTGGTTGAAATTGTCAATAATTACACCGATAAAGAGATTGAGAGTGAAGAATGCCCCAAAAATGATGAAGATGACAAAGTATATGTACATATACAGATTAATTTCATACGATGGCTGCTGTTCCATCTAGGGAGGAAAATAAACATTGGTTAGCATTCCACAGAAACAACACCGCTTTTCTGAGTTTGTGGAATTAGAGACTTATTATCACACAATTTCACATCTTTTGGACTCGACAGTGGGAACAGACAGGGGAATGGATAGGAGTACACCTCAGAAATCATTTCCAATACTTGGCATCTAATCCAAGCTGGGTTTGAGGGAAATAATGACTCTCTCTCTCTCTTCCTAAGTGGTCAGTCTTCCCATCCTCAAACCTAACTAATGAGTTATTTAATCATGCATTGACTCACAACTCTGAGAAGGAACTTGCTGTATGCTAAATGATTGTTTGCTTACATAGCACCAATGACCACACTACAAGGCAATTTGTAATGTGGGAAATGCAAAAGGAGCAAGATACTAATTCTGTCTTAGTTAAAGACTATAGAAATATGCAATATCTAAAGAAGTTTAATCATCAAATAAATAAGCATATGTTAAGAATTTAATTATATTTCAGCTAGATAGCCAGCTGGCGATATCTTCTACTATGGAGAAGCTAGTCTTCCTTCAACATCTCATAGATTTAATTCCTGTCATCTCAGCAGTACACTAATATTAGTCTCAGGAACCAAGAGGTTCTACAGACAAGATAATAGGCTGTCGTTGTCAATGGGACTAGGATGAAGCAATCTAGGCTGGATTTTCTCACAGCCTTCAAAATCTCAATGTCAGGATCAAATGGGGATCCAGAACCCATGCCTGTTGGCAGCGAAACTAACTCAGCAATTCCCAAAAATGGCCTCCAAATTGTCCACCTCTCCAACTGGCATCTCCTTGAGGGCAAGTCAGAAGGTCAATGGGTCAGAAGCCTCAGCAGCTCTTCAGGTGATGGATATGAAGTAAAGATTATGAGAGCCCCTTGGAATGAAGGGAACACTTCTCCAATGAATCATTTGGACTGTGAGTGTTGATTTTTTGCCATGATTCCCTCTTCGGGTCACAGAGCCTCCAGCTCTGATATCCTCTGGTGTGCTGCTAGAGGGTACCTTATTGAGCTAGCGGTCTCCACATATGGCATCACCATCACTTTGTTGATGGCAAAATGTCTGCGACAGCACAAAATTATCTCCAATTGGGCCTTAACCATTGTAATTGGCAGCTCACGCCCCACCCTAGGAAAGTTTGAAGACAGTGGCAGCCATATGTTCCCAATCATTCATCTCCAGATCCATTACCAGCACCTGGCAATATTCAGTCTGCACTGCTTAGTCACGCTGCTCCAACCATCATGAGGTATGGGAGAGGCTTGGTGGATGAGCTGGGCTTTTTCTACCTTTCATTTCCTATGTTCTGGCATTCATGCTTTGCTGTGAACAGTTTCAGTGTTTGCCTTGCGCTTCCTTCACAAACCTGGTGCAACGAGCTATACTCTTTTCTGCTTCAGCCAACTTATTCACTGAATGCATATTCACCTCATTTCAAGTATAGATTTGTAGAACTTAATAGACTTTAGTGAGATTTTGCAGCAGAATAATATCCTAGAAGGAAAAATCAGTAAAGCTGATGAATGAGAGATACAAATCTGGCTCATCTTGTATCCTTCAAAATGCAGGACCACTACACCAGTTCAGTTCCAAGTATTAATGTTATTTATAATTGTTTTGTTCCCTCTAATAATAAGAAGTCAACCAAATGTATAAATAAGTGCAAGCAGTTTGGAGGTGTATTCAAACTTGGGGCAATTCACAGAGACATCATGGCGTCTGCTGCCAATAATGACCCAAACAGTTCTGACTTTACACTAACATCGACAGACAAGCTGAGGTGCATGGCAGTGGCTAATTCGCTTTCTTTAGCTTTATTCTCACCAGAGTTGAATTTTATTGATAGGTAAAGTGAAGTCAATGACATTTTCAGTTAGAAAGTGAGTGAAGAAAGAAAAAGAGCGAAACAAGATGATCAAATATAATTCCAACATACATACAAATGCGAAAAGGATGATGGTCCAGGCAAACAGCACCCTCTTTTTATACACTGTAGGAATCGGTGCCCCTTTTACTACTTTGTTTCTTGCCCCCTCCCCTGTCCTGATGAGAGCAAGAGTAAAAATTTTGTCTTCTTGTCTCATTTAGGGAAGGGAATCAGCCACCTTTATCTGACCTGGTCTACATGTGACTCCAGGCACACAACAATTTGGTTGACTCTTAACTGGCCTCTGAAATAGCCTAGCAAGCCATTCAGTTCAAGTACAATAAAGCATAAGCATGAATGCCCTCTGTACCAAGGGCGCTCACATTCTATGAACAAATAAGGAGAAATGCATTATTTCCTATTCATTGAGTTAAAGATCAGTTTAAACTTGACTCCTTCATGTGATTTTTCTGTTAGGCATATGTCTTCCTGGGATGTTCAGTTTTCTTGGGCACTTGCGCAGCCTGGACCCTGCCTGGGTTATGGTGTCCCTTCCAGTGGTGAGCAATGGTGAGCAAATCATCATTGCAGATGATAAGCAACAGATGGTGAGGAGTGATGTAGGTCTTCTCATTGTTTTAGGGCAAATTTCCCACCAGCTCCAGCATCTTGGCTGCCAGGTAACCTGGAACAGCAGCCAGCTACAGGAGATCTCCAGCTCAGACACACTTGACATAGTGACCCTTGCACAGCAGCCAATGTATATGACCAAAGGGAAACTGGAGCTCAGCTCTGGACGAGTATCTTGGCTTTAGTGCAAGCTTCTTTTCTGGTCTAATGACAAGCAGATATCTTGCTGCTATTGCTATTCAGATCCTTCATTAATTTTGATGTGCAATTGTTCAATTAGGCCCTTTCAGCATTGATAACTCACACTAAGTTCCAGGACAGAAACTGAATAATGAATTCTGGTACTGTGCCAGATAACAGGGATGAAGTCTCAGTGATTTTCAATTCTTGAATCTTAACGGTAATTGACCGATTTAGTCTTCCCATAAGCATCTTCTAGGTATCACTGATAGAAGTTGCACAATATGACAAGGGAGGGAAAGGGAAGAGGGAAAGAATCTGCATGTATAAAATGCCACAACCCAGGACTGTCTGGCATTTTAAAATTTTTAGTTGCCCTTGAGAAGGTGGTGGTGAGCTGCCTTCTTAAACTACTGCAGTCCACCTGCTGCAAGTTGACCCATAATGCCAATAGGGAGGGAATTCCAGGATTTTAACTCAGCGACAGTGAAGGAGCAGCAATATATTTCCAAGTCAGGATGGTGAGTGGCTTGGAGGGGAACTTGAAGGTGGTGGTGTTCCCAAATGTCTGCTACCCTTGTACTTCTAGATGGAAGTGGTCGTCGGTTTGGAAGGCACTGTCTCAGGATCTCTGGTGAATTTTACAGCCAGTTGGGTACTTATAAAACACAGTCACCGTTGAAATGTAGGAAATACAATTAAAGCCTATAATTCCAACATTTCCATTGAAACCTTTCAGTGATTGGAACTGGGTTAATTCCTGCTTACTGCAGGCTTTTAGTTCAACTCAGGAATAATTTCCAGCAGTTGCTAATGAGTATACATATTGTTTTCTTGGGACGTAGGTGTCGCTGACCTATCCCTAATTGCCCTTGCTCTGAGTGGCTTGCTAGACCATTTCAGAGGACAGGTCAGAGTCAGTCACTGCTGTGGGTCTGGAGCCTCATGCAGGCCAAGCCGGGTAAGGGAGAGGCATTTCCGTCCATCAAGTCTGAGTGAAGCAGATAAGATTTTATAATGGTCAATGATAGTTGTCCTGTTGAGATTAGATGTGGTTTCCAGATTTAAGAATTGTATTTGAATTCCACCAGCAGCTACGGTGGGATTTGAAACCCCATTCCCTGTCATTTAATGTAAAATAGCCAAGGGTGGGTGCCACCGCGGGACTAATGGGTTAATGAACTCCTTTCGGCTGGAAAGCAGCCTGGTATCATTTGTAAACTGGCTCATGGAATAATATGAGCCAGGAAAGTTATTCTCTCATTAAATCTTGACTGTAACAAACCTTCATGATATCATTGGCATCTGAAGAAGCCATGTAATGGGCACTTTACGCGATAAAAAGCTTTTATGTTTTACTAGTATTTAAATATTTTATAAGCCACATAAAATCTATTAAGCATGATGGAGGGTTTAAGTGGTAGGGTAAATCACAAGAGATGTTTATAGCCATATTCATTGCATTCATGTTACTGTTTCAGATTCAAATTACTGCCAGCAGCATCAGTAGTAGGGCACCATGTACTGGTGGCACTGGGCCAAAGCAAAGGCTAGCAGGCCTTATATACTGAGATATCAACGGAAGCAGTTATGTTTTCTTGGCGGTTAGGGTGGTGTATTAGTCACCAAAACATGAGCACCCACATTTTAAAAGTAAGGAAAATCATCCCCAGTATCTTCTTCTGCCCTTTGCAATAGTATGGAGGGAAATCCTTTCAAAATTGAACTAAGCAAATTAGTCTTCACAGTGACACACAGGGAATAATTCCTTTCATTTGAAGCCTGCTCCTTACAATGCCCTCTGATCTTTCCAATGACCCTTTGGGTCAATTTCAACTTTTGAATTTCACTTCACTATTTGATATAATTGTTCCACTGGTGCAGCTAAGTCAAACTAAAAGATCTGTGAAACCTCAGCAATATTGAAGAAAGTCACAAGAAGATCTTGGGAGCAGAGTTTAGATTTCTAATGGAAAATGCAGCTCCTAATCAAATTTAAAGTGGAAGCAGGAGAAGTCTGAAAAGTGGAGAATACATTGAACAACAAAATAAGTAAAAACATACTATTATAACATATTCAATAATTCACAATTTAAACCAAAAATTTAAAAAAATGGAGATTTGTGCAGAACTCAGACTGAGATTTTACATATAGATTTTGATGTTAACCTTTGACAAGAAATGCACCAAAATTCTGGACCTTGTTGATCTAACTCTAGTAGGAGTCTATCAGGAGATCAGTATATTTTGGTGATGCAGGTTACACCAAAAAGTGGACTTGTTTGGGGATTGCACTTGAGTGAGTGAAGACTCTGTCTGCCATGTAGGGTTGACAACCTCTAGAATTGGCCTGTCGGCCACAGGGTTGAAGATCAATCTCCAGGATGTTGCCATGTGCAACCCAAGAAAAATCATAAGGGTATTAAAAAAATGGTCTTTTTGTCATTTTCTTTAAATAATTCCCTTTGCCAGCTATACACATGTTGAAAATTGGGAAAATAAAGCTGTTTGACTAATAGTGGAGCATTATTCAATGGGAGAATTAATTTTTTTCACCTTCCAATTGGCATAGAAAGACAGTGCCTCACAGGGACGAATGTGTTGGATAACTAATGAATGGAACATAGGGGCAAGTCATGTGATGAAAGCTCCAGGAATCGATCTAATCACAGTGGGCAACTTTACTGCCACTAGGCCACTGACATAAGAGATACTGGAGCTGGTGTGGTGTTGAGGTTTTCTAACACCAGGCATTCTCATATCCTCTTACAATAGTCTTGTAAGCCAGAAAAAGCAGATAAATTGGCCAACTCCCTGCCAGCAGTCGGGCCCACCAATAGGTCCAAGTTGCTCAGCTTAGATACTCTCCAAAGTATTTCCTTATTTTGTTGACAAGTCCCTGTTAACAACTCTTACAAAGGATTCCTCGAGCCAGAAAATATATTTTTGGGCTTGTAGGGAATCATGACAAACCATCTCCTTGAAACTCAGGAAATAATCTCACAGTTTATGCATCTTCCTCAAATGACCATCCTGCTAAGTCACATAAATAAGAGGATTTTCCTCTGATCTACTCCCTTCATCAGGTCCGCTCTAGAAATACCAGCTGGGTCCTTATGGTAGGACGCAATCATTGCAGATTTTTGTGACAGGTCAACTTTAGCATTGTAAGATTATGACTTCAATTCTTCCTGATAGAGCCAAAAGGAAGCGTGACATGATTAAATGTTATACCCTTGGTTTCCAGTTGGTGAATAAAGAAATTCCTGTCTTTACTTGGAACAGATCTACTCACAGAATAAAATATCACAGGCATGTATTTCCCAACTCTGCCCTGCTGCTAGGTCAGTCTCATTAGATGTGCTCAAATAAACATTTAAGTAAACTTTGAAACTGGTCCGGCATACCAAGATGTAGATGATTTCTATGTATCAGGAAAAGCATGAGTCCCCTGTGGAACTCCTGTACAAATCTTCTTCCAGCTTGAAAAAATCTACTGACAATGTTTCCTATTATTTCCTAATTTCCTCTATCTTGTGTTTGTCTTTTCTTCAGTCCTTGTTTCTGAGAGTTGGGCCACGGATTTCCATTGAGTTGCTCCACACTTCTGAACAAAGTCATGCATGCTCGACCATTGCTTTCTGCAGGATAGCTGACCAGAGCCTCTCTTGCTTTTGCTGCCTGTCATCAGGCTCATTGAAAGGATTTACACTCTGGCAATCAAACTGTTTGAGCACATCATGAACACAAGCAACAATTCCCAGCATTGGACTTAAACCCAGAGCTTCTGGCTTGGAGGTAGAGATGATACAACTGCTCCACAAAAACTCTTCATCTACATTCATTTTATCTCAAATCAATAGAATTAAGGAAAGCTCTCAGTAGTTTAATCCCAATTGGATAGGAAGAATTAGAGACAATCTGTTTTCTCAATGTTTAATGTACTTCTACATTGCAACACTGACCACACTTCAAAAGGGCCTCATTGCTTCCAGCATCTTTTGAAAAGCCCTGAGGATGTGAAAGGCAGTGTATAAATGCAATTTCTCTCCTTATCCATAATTATGCCATTGGTTTAACAAAAATCAATAATTAGGCTGCCCTTAATGCAGTTAGCTCTGGGCCAAATGCACTCCAGAAAGCAAAAACTACGAGTGAGCTAGTCATGAAGGACTACTGGTGGCCAGCTCTAAAAGTTTAGGTATTAGGAGGGAGGCGATGGCCTAGTGGTATTATCGCTGGACTGTTAACCAGAGACCCAGACAGTGTTCTGGGGACCCGAGTTTGAATCCTGCCACAGCAGATGGTTGAATTTGAATTCAATAAATATCTGGAATTAACAATCTAACAATGTCCGTGAATCCATTGTCGATTGTCGGAAAAACCCATCTGGTTCACTAATGTCCTTTAGGGACTGCCATCCTTACCTGGTCTGGCCTACATATGACTCCAGACCCATAGCAATGTGGTTGACTCTTAACTGCCCTCTGGGCAATTAGGGATGGGCAATAAATACTGCCTAGCCAGCAACACCGTCATCCCGTGAATGAATAAAGGAAAAAAATTATGAATAAAGATAATCAACCTCCTCAGAGTTGTTATTACACAGCTCTGGAGCACCCCAGGCTTCTCTGGCCCAGAGGTATGAACAGTATCACTGCACCATAAGTTTATAAAAATATATCTGAATTGGGAGTAGATGTATTCCTGTCTGCCTCATCGCTTTGCTGAGTATCATTGCTAGCCCTGCTTGGCCTTCTCCTGCTCCTTTTCAAGAATTTTGAAACCTTACAGCAACAATTGATTCCCCACCAAATGTCTTTTAAATGCTGTAATTGTTCTTGCCTCCACCACTTCGTTTCATATGCACATCATCCTCTGTGTGAAAAAGTTGCCCCTCAGATCCCTTTTAAATCTTAACAAAATAAAAACCGAAAGAACTGTGGATACTGTAAATCAGGAACAAAAACAGAAGTTGCTGGAAAAGCTCAGAAGGTCTAGCAGCGTCTGTGAAGAAAAAATCAGAGTTAACATGATGAAGGGTCACCGGACCGAAACATTAACTCTGATTTTTTCTTCACAGATGCTGCCAGACCTGCTGAGCTTCTCCAGCAACTTCTGTTTTTGTGACCTTTTAAATATTTCCCCTGTCATCTTAAAACTACGCCCTTTAGTTTTGGATGCACCTACCCGGGGGTAAAGACCTTGGCTATTCACCTTATCTATGCCTCTCATGATTTAACAAACCTCTATAAGGTCGCCTCTCAGTCTCCTATGCTCCAGGGGAAAGTACTCCTAGACCATTCAGCCTCTCCTTATAACTCAAACCCTCCAGTCTTGGTAACATCCTTGTAAATCTTTTCTGCACTCTTTTTGGTTTAATAATGTCCTTCTTATAGCAGGCCAACCAGATTTGTATGTGGTACTCCAAATATGGCCTTACCAATGTCTTGTGCATGACGTTCCAACTTCGTTACTCAATGGTCTGAGCAAAGAAGGCAAGCATGCCAAACGCCTTCTTCATTACTCTGTCTACCTGTGAGACCATTTTCAAGGAACTATGTATGTGAACCCCTAGGTCTCACTGTTTGACAACACTCCCCAAGGCCCTACCATTGACTGTGTAAGTCCTGTCCTGGTTTGCCTTACCAAAATGTAACACCTCACATTCATCTAAATTAAACTCCATCTGCTACTCTTTGGCCAATGGCCCAGTTGATCAAGGTCCTGTTGTACACTTAGATGTCCTTCTCCACAGTCCACTATACCATAAATTTAGGTGTCATCCACAAATTTACTAACCATGCCTCCTATATTGTCATCCAAATTGTTTAAATAAATGACAAAGAACAGTAGACTCAGCACCGATGCCTGAGGCACACCGTTGGTCACAGGCCTCCCTGTTTGCTTGCTCCACATTGCACCTCCGCTCCTGCATTTGCTTTTCCTTCCACCTTTCCTCCCCAGCAGAAACTACTGTAGAAATAAAATGACTAAGGTTCGGAATTCTAATCAGCATGAGTTGCTTAGGGAATCAAACATAAATGAGGCCCAACATGAGGTGGGCCTTGATCTTAATCATTTGCGTCGAGTGCTTGTTTTGAGCACTGCTTTGGTATGAACTAAATGCTAGGCCTATATTTCACTATCACATTTCAACACAGCACTGTCCCAGAGGGTCTACGTTCAGTTTAAGTTGAGGGTCCTCAATATCTTCAAATTTCATCAACTGGTCTGACATGGGTTCTCAATGTTTGCTTCAGCACATTCACTACCATTTATCTCTAGAACCTACGCTAAGAAGGAAAGAACAAAAATAAGCTCGGAATTCCCCCACTTTGGTCATCTGTTAAGGATTAGCTCTTGTTAAGAAGCATGTACATAGACTTAAAGTGAAGCTACCATGCTTCCTCCTTCAGGGATAGTGACCTCCTGGGGTCCTTTTATACCTCATTCAGATGGCCTTTAAGGGTGAGGCAATGGAAAATCTCAGCTGGCCATCTGACTACGAAGGCTGTAATTCCTGAATGCATATTATTCTCACTTTGCAACAAGAGATATACTTGTTCCTGCAGATGTTAATGGAAAATAATCAGGAGTGGGGAAGGTTAGCTGAGATTTTTGTTTCTTTGATCAAAAGATTCCATATCCAAATATAATACACCTGCTAATTTAACACATTCATAGACTCAAACAGGAGTCCAATGGTCATCAGAGGTAGCGGGAACTGCAGATGCTGGAGTCAGAGATAACATAGTGTGAAGCTGGAGGAACACAGCAGACCAATCAGCATCAGAGGAGCAGGAAAGTTGACGTTTTGGGTCGGGACCCTTCTTCAGGAAAGGCCTGAGGCATACTTCTTCTTTTCTGAAGAAGGATCCCAACCCGAAATGTCAACTTTCCTGCTCCTCTGATGCTGCCTGGCCTGCTCCCACCTCAAGCCCCACCCCCATCTCCGACCTACCAGCCTCATCCCGCCCCCTTGAACTGTCCGTCCTCCCTGGACTGATTTATTCCCCCCCCACCAACTTCCCACGTACACTCACCTTTACTGGCTCCACCCCCACCTCTTTGACCTGTCTGTCTCCTCTCCACCTATCTTCTCCTTTATTCATCTTCTATCCGCCTCCCCCTGTCTCCCTATTTATTTCAGAATCCCTTTCCCCTCCTCCATTTCTGAGGAAGGGTCTAGACCCGAAACGTCACCTTTCCTGCTCCTCTGATGCTGCTTGGCCAGCTGTGTTCATCCAGCTCTACACCTTGTTATCTCAGATTCTCCAGCATCTGCAGTTCCTACTATTTCTTAATTACATGACAGTAGTTACTGGTATTTTAACAGAAAAGATCATTAGAGATACATGGTATAATCACTATGACAGACAAGTCATTGGATACTGACTACATGGCTTCTGGAAAAGACAGTAAAGTATGTATGACTCATTAATTTCCAGGAAGTTATCGGATTGATGGAGGGAGGTAATCTAGTTTCCATACAATATGTTACTTAATATGATAGAGTCCTGTGAAATTGGAGAGCATGCATTGGATTTGGAATTGCTCAATATTTCATAGGTAGATGCTTGCTATTGATATCAATGGTTCTGCCAATGTTTCTGTTGAAGGTCTGCAATTCTGCTGCAGTTCTGCTGGGGCCAGGCAGTGGCATTGCATTTGGTAGTGTTGGTCAAATGGGCATCTCAGATACCATTTAGAGGCCAAAACAGTGTCCACTGATATAAGCACATTTTTCCCAGATTGATTACAGCATGAGTGTATGTAAAGCTAAAATCTATTAGAAGTACTCAGACCAAGCAGATCATAACATCACTCAGTGTGCACTGCTAATTTAATGCCAACATGGCATCATAAGCTACTTTAGACCTCAATTTTCCAATCAGTGCTCTCTCTTATTATGGCCATAAATCCAATCTCAGGGCAAGACAACAACTGTACTACTAGTGCCCATGAACAAGTAGCTGGATATTATCACATGACTACAGGCTCTCTGCAACTGCAGTACTCGAGGCAGAGGCTGTGTCTAGATTACTGTGTACCACATACTTGAGTTCTGCTGTAATTGAAAAACTGAAGGTTTTCAAATAAAGGCAAACATATACTTAATTTGTGTTCCATTAAGGTAATACAAGGATGTTGCTCATTCACCTTCTGTGGAAGGATAAATAAAAGTAACAAAATAAGGCTCAGTTTTAAACTGAATCATCCTGATTTGGGAGTTAGTGACCTGAGCTGTCTGGTAACAGCAAGGACACTGAATGAGTGGTAGTGGTGCCAGCATGGTGTCAGTCCTACAGAAGCAGGAAGTTTATATTCCATAGAGCCTTTGATATTCCCTTGAGGCAATGCCTCACCAATTTTAGTAATCTTTTGGGGGACGGATTGCTGGAATGTTGGACTGCAAGCCCTTCTGGAACCTACACCCTGGGCCATGATGACAGCACTTTGAGCTTGCATTAGAGCAGTATGAGTTTATACAGAGGAGCACGTGCACGTGCACGCGCGCACGCGCGCACGCGCACACACACACACACACACACACACACACACACACACACTTGCTGTGGTGACATGGAGGTTGAGACATCAGTCATTGGATGCTACATCATGGTTATATCCACAAATATGTTCTTGGAGTTGGCCACCATTTCTTTCAGGAAAGGATAAGCTTAAACTCTTCTCAAAGCCTTGTTCTAGGTTAGCACAAGAGTCTTCCACTTCCTTCATAATAAAGGCAGACTTTCTGACAAGTTTCCCATTACACTAAACATTTTGCTGTGAATGCTCATTGGCCTCTATTTTAGCCTGATCCAGGGTACTTATTCGGTCTTCAGGACCAAATTCCACATGCAACACCAACCCCTGGTGTGATGGTACCTGTGCTATCTTTGCCCCTGACCCAGCCTTCACATGCCCAGCATCTCGCTGTGTGCACATCCCATCTCTAATCTGTCCTCTAAGATGTGTGCATTGTAAGTGGCCAAGAATGTGACATCAATACTGGCTTCATGTCCTTAGTATTGCTCCCTTGATACTCCTCCACTGCCTGACCAGATTGGAATTTCAGAATAGACTTGAAACATTAACTCAGTTTCTGTCTTTGCAGATGCTGCCAGATCTGCTGAGTTTGTCTAATACATTCTGTTTTTAGTACAGAGAGAATAGTTGTGGTAAAGGGTTGAGCAAGGGGGATGGGGGAAGAAGCACGCATTCTATATGTACACCATTTGCAGAATCAGCAGAGCATATATGAGAAGGAAGATTCGGTGTGTGAAGATGCCATTATCTTTGATTGTTTTAAACTACTGCTGGCCATGGCTTCAACAATGGGTGGCCAGCACTGGGAATTACAGTATGAAGTCTCTTCCCCTCCAATATGTAAAACTTTCTTCTACATAAGAACAGGAAATGTGGCAGTGAATGACGTGCAATCTGTTTGGTTGATTTATTTATCACAGTTGAAATCCTGACAGTATTTTCAAGAGGTCAGATGTGGGTGTGCAGCTTACAATTAATGCACGAGTCCTAGTTGGTGGATAAATGATGGGGAGCTAGCAAAGTGAACTATAATGGAGGCTAGTTGTGTAATTGGTAGGTTGTGGTATTTGAAAATCATTCCCTGTATTAAACATCTTGCGGCACTGCTTCTAGGGTGTTAGGACGTGGCTCGCACTGTTTTCTGATCATTTGCTTGACATACCTCCTAGCTATAGGCAGCTACACAATACCTTTCCTCCCTTTTCCACTATGACCCTGAATATAGTGATGGAAAACACAAGAACCCATTCTGTCTCTTATGTTGTGCAATTTCTCTGTCAAGCCAGACTCATTCTCTGCATCACTTCTAACACCTGTTCCAGATAAAATGCACCTTCTCTTTAAGAGTTGCAGACTGTTTTGGGCTTCCTGCTGACTCATGTAACCAGTGAATCTTGTGGTTGTCATTGATCACATGTAGAAGCCATGGTAATGACCAGGCAGGAAGAAGATGGCCTGGTGTTGCGTTTCAAACAATGGTCATCAGTTGATGGCACATTTTGATTCCAATGTATATTTTAGGAGCTATCCATGTTACTTCTTTGGATAAAGACTTTGGGAGAACTGTTCACAAGCTTACAGGTGATACAAAGATTTGTATTTTTGTAAGGATTTTAGGAGAAGAAATGGATTTTAAATTAGTCCAGATATGATCAAGTTGACATGGTATATTTACATCATTAAAAAGCTTTTGGCTATTGGCATTTGTTAGTCATTTATACAATAACAACATATATTTACATAGCATTTTTAACAAAACATCACAAGATGCTTCACAGGAGCATTATAAAATGGCGAATTGACATAAGGAGATGTTAGATCAAATGACCAAAAGCCTGATTGATGAGTTTAATTTTAAGACAAATCTGAAAGGAGGCAGATGAGGTGAGGGATTACCAGAGCTTGCAGCCCAGGCAACCAAAGTCATGATCACCAACAATGGAGAAATTAAAGTTAGGAATACAAAAGAGGCCAGAATTAGGATTGTGAGTTGGAGGAGATTATAGAGAGAGGGAGGGACAAGATAATAGAGGAATTTGAAAACAAGGATTAGAACTTGTTCGATCAGGAACCAATGAAGTCATTAGACATGTTTTGATAAATAATGGGAATTGATGCAAGATACGACTGTTATGGCTGGGATTGGAAAGGTGCAGTGATTACTTTCTAGTCCCACTCCTCCAATCATCATAAAATGTTTAAATTTATCTCGGGTGGTGATATAGGTTTTAGACTGGATCTGGTTCAGTATTAGAAACAATTCAGACTGGTTTCTTGCTTCAAAAATAAAAAACTAGTTTATTACAAAACATTCAAACAAACATCCATAGATTATGGACAAGAACAAGGTTGAGACTATGCAAAGAGAGACAGAACATGTAGTCTAACATCTTAGAATTACTATGAGACAAATATAGTTAACAGACAAAGTATGGATGGACACCTGATAGAACAAATAAAATTGTAAATTTGATCAAAATAGATCCCAAGGATTTCTCAGCAACTCCCGCAGATATTTGTGACACTGTGGGTCACCGAATCATATTAAATCTTCACAAAGGATTCCAATTGTTCACTTTTGAAGACCTGGGTTTAAACTCTCTCAAAACCAAACTTGATGACGGATTGCCTCAATGACTGTTCATCTTCCAGTGGTTCACGTTCCTTTCCTGGGAAGTTACTCCCCGAGTTCCTGGGAAGTTACTCCCCGAGATCCTGGAAACAGCACTCAAAGGTACAGCTCCAGCTTTTCACAATCGCCAAGTTTCATCAAGCCAGTCCAGTCCCTTCATTATCTCCTGAGCTATATTCTTGTGTAGTTGGGCCAAGCAATGACATCTTATGGGCTTTTCAACCTCATCATTTGCTGTACTGAACTATTAATTATGTACAGGTATCTTCCAATCCATTATAACTTCCGGGACTCTCCTTTCCTTTAATTCCAACACTTAGCTACCTACTAACTCCTAGAATTGCCTGAGTTTTGACTGCAGAGAGCATTCCAATTGTTCTCGGTTCCTCACTGAGCCCAACTACACAGAACCAATGTAGCTTAGTTGCCTTTCAGCAGTCTTTTTCTGCCTCTGTCTGCTAACTTCATGGACTGTGACCTGGGAACTATTATTCAGTGACCCCAATTTGTTTTTGAGTGTTCTATTGAAAACATTACAACGTGCAGCAGTTTATTGCTGGGCAGAACCAAACATGACAACTGTTATATTTCAAGCAACAGTGGAACTCAAATGTAGTAACCCTTGGAATTGTTCCCTTACTGTTACAATATTCACAAATTGCTGGCTCCCACAGCACAAATTTTATTCAGTATAAGGTAGGATTTTATCATGACAATTTATACATGAGACCACATCTGCCAAATGCAATTAACATTCTTAAATATATATTCTGTGCTTGGGTATGGTAACACCAAGGGTGCGTATACAGAGAAGATTGCCAATTTAAGGCTTGCTACAAGCTGCACTTTGACAAATTAACCTTCAATTAAGTTAAATCCAGTTAGACGTTAATATGCATTTGAAAATTAATTAATTGCATTGCAAAGTTGTACATTTTATGCATTGCCAGGACATTTGTGTATAAATCTATCTTTATGACAGTTTTATATTAACTGTCATAAATTTCTATATTATAGTGCATGATGTTATTAAAATGTTTCTAATCTCTATAATTGCAGAATACTGATCTTTAAGATGAAGTACATTGTACTGTACAACTTCAAGAGGATTATTGATTGATGCATCTTAACTGCATGACCACAGTTAGCATGACTGATATCATGTCAACATTCAAATCTAAAGAGAACTGAGGACTTGCTTTCCCTTATAGATTCTATTTGTCCATTCTTTCCATTATTTTGAAGCTGTATTTCCAATGGATCACTAAATTCTTGTCTTTCCCTTTCCTATTTTATATGAGTTTTTTGCAATTTTTTTGTTAGACAACAATTAGAACATAATCAGTCTGCAGTCTATCCAAAATTATTATTCTTCAGACCTTCAATCTCCCTCTTTTTTTTTGTGTGGTCCCAGCCCATTACACGCTGTGCCTTGAATTTTTGACTCTCAATTTTTGACTATCTGGAGATAGGGTAGGGTGTGTGGGCCACAATCAGGATGCCTTGTAAGTTGTTGGGAAAAGGATGGGCTTGTGATCTTTCATGTTAACCAGTTAAGGCTGATAAAGGTATTGAGAAGCTTATCAGGGGCACATTAATGGGGTGGGATGTTGAGATGTTGGCAGCAGCGCAGAATCTGTGCAAAAACCGAAAAAAAAAGCGGATGCTGTAAATCAGAAACAAAAACAGAAATTGCTGGAAAAGCTCAACTGGTCAGGCAGCATCTGTGGAGAGAAATCAGAGTTAATGTTTTGAGTCCAGTGACGCTTTCTTAGAGAAGTTCTGAGGAAGGGTCACTCGACCTGAAATGTTAACTCTGATTTCAGAACCTGTACAAATTATTTGAAAGAGACTGGGTAAAGGGGAGTTCGGTTCCAGTTCTATCCATCACCAGCTGGCTTCTGGACTCAAATATGACAAAGCAGTCATAGTGCCAGACAGTTAGAAGGAGGCGTTTCAGTCCATTATGCCTATACAAGCTCTCTGAATAAGCTTTCCAATTAAATACCCTCTGAAAAAGGCTAGCAAGCCAAAACAGCAATTAGGGAATAGGTAACAAATGCTGACCTTGCCAGTGATGCCCATATCCCACAGAAGGATAAAGAAAAATAATAGCTCAACTCTCTTGTTTTTTTTTTGAAAACCGAAAGAACTGCGGAAGCTGTAAATCAGAAACAAAAACAGAAATTGCTGGAAAAGCTCAGCAGGTCTGGCAGCATCTGCGGAGGGAAATCAAAGTTAATGCTTCAGGTCAAGTGGCCCTTCCTCAGAAATCTATCTGATTTTTGTCTCTTTTTTTTCCCCTTAGCTTTGCAATTCTCTCTCTTTCGAGTACATATCCATTGTTCCAAAGAAATACAGTGATAAAGCAAAATAAAATGCATTAGAATATAGATAACATAACAGATGGGCACAGTGGCAAATCACAGCTACAAATCTATATTCAATAGCTAATCTAAAGGGGCAGATTTAAGCTTCCTCCAGTCATAAACCTTCAAAGGGTAATAAACATGAGTAATAATGCCACCCTATTAATTGAAACCTCTAACACAACTGCTAGGCTCAAGATAAACCGACACTATCACACCTTCAAACTTGATAAGTTAATCTTTAGCACATTCTCTACTGTGCTAAGGACTGAACAGAACACCATGGGCTTAGCTTTCCCATTTGAATGAGAAGGGAGGCAATTGTATATTCATAATGTCATGTTCTGGGGACCATGGGTTCAAATTACACAATGGCAAATGATGAAATTTGAATTCAACAAAAACTCAGTCGAATGATGAAATCTGATGGCTAACTCTTAACTGGCCTCTCAGCAATTAGGAATGGGCAATAAAGGGCTGCAACACCCATCAATGAGAAAAAGAGCAGCTTGGGATCTGCTATCAATTATATTAGTAGCAAAAGCCTATAGTATGAGCTCCCAAACAAATCCTATTAGTTATGCATTTTATTGAATCTACTCACCAATACGTAGTTCTATTTAGGCCTGGTGTGGTAAACATTTAAGGACATAGTTACATACCACTGGAAGTTTGGCCAAAGAACAAAATCCTTTAAAAATTTCATAAAGAAACAAAGAACTGCAGATTCTGAAGATCTGAAACCTCATACAGAAATTGCTGGAGAAACTCAGCAGGTCTGGCAGCATCTATGGAGAGAAAATAGAAATGATTTGCATCCAGTGACTCTTCTTAAAGCTAGATCTTGTTGGTTCTGAGGAGGAGTTGCTGAATGAGAAACATTAACTCTACTTTCTCTCCATAGATGCTGCTTGACCTGTTGTGTTTTCCACAAATTTCTGTTCCTATAAAATTCTGTTCGTTGCAAAGATTGTGGACAGAGAATTTAATGTCATATGGAAATTATACACTTAGTGTAATTGATCACAATTGTTCTGAGGGACATAATTGCAAAAATATAATAGAATATTCACATTGGTGAAGTGATGATCTAGAATCTACTGATGCAAAATGAAATGCATGGAATACTATAAATGTACAAGATGACTTTTTTTGTGGTTCTTTGTTTTTATTTAGTCAGGGAGGATGTAGGCATCACTGGCTAGACGAGCATTGATTACCCATTCCTATTTACTCTCAAGAAATTAGTGGTGAGCTATCTCCTTGAAGCACTGCGATCAGCACAATGTTGTTAAGGAACGGAGTTCCGGATTTTCATTCAGCATCAGTGAATGAACAGTAATGCGATTGCAAGACAGAATCCTGTGTAACCTGGAGAGATACTTGCAGATGATAGTTCCCATGTATTTGCTGCCTTTGTCCTTCTGGTTTAGAAGCTGTGGATTTGGAAGGTGTTATTGAAGGAAGCTGGGTGAGTTACAGCAGTGCATCTTGTAGATGGCACACACTGCTGCTACTGTGTGTCATTGGTGAAGCGAGCAAATGTTTAAGGTGGAAGATGGATTGTCAACCAACTTTGTCCTGGGTGGAACTGAGATGCTTGAGACTTTCCAGAGTTGCATTCATCCAAGAAAGTGACAGATTACTCTGTAACACCTCTGAGCCAAAAACCAAGGTTCAATCCCACTCCAGGACTTGATGGCCAAGGAAGCTTCATTTACGGCTGGCCTAAAAATGTTAAATACTCATTGTAAACACTTCCAACACCAGCCAATGGCTGGTGATAAAAAGTGGGAGAGATTCCTGGTCATCTATACAATAAAAAGAAATTGGAACCTATAATATCATTATACCATAGCTCAACGCTTGTAAATGTTACCATTTACCAAAACAACATGGACACTGGGGAATCGGTTGGCTGGGCAGCTGGTACAGATCAGATTGGAAAGAATATGGGTCGTACCCATGGTGGAGATCACAATGCTGTCGGTCAGACCTGCTTTCAGATACATAATTCACAATTGGCATGCTACTTTTTCACCAGGAAACCAATGAAAGGAATTAATGGTTTACGATAGAGAGGGAGAAAAATTTATGACAATTCTGCTCACTGCTTCTAAAAGTACCAGGTTTAAAACTGTAAAAAGCATTCAATCACCATCAAAACTTTAATTTGCACTGGCTCATAAATGTTTTAAATGAAAGCTTTTAACTCACAGAGATTACTCACCTCACGGGAGTCAACAGCTGCATACATTATTTCCATCCAGCCTTTAAAGGTTGCCTGTTGGGAACAAAATTAAGATGGCAGTGTCCTCTATTCTCAGTCAGATGCTGTTTTCATTCAGATAGTTAATCAATATTAATGTTAGGTCTAAACAGTCAGTTTGAAATGTAGTAGATCTCATGATTCAATATATTAGAAGGTCTTGAATATTCAATATCTTCAGGTTCTGGGGCACACCTGATGTTTTATATAGTGTTAAGCATGGCATTTTATTTTAAATTATTTGCAACATCTATCAAGAAGAAATATTATAATAGAAAACTAATTAGATTAATATAAATCTGTAACAGGAGGGATGATCACAGATAAAGAAAAGATTGATTTGCTGCATCATTGAATGTCAGAATTTGCAGCTTGTTTACTGGTGCTGCCCTTGGTCCCCAGCTGGAGGTGGGTGTTCTAACTCATTCCCTTGACGTTTTGCAATCTTCCTTTACAAATATTTATCCAATTCCCTTTCATGTATACTGGTGTTGAGTCTAAGTCTCCTCATTAGCAGACATTAGTGGATGACTTTGCAATCTTTTACTTTTTTATTCTTGTCTTGTTATGGTTCGTTCATTTACTTGTAACGTATTTTTAAGCCAATAACTTTGCTCTTGTCATCTTAGGTGGAATGGTGGCTCAGTAGTTAGCTGCCTCATAGCATCAGGAACCTAGGTTTGATTCCACCCCGGATGACAGTCTGTGTGAAGTTTGCACGTTCTCCCTGTGTCTGTGTGGGTTTCCTCTGGGTGCTCCGGTTTCCTCCCACAGTCCAAAGATGTGCAGGTTAGATGGATTAGCCATGGGAAATGTACAGTTACAGGGATAGCGTGGGTCTGGGTGAGATGATCTTTGGGGGGTTGGTGTGGACTCACTGGGCTGAATGACCTGCTTCCACACAATGGGGATTCTAAAGTGGGAAGAACAGTGAAAGAGCAAGCATTTTCAGCAAATTTTGTTTTCTTTTGCACCTTTTGATTTTGTGCGCAGGAGGTTTATAACGTATTTTCTTGAGCAATGCTCTTTATTGGGTTATGAGATGAGAACAGTGCCCACCTAAACAAGTCACCTGTATTTCTCTTTAGATGTAAACTATCATGTTGTGTGCTTTCAGCAATATTTGGGCAGAATCGTGTCCATTTTTAAAAAAAAACATTCGGCAGGATTATTTCCTGGTCCTGACCCCACACTTGCGAAGTTTGGATGGCAGTCAGTTCCTTATAGGCCTTGGAAGGAGACTAGGCCCATTAGCTGAAGTGGTGGTAGAGGGTGGTAGGAGGTGGGAGAGTTCATAACAGTGTCTCTATCTCAAGACACCTTTTGAGGAGGTTTGAATTTTGATAAAAGCAATGGTGGCCAAAGTAGACGGGCCACCATAGTATAGCTTCGGGCCTCAGCTGTGCCCCAGTATGCCCACAGCCAGGGGTAGGCATAGAAATCACAGACCCCAGTAGTGCTCCTGGCGTTGGTCCCCAGCTCCTGACCTGAGTACCATGGTCCCTGGAGGCTCAGGCCTAATAATTGGGTCTTGGTGTACACCCCTGACTTACGCCCTGCCTGCAGCCTCATCAGAGTTGAGGGTGGAGGAGAAATAGGAGAGGAGGCTAAGACATGCTTTGCAGGCATCTTCTGGTCTTTGGTCTTAGCTGGACCCCAGCAATGTCACCAATCTGTCCAAAAATTGATGACTTAACAATTCAAATTGTCTGCCTGCCTCTGCCAGAAAGGCATAACCTCACTGTCCATAACTCAATAGGTTAAAAGGAGATGGTGATGAGGAAAATAAGACCAGCAATTAGGAATATTAAAAATAGAATTATGGTCAAAATGAAAAGGAGCACAAAAATCTTTTACCAGCTTATAGATAGTAAATGGGTAGTAAGACGTAGAGTGAGGGACAAGGCCTTACCCGTATTTTGTACCATCATTTACAAAAAACAAAGAATTTGACAGCATATCAGTGGAAGCAATGAATAAGGTGAAAACTGAGGGGGAGGAGATACTGAAAATGCTGATTATGCTCAGGGTAAATATGTCAGGATGCCTTGCATTCCATGTCGCTGAAGAAAGCAGGAATAAAGGTAATGGAAGATGCTGCCATTATCATCCCTAGAGACAGTGGAAGTGCCAGAGAACGGGGGGTGGGGGGAGGGGGGGGGGGGAGGGGTAGGTGGTAAGAAAGGTGACACCCTTATTCAAGATAGGATGCAAGGACATTCCTAGCAGCAATAAGTCATTTAGTTTAATATCAATAGCGGTTAAAGCATTAGAAACAATAGTCAGGGAAAAATTAACAGGATGTTTGAGTTCATGAAAGAGAGCCAGCACAGATTTATACAAGGCCAACCATGCTTAAGTAATTTCAATGTTTTTTTGGTTCACAATAATGGTGCATATATTCACACAAGAAACTACAGTTCAAGGCAATTTCCCAAGTAAAGTAAAATCTGACTGATGTTTAATTAAATATTACACAACATATTCTGGGCATTGTTAGGAGGATATAGAATTGATGGTGTGTGCTGATAGCCTATGAGAACTATGGATCTGAAGAATGAATGTTGGTAACTTATTTGACAATGAAAGATAACCTCAGTAGAAATAAATCCTGTTCTCACTCAATTTTCGTACAAATACATTGGCTAGCAAACTTGTGGCAAAAACTCAGGACTGGGTGGGATGGTTTTGCAGTCGGCACTGGAGGACAACTGAACAACTTCAGCTGCCATCTTGGTTGCTGATTGTCATTGTCAGGACAAACATTACAGTAAGTAGTGTCACAAATGTATGGCATCGCTTACCACTTGGAGTAAAGATAGATATCCTTGACCAACATTGTCAAAGTTGACCTTCAAGTTGACCCATCGCACTTCACCAGGCCTCTCTGAGCTGAAATCCATGCAATCACTGCGGTTGTTTATTTGGTCAATGGGAAATATTTCAGAGTTTGTGGTGTTCATGCATTTGTAAAACTTTCCAGCAAACAAGTTGACTCCCATTATACTGAAAATCAGCCAGAAGATGAGACAAACCAGGAGCACATTCATGATGGATGGGATGGCGCCAACCAGTGCATTCACAACCACCTACAAAGACACAATACAAACTATTATTGCCACAGGATATAAAATACTAACTTTCTCCAAACATACAGCTAAGAAAATATTTGCTTTCTGTGTTGTTATTACATGGCATTTCCAGCACAACAATTTGGCCTTTACCAAGTAGCCTGTGCCCAGGAAGATGCTGGGTATTACCTTCTTCCCAACTTAGTTCATCTCACACCATCAACATACTGTTTTTTCTTCCATCTCATGTATCTATTTAAACCACCTTTAAATGTATGTTAGATAACAAGGTGTAGAGCTGGATGAACACAGCAGGCCAAGCAGCATCAGAGGAGCAGGAGGGCTGACGTTTCGGGCCTAGACCCTTCTTCAGAAATGGGCATCCTAAGAAGAGGCTTTGCAGTGGGGTTAAAATTGTTTCAGAGATAGCAGGAACTGCAGATGCTCGAGCATCTGCAGTTCCTGCTATCTCTGAAACAATTTTAACCCCACTCCGAAGCCTCTTCTAAGGATGCCTTCTCCAGCATCTGCAGTTCCTGCTATCTTTAAATGTATGTTATATGCTTCAGTCTTTGAGTTGATTTGATTTATTATTGTCACATGTATGGAGACGCAGTGAAATGTACTGTTTTGCGTCCTATCCAAGCAAATCATACCTTACATAAGTACAGCTGGATAATAGAATAGAATGCAGAATATAGTGTTACAGGTACAGCGATGGTGCAGAGAAAGATCAACTCTAGTATACAGAGAAAGATCAACTCTAGTATATCAGAGGTCTGCATTATTCCTTGTGTTAGCAAATTCCACATTGTAACCACTCTCTGAATAAAGATGTTTCTCCCAATATCCTTATTGGATTTTCTAGTAACTACGGTGTCATTATAGTCTCTAGTTTTGAACATATGAACATAACAAAGAAGAGCAGGAGAAAATCATACAGTCTATATAGTCTTTATTGCCCTTCAATCATATCATGGCTGATGTTCTGCTTCACCTCCACATTTTAGCCCAACCTCCCTATTCCTAAGCAATCAAACATCTGTCAGCCTGGAATGTAGTCAAGAAGTACTCCCATCCCTCTGGAATAGAGCATTCTAAAGATTCACAATGCTCAGAGTGAAGAAACTTGCTCAGATCAGTTCTGGATGATTGTGCCTTTACCATGTCCTCATGTTCTAGATTCTCCCATCCAAGTGAAAACAACCTCCAAGTACTGACCCTGTCAACTTCCTTCAAAGTCTTGCATACTTCAAGAGTTTCCATGCTTGCACTTCTCTGCTATTGTGCTGTAACCGACTCATCTTTTGTTTCTATATTTGCTGTATTATCATTCCACTTTGTCTTGCATCACCATTTTTTTTCAATTAATTTTCTTGCCCTCCACCTGATTTCAGATCTGTCCCTTTAATTCGTTTCCTTCACCTCTTCATCAATTGTTACCATTTTTTCATGGACTCTACATTTGATTAAAGGATGACTATCCCTGACACCTTCCATTTCTCATAATGAGTCATTGACTTGAAATGATAAATGTTTCCTGCCACATGATGCAGCCTGATTGGTACAGCATTTTCTGTTTTTAATCTTTGATATAAATAGTCCAACAGCAATTTCTATCAGTGCTCTCCCCAGATCCATGGTACTTTAAGAACTGTTTGAAGACCAGCACATGGTATGCAGGGCAATTCTTTGAAAGGGATTTTTCATTTAGTCATTTTTTGAGTTAGACAATAACATAAAGGAGTTGAAGTAGGTTATTCAGTTCATTGAATCTTCATCATTATTGCTGATCCGATAATCCTTAAATCAGTTTTCCTGAATTTTCCGCATATGCCTTGATTTCATTACTGATTAAAAATCTCTTCTAACTCTTGAATATATAGTATATGCATAATCTGTTTTGAATATATTGAACAACCCAACATCTACAGCCTCTAAGGTAAAGAATTCTTCAGATTTACGGCTCTCAGAACAGAACTGGTCCTCAACTCTGTCCTAACTGAGCAACCTTTACTCTGTGATTATGTCCTCTGGTTCTAGACTTGCCCACCAGGGGAAACAACCTCTCAACACCTACCCTGACAAGCCTTTGAGAATCCCATATGTTTCAGTAAGCCACCTCTCATTCTTCTAAACTCCAACGAATACAGGCCCAAATGACTCAACCTCTCCATACACAGTCCCTCCATACGCAGGGTCACCCTAGTAAACCTTCTCTGACTGCCTCCAATGCTACTTTATCTTCCCTTAGATAAAGAGACTTGTTGGTGTGGTTTGAAATTGGTTGTCTCATTGAAGTGTGCCTTGATACTGAAAAGATTGGGAGCCACTGCTTTGGACTACACCCACCGTGTCTTCCTCACCTTGTTATTCGTTACCTCCACCCTGATGGATTCGACATCTTCCAATCCAACAACTTCATTGCTGTTGTACTTATTCCATCTCATATCAGCAAAGCCACCCCAGCACATTTCCCTTCCTGCTCATCTTTTTGAAATGTCACAGACCCCTGAATATTTAGCCACCAGCTTTGATCTCCTTGTAGCCATGACTTTGTAATAGCTAGAAGATCATGCCCATTAACCTCTGTTTGTACAGTTAATCTGTTTAGTTTTGTTTTAAATACTACATGCATTAAGTAAAGAGTCATTAATTTTGCCTTTTCTTTAACCATCTTTCTTCTTTTGACCCTATTTACTGCTATTTTTCTATGTTTGTTCACTCTGTCCCTTCCTGTCTCACTCTGTGAGACAGTTGCCCTGTGGTTCTGCCATATCTTTTTCCTTTGTAAGCTTATGTAAGCAAATCCACCACGGCCTTCCCCCAAATAATTTAAAACCCTCTCCTAGTCGAGGTTATTTGGTTTGCCAGGCCAGCTCCCTTTTAACCCTGTCCTTGTGTCAGTGACCCGTGAAATGAATCCCATTTCTCCCACACCAAGCTTTGAGCCATACATTTAACTCTATGACTTTATTTATCCTCTGCCAGTTTGCCTGTGGCTGAGGCAGCAACATTGAGATCATTACCTTGGAGGTTCCACTTTGAAATTTGGTTCTTTACTGTTCAGCAGAACATCCTTTCTATTCTGATCAATGTCATTGGTACCAACATGGAAGACATCAACTGTATTCCTCCTCTCCCAATCCAAGTTCCTTTCCAGCCCTGAGGAGAAATCCTTAAGCCTAGCACTGGGCAGGCAATACAGCCTTCACAATTTGAGCTCATGAACATGGGGAACAGTACCTATTCCCCCAATTATACTGTCCCCTACTACTAACTACATCTTCCTGATCACAGACCAAATCTGAATTTGAATTACCTAGTTTGAGGGCTGTGACTGCCTTCTGCAATAAAGTATCCAGGTAAATTCCCTCCTCCCTGATCTGGTATAATGTCTGCATCTCAGACTCCAGCTCCTTAACTCAAATCTGAAGTTTCTCAAGCAGCAAACACTTACTGCAGTTGTGTTTTCTCTGGATCATCTTTGTGTATGGCAGGTCCCACATGCTACAACAACACACCACCCAGCCTATTATCACTATCATATTTCATTAAATATCCCTGCTCTTTACATTTTATTACCTTTTTAAAAATAAATCACCCGCATCAATCTTATACTTGACTAGTTACTTTTATGAAAAGTGAGAAAAGCACAACTAAACTGAAGATCTTTTACTTTAAAGGCTAGAAATATTCACCAACCCTACTCAATAATCAGAGATAGTAGGAACTGC